>NC_056746.1:1250996746-1251316746 GCF_019279795.1 Protopterus annectens
TCAGAATAGATCAAAGAGATCAGAGTTAAACTATACACCTAGAACACTACGTGACTGGTGATCCAATTTAGATACAATTCATTAATTAATCGATTAACTAACTAATTCATTAAGTTTTGTGTATAAATATCTGGGTGCATAGACTGTACCACAAGTAACTTTGACATTACATTTTTAAAATTATGACATTGTCTACTGGTAAAAATATATACTCTGTTCAGTATTTTCCCTGGGTTTTCTAAGTTTTTAGGTAAATAGATATCAATATTCATTAATTTCCAAGGCAGTTTTAGTTTATAAGTATGTATCTATGTACATTCCTCTGAGTGTATGCATAGTCATCTGAATGTTAGTGAGTTTATATTTGAAAAGTTGTTTAAAGGTGTTTTGTATCTGAAGATTGTTGAATTTGTAAATTTTATTGCCTTTTAATGTACTTGTATTCATAAAAAGCCTTTGCTTATTGTTTCCAAAGATAGATAAAATAAAATGACTGGAGTTGTGGGCATCAGCACAGACTCTAGATGTTACCTATAGTGGGAAGAGTTGTATAGACCAACCACTATGGACATCAACAGCAGTGCACAGCATCCTCAAGATTCACAGATTCATAGATTCATGGATTTTTACTAGGCTAATGACCCAGGGGGCCTTTCTAATCCTAGCCAAGTTTTCCCAAATGAATGATGACCTGTATCCACAGAGGACATTGACAGCCAAGCATTTATAAGCAACTTCTGTCCACAAGGGACATGCGTGCCAGGCTAGTTGTAAATTTCCTATTACCCATCCACTAGTCTGGACTGTGCTTAAACTGGGTAATATATGAACTAAGCTTTACATGAATGGGAAGCCTGTTCCATGAGGGGTAGTCTCTGGGACACATATCTGTCTGTTCAGCATGTTCTATTTACGTCACAGACAAAATTCAGGTCCCTAGACCTTGTATTTCTGGTAGGGTTTGACTTACGAATATGCAGGAGATTCATAAGTATGGGGTTTTTGGATGCCTTATAAGCCAGGCATAGATCACCCCTCAGCAATCTATGGGAGCCTGAACACAGAGAAAGAGCTTTACAGTATTTTGTGTAAGGCAAATTTGTTATGTCTTGCATTCTTTATGCAAGTAACCACTAAAGTTACTTTCTTTGATGCATATGCCTGATCAGGTATATCCCAAAAGGAGCACTGTACTCTATGATTGGTTTGATAAGGGCAGAGTACAGTGGGATAATGACCTCTTTGTATCTAGATGTCATGCACTTACTTATAAGTTGTGCAACATAAAAGGATTTCCTCACTACTGTGGCCAAGTGGTGGTCAAAGTTAAGCCTACTGTCTACGTGCATACCCATATCCCTGACCACTGGTTTGACTCTTAGGGGCATATTATCAGCATGGTAATTAGCCAGGATGGTTGACTTGCCAAAGGGTAAAATTATGCATTTCTTAGCATTGAATTAAAGACAATGGCTTTGGCATGATTTGTTAGCCAGAGCTAGGGCTTTTTGAAGAATGCTACCGTCTGCAGGGGAGTCAGTGATAACCCCCACATCGCAATCAGGTGCAATCCATAAACTCTCAACATTTGCTTCCATTTCAGAAAAATTGATACAAAAGAGGAGTGGGCCCAATACTGATCCCTGGGGGACTCAGCTAGTAACTGCCCTCTTGGTGGAGGTGGCCTCACCTTTTTTGACCTCCTAGGTCCTGTCATTTTGCCAGTTGGATATATTGCTGGTGATAAAAGTTTTTATACCTAAATTAGTGAGCTTGTCTATAATGTCTGACTGGGGTACTGTATCAGAAACTTTGGCTAGGACCAGGTAAGCTGTGTGCACAGTCCTGCCTTTATCCATTGTTTTGCTGTCCCTCTCAAAAAAGTCCACCAGATTTAATAGGCACTGACCTTACTTTAACTCACTAACCCCGAGTACCGCCTCACAGCGCCTCTGTGCTTACATCCGAGCGCGCTGTGAGACGGTAGTAATTGTGTGCAATTACAGACAAATCCCTTCCAGAAGCACATCTAACTTTACAGCTATTTTGTAGCTCCACTGTTAAAAAATAAGTTGAAAAAGTTCCTGAACTTTTTCTAGTACTTTCTCATCTTACTTTTCACTGTGGAGTCACCCAATGTTTATATTTAACATTTTGGAGAAAATCGGCAAGTAGAAGTAACCGTAGTGTCACTTTAATAGCCAAAGCTTTTAATGTCAGACACTTGCAGTTATAAATATAACTGCAGTCCTGCATACCAGTTATCTAAGTGGAAAATTGTGCTGAAGTCAGCCTTAGTTAAGTGTGTACTCTGAGAGGTCAGTTTGTGTATAAATACACTGTTTCGGCAACTTTGCACCTAGTCAACCTAGCTGGATCTTTTCGTAAATCCAATTTTTTTTTTAGTTATCAATATTTCGGGGAAAAAGATTGCTCAATTTTGTTAATGTTGTGAGACATCAGTAATATATTGGTACGGTTTCTGCCTGTCTTGGGAGCCACTGAATTTTCAAGAATAGGAATATGGGCTTTGGTATAGCTATGAACCTTGTGTAGGTCAATCTTTAGTTGCACAGAACATATCTGCATTACAAAAAAAAAACACTTTTGCAGAGTTTGTTGTCAGACACCCTTCTGTAGAATGTTGTATGGGATTTTTTGTACTGTTAGTAAGTGGACTGTAGTCAACGCTTGGTAAACATTGACCTCTTTCCTCATCCACTGCTAATGTTAGCTGATTCTCAGTTAGGTGAAAAACAATGGCATAATAGCAATCTTTGATCCGGCTTGTTTGTAGGAAAGTATCAAAAATCAGCTGGAAGCGGTTGTTGTGCTTTTTCTGAGCCACGGTTTGTCAGATTTTGGCCAGCACAGTTGAAATGTAACTGCAATGAGAAGTACAATAAAGACAATCGAAGTGTTTTGCAACAGAGACAGAAATTGTTTCACTAATTAAAAGGTTTCAGATGCATAATTTATCATCTATAGTGGTAACCTGTTATACTGTGTACTAGCATTTATTTCTAATCCCAGACGTTTTGGGAGTCCAGACCCTGGTATGTCCACTATTGGTAAGAAAACTGATGAATGCTGGTCAATTTTGCTGGCCTCAAGTGATAAATAAGTGTTTTGGATGAATTCAAGCCAGCTGTGCTGCTTTTGTGCTTGCCAGTAGTACTACCTTTGTCAGCAAAAATCTTCAGTAGAGAATGACTTGTTTGCTGTTAGTTGCATGTTATTGCTGCATAGCGAAGGCAAGGGGAGAGTACAAGGTCCATGTCATTTTTTACATGCTTATTTTCCACTAAAGTTAAATGCAATCACTCATTAGGCACTAACCAATTCCACTGATTGCCGCAAAAAATACCAGTATTAGAAACCGTTAGTGCACTTCAGTAATGATTGCACCCATAATCCTTTGCGCAGTCGGCAATTCTAATTTCATAGCTCATCTCAGACTCCATGAGGGCTTTTACTTGCTGATAACCCACACAGCCTCTGAGTTGGCAAGCAGAGTGTATGGTCATATTCTTCTCTTTGTGGTAAGATAACTACTATATTCCTTTTGACCTTTATATCTCACATATATAAGTATCACCTTGTAGGAAAATGGCTGTTTACTTAGCTGTAATATTGGTAAAGATTTCATATTGCCAGTGTCAAAAAGTCGACTTCACTAGCTTTGGTTATGGCAGTGCATGCTACTACTGTTCTTTTCTTTTTGATGCTACATTTATGTTGAATAAAGTTGTGGTTAAAAAAAAGTACTGTACAAGAGAAAAAGAAACTCTGTTTGATGGTGTTGATTGATGTAATACATTAGACGTGCCTGAGGTAAATGTAATGTCAACATTTTCTGCTAATGCACTCTGACTCAAATGAACTCGGATATAAATATATTGGATTGTACTAAAAAAAAATTGATTAACTGCTTCATCCAAATATTGGTGAACGACAGGGTTCCAACTGCATTCTTGAAGCTTATTTGAGTACTTGTTCAGTGAAGTTATGTTTGTTTTGGACCCAACTGAAAGTTATATTTTTCTATATTTTGGGTATTGGCAAATTACTTAATTGCATTATGGTCACTTGATTGGGTCAGGCAGTATAGTTGCTTTAGCTTCATATGTTGAATTGTTAGTCAATAGCCAGTGTAGTGTAATTTCTTTTCTGATGTTTTGTCTTAGTAGATGGGTTCATACATTAGTTTACAGAATCTGAAAAGATTAATTATTATGCTTTGTTTACTTTTTTGTTATATTTTTATAAGGGCAATTCTATATTCATATTGTCATGAATAATACTGTTCTTGATAGAGATGTAAGCCAATATATTGTGTCTTCTAGGATTTTTCTGTTGTCATCAGCATTACTTGGGGATAACAATAAGTAGAGGTTTGCTTTATTTAATGTTATGGTAGATATCAATATCTTATTTAGTTATGCAATCAATTCATGTTATACCTATCCTATGGATAGCATTTTGTCATCTTTTGTACTGGGTTTAAGCCACGTTTCCATTACAGCAAGTCTAAAATATCTTTATGCCTAGTGAGTAGTCCTGTCTCAGGGGTATTACACTGTGAAAAAAAAGAACATGGATTGGGTTGTATACTGTTTCTACACAATGGAATAGATTTCCACATACATTTGGTAGTTGTACATACTAGGAAATGTTACAGACGTTTCGTTTGGGGAAATGTTTAATTTTGGTGTTTGTGCATACCTCAACATTGTACTGAAGGGGTTGCTTGGCTGAAGTGTTTATGCTGGTGGTTGCACATACTAGGAAATGTTACTGAAGGATTGTTTGGGGAAATGTTTCATTTAGGTGCATGTATACCTGGACATACTAATGAGGATGTTGCTTGGGGAAATAATTAATTGTGTATCAGGGTATTCCTGTGCATACATGGTCAGACTGCTGAAGTGACCGCTGGGCAAAATAGTTTATTGTACCATTTTGGTGCTTGTGCATACACAATGCAAACAACTGGAGGTGTTACTGGGGAAACATAGAAATTAAGTCTGCAAATTACATGGGGTTACATTGCTTAGAATACAGCACAGAAATGTAAATACAGTGTAATATGCTAGCATATAAGATGTCAGATACACCAGTGACTAATTAATAGTATAATAAAAGTAAGCAATTAAAGACAAGACCACGTCTGCTTGTATTATTCTATTTGTGATTATACTCAGTAGTTGCCTGAGTGAGATAGAGGTTATCACTTGTTGACTACTACCAGCATGGAGCTACCATATTTGTTGTGCATTTTCCTGACTTTGTCAGTCATGTGTGGAATTTAGGTGGGAGGAAGGGCTCAGTAATATATACAGATCCAGTCTGCGGAAGCTTGTGGTCATTTTCCCTGGTCATCTCTGATTGTAGGAGGATAAGGAATTGCAAAACTGAATGGATGGGTTTGTTATACCGCTGAATTTCTATTAGCTGGATTTATTACTTACAGAAATAATAGATCATAAGGGACTACTTTTCTTATGATGTGGAAAATCATATTGCTCTGTCTCCATTCCTTGGATACTGCCTTATGCAGATAATCTTTTTCTATATGGTTTATTATGAGCTTGTTCTCTTATGTATTTCAATAAAAGACCCCAATCCATGACTTGTTGATACAACACAAACGTCCATGGTTTTCATGCAAAATTTAGGTCTGACTTTTGTTTGTTTTCTGAATGTTGGGATTGCTCAACCAGATATTTTGGACAATATTTCTGCCTTTTGTACTTCTGTGTTATTGTAACCAGAGGGATGGTTAGGTGAGAACATGAATTACTACTTTTTGGATTAATTCGTAGATGGATCAGCCAGATAAGTTTGACATTTTGGCTTGGCTTACTGCATTTCTGATTATACTCAATAGTTGCCTGAGTGACATAAAGGTTATTATTTGCTGATTACTAACAGCATGGAGCCACCATATATTTTGGGAAATTTTCTTGGCTTTGTCAGTCACGTGTGGAATTTAGGTGGGAGGAAGGGCTCAGTAATATGTAAGTGTTATACTGTTTTACTGAATTACTCAAGTCTTCTCCTTACTGATGATACTGAGTCTGTGTTACCTAACAGTTGCACTAGGTAGTACAATGAATGCCTACTCAACAGGTATGTGCAGCAGTTATCACCTGTGTCTTAAAATGCATACCTTTGCAGTAATGAAAGGTGGGTTATTATCACATTAGCTTTAAGTGCAGTTACAATATAGCACAGTCATTATCACTTTTCAGGTAAAACTCTCAGCAACTGTCACTGTTATTCACACAAGTAGAAGTCGTTATCACATTGATGAATGCTCAAGCCAGATTGTGTTTTTTCTGTGCTTGGAGTCATTGCAAGCCACCCTCTCATTCCTCATCAACTACCTACCCTCCTAAACCCCTGATTTTTTATTCCTGTATGTATGTATATATATATATATATATATATATATATATATATATATATATATATATATATATACACATACATGCACATATATATATATATATATATGTTTGTGCATATATGTGTGCATATGGATATATGTATGTACATAATGTACTTGCAGATATATACATATACACATATGACCCAAGGGGCTAACTGGCCAGGTTTTGTGCTATTCAAAACAGTGGCTGTATGTTTCATTATGGTGCATGTACATGGCATTATCACTTTTCAGGCAAAACTCTCAGCAGCTGTAACTGTTATTCACATAATGGGTTCATGCATGGCTTGATGCACAGGGTTGGTAGATCTACAATCTGCCATGACAGCATCACCACAGAAGATGTTCACCTGTTCAGAAGGGATGGTGTTCACCTAACTGAGGAGGGCATTGCATTGTTCTTGACTGACCTCCACAATGGCATGAGGAGAGCTATGCAAGACTGGTAACATGCAGCTTGTGAGAAGAATGGAAAACAAAAACACCCATGACCAAGTTGGACCAGTATGGTAAGTAAAACTCTATTATGAACTGTGTTGTGTAAAATACAATATTTTTCTGAGTTTGGCAAATAACTGTGGTAAGGAGCTGGTGAAGATGCTGAGAAAGAACAACTGTTTCAGGAGAGTGCTACCACGTACAATCTAATATGTCAGTGACCATCCTACAATACTTCTTTTTTATTCTTCTTTTATCAGGCATGTGTAGAGTTTAGATGATAGGAAGGGCTTAGTAATACAGAACCTGATCCCTTAGGTCCATTGCTGAATGGACACATGTAAAGAGAAAAGGTATAGGCAAGGAAGACTGCTGACACTGAAGAAGGTTATCAGACTGTAGTGGTATCAGCTGTCTGAGTGATTAGCCAGCACAGGTATCGGACAGATCAGATGGCCTTGCATGCCACTGAAGTCCCATTCCTGTCCTGGGTTCATTAGTGGAGTGGCTGTCCTTACCTTGGTTTTTCTCTTTACATGTGCCCATTCAGCAGTATGTTGGCCACACCAAGAATGTGTATATTTACAATGATATCTGTCTGCATGGCAAAACAACTGGATCTGAATGCTGTACACATGTGCAGATATCCATTTGTTTAGGACTTAGGTTATGGAAATTATGATTTTTTTTCATATTTTGGCAAATAACTTTGAAAGGGAGCATGTGAATGTGCTAAGTAATACCTCATTTTGAAGACAGTATTGATAGTTCCAACATGGTAAAATAACTGTCCCTGTATGTTGTACATATGTACAGATGTCAAAGTTTGTTTCAAACTTAGGTTACAGAAATTATGATTTTTTTTCATATTTTGGTAAATAACTTGCAAGGGAGCATCTGAATGTGCTAAGTAATACTTTATTTTGATGACATTATTCATAGTTCCAACATGGTAAAAGAACTGTGCCTGTATGTTGTGCACATGTGCAGATATCAAAGTTTGTTTCAGATTTAGGTTATGGAAATTATGATTTTTTTCATATTTTGGTAAACATCTTTGCAAGGGAGCATGTCAGTGTGCCTAGTAATACCTCATTCTGAAGACATTGTTACTCCTTACAATGTGGTAAAAGAACTGTGTCTGTGCACTTTACACATGTACAGATATCACAGTTTTAGTCTTGTAGGATTATGAAAATTATGCATTTCCAATACTTCTCATTATTATGCCCATATCTTTGCAAGGGAGTATGGTGATCACACAAATGATAACATCGTTTTGAAGCTTACATTGAGACGCACAACTTCTATACTGATATGTAGGCTCTGTCTGTTACAGATGATGAGATATCACCCTTTGTTTATTTATCAATTATAAAAAATATTATATTAGTCATATTTTGTATATAACTCCATAAAGAAGCATCACACAGTAATGGTTAAGATATCATTTTAAAACTGACATTCATACAAACAAATTAAATGCAAATTGTATGGGTCTATATGGAGCAATGACCAAGATATTGTGCTTTGCTTTTCCAAAAAGGAAAAAAATATGCACAATATCAACATTCCTTGCCAAATATTTAATAATGACTTTAATACATACTACAACATTTACACTGTTGGAAAGGGCAGTATCTGCTGAACAACTTTTGCATTTACATTTTTAGACTAGCTCTTATAGTTAAAGAGTTATGAACATTTGTTTTCTGTATGGTATTAGAAATGGATTTTCTGAAAATTAGCTCAGGTTGCACTGTTGTTCCTATTGTGGAATTAAGCAGGCAGCTTCTTCTGAGCTGCTCCAGAGTGAATGAGTTAACAAAGCTGACCTATGTTGGGTCCAGTGTTTTCAGGTTACCTATGTCCTCATTTATCATGCCCAGTGTAACAAAAGGAGATACTGCCAGCCCAGCTGTTTGAAATTTTGTAAATAATTATATGTCATTTGAATATTAATATGATTTATATAGAAATGTTACAGAAGGAGATACTACCAGCCCAGCTATCTGGAATTTTGTAAGTGGCCATGTGTCATTTGTAAATATCCACCTGATTCATATGCCTGTGTTGCAACTGTATTAGAACTGTATGTCATATTGTACAGGCATGTGCTGAAGAGATATTTTAGTACTTAGCAGAAATGTATATGCACTATTGTAACTGTTTACATATATATTTTAACAGGGGAGATGGAAACACAGGAGATTAACTTGCAAAACCTCAGAAGACTAATTGAGATTGAAGCACTTTATAGCTGGGCCATAAAAAGAGAAGTTATCTTTCAATTTCAGTAAAATGGGAGACATAACGTCTAGAACTAAAAGTTTATTTATTGTCTTTAAATGTTGAGGAATGTAAATTATTTTATGAATTCCACCATTTGCCTTAGATCTAAGAGAAGTCCTTGTTTAGGTATTTTCACAGAGAGATAATAAAATCAGTGGTTTTCACTTGGGATAGTCCGATGACAAGAAGTGATGTCATGCTGCAAGTATCCCATCAGCAATATTTGAGATATTAATTTAAGAAGTCTCTGAGAGAGAGACTGTGCATTTTGTATTTTCTCTTTGACCTGACAAGAACATCCACTCACCACATCTGTCTGCTCTGTAAGTAAGTTAACTAGGATACAGTAATTTCATTTAGATGTAGTCAGGAATATAGCGGAGTTTAATTTAGATGTTTTTGTTTATTTGATACTGTCCTGCAAAGTTGTTTTAAATATTTCCTGCGATTTTGAACTCAGAAGCAACTGTGATTTTTTACTGTTTTCTTGTTCTTTTATTACTTATTACTAAACATATTTAAACCTTTCAATTGTGGCTGGTCTGTCTAGAGCTATTTAAGCTCTTAAGCGTACTTGCATATCTATTTGGTGACACTGTGCAGGCCACTCCTAATAACCTTGCTCTCAGTCAAACTGCCATTTGTCTTAACAGTAGCATTACACAGAAAGATTACACCCACTGCTAAGGGCCTTAAAGTAGCTGATAAGCAGTGACTGGTGGCAGTAAAAACTACCTTATAGTCTGGTCATAAGGGGGCATAGCTAGTAAACCTGTGCCAGCCTTTCTCAGGTGTGTGTGTGTGTGTGTGTGTGTGTGTGTGTGTGTGTGTGTGTGTGTGTGTGTGTGTGTGTGTGTGTGTTTGTGTGTATACAAATCAAATCTCAAAGAGTGTGTGTGTGTCAGCTACTTGGACAGGGACACAAAGCACTAGTTGGACAGAGAGGGTGCTGGAGGTCTTGGCTTGGCAACTCAGCTGAGATCTCAACTGTATAGCTGTACCAGTGGGGAGTCTTACTGGGGATCTGGAGAAAGAGGGATAAACCAGCCCAAGACTGACTGTGGTCTCTGTGTGTTCTTAAGGGAAATTGCACTTTACTGTGTATGTAATTGTTATCCTTCCAGTGCGTAGATCCTCCACTGTTGCCAGTGGTGAGGATTGAGGCTCCTTGATTACTGGGCCAGTGTTGGGGCATCAGACCCATGATGATTTTTCCATGTCTTATAATATTAGACTGGTAGAAAGCTTTGTGATTGTCTTTTGTCTAAGAAGCTTGTAGTTTCCTGGATAAGTGGTTGGGCCTCCTTTGTACACAAAAATGACTGTAGCCATCTTCCATTCATTGGACAGAACACCTGACTATAGGCTCCAGTTGAAAAGTGATTCAAGTGGACCAGAGAGGTCATGTTTTATGCTAATTATTAATCATCCCGGGATGTTGTTGGGGCATATCTATGAAGTGTTTTTGCCTTGGAAAGTGCGCTGATGACCCATTCCTTAGTAGAAGTTGGGGATTGCGATATGTGGTATTTCCTTTGAAGTATCAGGGGAAGTGAGGAGAGAAATTTTTAGCTGAACCTGTCAGCCAAAAGGTTGGCAATGGCCTCCAGTTCAGTGTGGGTGATGCCATTTACAATAAATTCTGTGCATTGTTGCGTATTTCCCCTAAGGTTATGGCCATAGTTGTAGATAGCTTTGTGGTTGTCATTTGCTTGAGGAGATATTTGTTCTTCAAATTTAGCCTTTGACGTATTAATTAACCCTTTTAGGTGCCTGGTTAGATTGGTCAGGGGGGTTTAGTATGTAGGGTTTTGTTCCTCCTATATGTGGCCTACACTTTTCTTTTGGTGTAAAATGAATTGATTCCACCATAGTGGCCTGTCTTTTGAGTTTGTGTTTTGTGTTACTTTAATACAAGTGGGTGCAGCTTGCTCTACACAACTATTGGTATGGCTGTACAGAGATTTTGTAAATAGCTCAGCATATGATATGGTGTTTAATGGGTTTGGGGGTGCTTGGAATTTAGCCAAGGTGTTACTTAGAAGAGAGCGGTTAGCCTTGGAATAGTTTCTAAAGGTTTTTGATTTTGTCGGATCCCCAGATTTAATTTTTATTTCAAACAATACTGCCTTATGGTCAGATCTGATGAGTGAAGATATTACATTGGGTGAAGATCATTGTTTTCCCATGTTTCTGAGTATAAAGTCAAGGATGCTTATAACCCTGGTAGGAGAATGGACCAACTGTTCCAGGACGTTGGTATTAACAAAGTTTAGGAATTGCTGGACTTACCGCCTGACGACAGGATAACCCAAGTGTGATGACTGCAGCAGGGTAACACGATGAACATCTTGTTTAGTGTGAGCTGCATATGTATGGGTCCAGTGGGTCATACAATTTAATTAGTCTGGATGTGAGGTTGGTTTTAATATAGACTGAGACTCCGCCACCTTAGGTTCTCTCCTGTTCAGTAGCTGGTATAAAGGTGTGAAAGTCATAATAACTTTTCATTGCTGGGGTACTTGCCATGACTTTAAACCACATCTCCATTACTACACAGATGTCTACACTTTCCATGGAGAGAAAGGCATGCAGGGACTGAAGGTACTTGTTAAGACTTCTAGCATTCAGCAGTACCACTTTCAGATATTCCTTCACAGGTTCAGTTAAGTTGGGAAGTTTATCAGTTTGGCATTGTCTATAAAAGGCACTATGGCAGTTAAAAAGGTCTTTGGCAATATCCAAAAGCCTCCAGGGAATAAGTGCAGCCTATCCCTAGCAAAGTAGTGTAGTTTGTCATACATGCCCTCCCAGGCCGGCAAATATTGTACTCCCTTGGGTTGACACCAGAAGCTAAACCAATTGTTAAAATCAACCATTTTCTGTTGGCAATGTGGTATCGTCCTTGCAGAAGGTGGTTTGCTGCTCCGTGCTAGGCACATTCCTGCCACTTGATCTTGTCTCACTTCACGGGCGGTATGTATCAGATCATTAACATCCACCACATGCACTATAACAGATTCATATTGGTATCTCTGGTTCAATATCCTGACTGCCTGTGTGACTTAATGGATCCTAGCCCCAGAAAGGCAGCTGACCATGACTCCATACTCAGTCTGGTGAGGGGGACCCCAATGTGCCCCACTATAGTATCACCAGTGAGCAGGAAATTTGGCAATACATTGGTTTGGCTTAAGGGCTTAGAAGCAGAGGCATTGGGTACAGTGTTACTATGTGCAGCTGTGGATGGTGTTTTAATGGAGTGTTTATGTGATGGCTACTGATCTACTAGCAAAGAATGAAGGGAAATTCAAATATTGAGTAGGTCAATAAGACAAGGAACTTGATAGGCAATGCTCATCTATGTGCAAAATAGAAGCTCTAGTAGTTAAAAAAATCTGTCTAGACAGTAAGAATATTTTAAGAGAAACTTATACCGCTAGTAATTGGCATCTACACAGACTACAGGGGGAAATTATGCTGCCAGACATCAGCAACTGTACAGATCACTGCTAGGTGCCATTGCACAGAGAGCAGAAATTCTAACTAAATACTGTAAAAAGGTCAAAAAGTGAAGATATTCAACACAGAAACACTCAGTTAATGTAGCTTTGACAAATACAATGTGAGAAGCAAGTAATGAAACAGTGGATATGGTAATGTAAGTCTTTGCCTTTTTTAGAGTTTAACAAAAACCAGCAACATCCTTCTCAAGTAGTGTGGTTGCCAAATGCCTTGGAGCTTGTAGGTTATAAGCCAAGCATTGTGCAACTACAGTGCTTTAACAGTAGTGGATATTCAATAAAAAACACAAACAAGGCCCAGTGGTCGATCAGAAATAGCACACTCAAACCAGAACAAATACACTTAGAATAGTAGGCAAAATAAGCCTTCAATAGCATTTCCCAGCTCAGAATTGTGGAGGCTACCTTCTCCTCCCACAAGAGGGTAGACCACAAACCTTCCTAATGTAAAATAACTGTTTTGGAGCCCAACTGCTCAAACTAGACTTAAGACACTTTTAGAATAACAGACACAATAAGCCTTCAACCATCAATTCCCAACTCAGAAGGGTGCAGGCTTTCCTTTTCTGCCACAAGAGTGTAGACCACATACCCTCCTAATGTAAAAAATGTGTTTGAGAGCCCAAGTGCTTAAACTAGAACTAAGGCACTTTTAGAATACCAGAAATAATAAGCTTTCAACTAGCAATTTCAAACTCAGAACAGTGAAAGCTACTTCTCCTGCCACAAGTGTGCAGAACACAAACCTTCCTTATGTAAGATAACTGGTTTGAAGCCCAAGTGTTTCAATAAGAACTAAGTCAGTTAGAATAACAGTTACAATGTAATCAAGTTATAAACAAGCAGTAATAAATGCAACAGATTAAATGGAGCTGAACACTTTAAGAATGTGCAGCAAAAAGCTAACTAAAGTAGGAAGAAACACAAATACAGTAAAAGCAGCTGAAAAAAGGAGATTTTTTTTAGTAACTGGGAATGTAGGAAAAAAGAAGATAATTCAAGTTTAAGAGACTAAGGGGGTGTGCCTTCCTAGATGATCTCTCAGTGCTTAGCAGGATGAGCTTATGAGATGAGACTGGAAGGAGTGGCCAGAATTAGACTGATATTAGGGAACTGCAACTCAAAAGCCACCTAGTTTAAAAGCACAACAGGAGGGTGAGGGAAATGAAATGCAGAAAGAGATCAACAATAATCAGACAGAGACCCGCAGGTCACACAGTACTATGGCTAAATAAAGATGCTAAATTATTTATAGTTAAGTGAGGAATGCTATTTCTCAGCTCATTCCACTAATTAGCTGGATGTTATTCATTGTCTGCAAAATAATTATTTTCTAATTGACTCTAGCCAAGACCTCTTACAACTCCAAAAAGAACAAAAAATTTAAAAAATGCAATATAAGAATAAGATAAAAAATGGAATTAACTAAACCTTAAATGAATAACTCAGATCCAAAATCAAATGGAGGCAGAGCTCAGCAATAGTCAGGCACAGAACAATAAGACATACAGCACTACAGCTAGTAATAACTATAATAAGGTAGGAGAAAATGGATCATAGACTATGCATCATGTCAGTGCTAGCTATACATCTCAACCTGGAAACATCAAAAATCTGGACAAGACCCATGAAAAATAGGTACAAATTTGTATGGAGATTAACATAAAATTTGCATGCATAATTATGCAACCTCACCCACTCCAGCGGAATTGTGGGATGCCCCCTTTCAAATGCACATTAAAGAACAGACAACCAAAATTTGGCCCCAGAATCCCCCTGCAGCCATTCCAATCTTCAATTACTTGGCTATTTCACCACATTTACCATAAACACTGTAATGTGCATACTGCTTTACTTCTACAATGATTATTTGCATTTCTTTAAAACTTTTATTTTACATTTTATAGTACAAACACTAATACACATATACTAAACAAAGTCTCACAATGAAAATAAACTTAGCACACCATCCATCAAATAAAATATGAAAGGAGCTGCCATCAAATAAAATATAAAGGGAGATGCCATCAAATAAAATATGACGGGAGCTGCCATCAAATAAAATATGAAAGGAGCTGCCATCAAATAAACACACATAGCTGCCATCAAATAAAATATGAAATGAGCTGCCATCAAATAAACACAGAGAGCTGCCATCAAATAAAATGTGAAAGGAGCTGCCATCAAATAAAATGTGAAAGGAGCTGCTATCAAATAAAATATGAAAGTAGCTGCCATCAAATAAACACACAGAGCTGCCATCAAATAAAATATGAAAGGAGCTGCCATCAAATAAACACACACAGCTGCCATCATATAAACACACATAGCTGTCATCAAATAAAATATGAACCACACACACACTGACAAGTGTAAGATTTAAATTAGAAATCTGCTTAATACACAAACCACTCTGCTCAAATAAAATAATGAACCTTAGCACATTGCTTAATAGGGATACATGTTTCTTACTAAAATACAGATGTGATAATCTATTGGTAAACAAAATATTTAATTAAGTATCTGCACTGTTTTTATTTTATATTTTGATTTGCAGGTTCTTCTGAGAGAAGTGGAAGAGAAAGAGGTAAGCTGCAAAACAGTCTGGTACTTGTCAACTTGCTGAGGGCAGTTATGTTCTGCTTTCATTCATGTTTTAATTTCTTTGTCATTTAATAGTTTAAATGAAAAAAGGCAGATTATTAAACTTACTGTAGTACAATGCCTGAAGCAAGTCTTTATTTGTTTTTCAGCTGTTGCCAAAAAGGATTGATTGGACAGGCAAAGAACATCGTAGGACTTATGAGAATCTAGTGAGTGATTTGTACCACTGAGAAGCAACCTTTTAGGGGACAGAGCTAAAAATTGAATTTCCCACAATTTTTACAGTGTGAAAGGGCGACTTGCAAGCATGAACTGAAAACCAGGAGGTTGGAGAGGGTGCTCAGGCTGCACTGCCTGTATTTGTGGCAACTGCCTATAAGTTAAAAGGGTTGATGTTTGCGGAAAATATATATATTAGTTTATATAAATGTCTTTACAAATGCTGGTATGTCATGGTTGTTGTGCAGCAGAAGTTCAGGACTAGACAGAGGGACTAAGGCGGTCAGAGCTGAGAGAGCAGTAGTGGAGAGGGTGGAGGAGGCAAGCAAGGCTATTTTAAACTTCTGTGTGGCAAATGGCTTTATATTAGCCACACATGGTTCAGAAAGAAAGACAGTCACAATAGCACATACAAGAGTGGCCAGCATGTGCTCAGGTTGACTTCTTCCTAGTAAGGAAAGGGCACTGGGGTAGAATCAGCAACTGCAAAGTCTTCCCCAGTGAAACATTCAGCCCACAGCACAAATCACCAGCTGTCACAATCAGATGTGAGCAGTGGTCAGAGAAGGATCTAAGACCAACAAGGATTAGACAGAAGACCTAGAAGTTGACTGGAGAGAAAGCATAAGAGTTCAAGGACTTACTTAGGTCTCAGGAAGAAGAGGATATAAGTGGAGATGAAGATGAATAGTAGTGTGTCACAATAGCATGTGTGAGGACTACAGAACAGATATGCGGCCAAGCCAGGTATGGAAATAAGGTACATAAGGAAAGCTGGTAGTGGAATGTAGAAGTTCAGAAAGTCATCAAAAGAAAGAAGGAGTGCAGGAAAAAGTATGAGATAGAAAATGTGGACCAGGCTAAGAAGGAATAGTGGCTGGCTAACAAAGGGAAAGGAGTTGCAACAGCAAAAAAACAATGCATCAAAGGCACACTACCAGCTTCTGTAAAGTGACTCAGTAGATGGCACAAAAAAACTATATCAGGTTTCAGGGGAGAGACAGAAAAATACAGAAGATAGTCATACACAACTTCATAAGGAATGCCAGCAACAACCTGATCAATCCAGAGAACATCAACAGCAGATGGAAGGAGTACTTCTGGCAGTTTCTGAATGAAGAAAATCCCACTGAAGATGTACTGTCCTAGACATACCCTATGATGACAGAAGAGGAAGGCCCTACCCTAGAAGACATAAAACAGCACTAATTAAAATGAAGTCAGGGAAAGCAGTAGGCTCAGATGAGATTAAAGCAGATAAGATCAAGATGTTGGGTGAAATGGGGAGAAATGCCTCCTGCGGGTACTCACAGCAGTATGGAGAATAAGGCATAACCCAGATGACTGGAGAACAAGCATACTAGTGCTAATGTACAAGAACAAATGGGACACCCACAATTATGGACAGTACAGACGTACCAAACTCCTGTTGCACTGCATGAAAATTCTAGAGAAGGTGAGTGACAAATAAAATACACAGAGTAGTAGAAAGTAAGATGAGAGATGACCAGTTTAAATTCAGATCTGGATGCAGTACAACCGACCTGATATTTGCAGTGAGACAGACAGATGAGGAAAAAGCTAGAGATGAGGAAAGAGTTTAACCGGTCACTCTAAGACATGGAGAAAGCATATGACAAGGTCCCAAGAGAGCTGATTTGGGCAGTCCTGCAGTGGTTCGAAGTCCCAGAAACACTATTAGAATTAGCCCAGGCTAGTGACAGAAGTACATGTTTGGACTTGCAGAAGGGTTCATAGTGGGAGTTGGAGTGTGCTTTGGGGTTCAACTCTGACCCCACTGCTATTCCTACTTGTGACAGACTATATTAGCAAACAGGTCAGAGGGACAGATTAATAAAGTTGCTGTATGCAAATGATGTGACATTACAGGCAGACACTGAGCACGAACATTGGCAAAAGATATAAGGAATGCAAAACTGAAGGCACGTGGGATGAAACTGATTACAGATAAACAGCTATAATGGCAACAGGTAGGGGACACCAGAAGAAGCTGAGAACTGAGACAGAAGGGAAAATAGTGGACCAGTTTAGCAGCTTCAAGTGTCTGAGAGGGTTGGTTGAGGAGAATGGATGACTGAATGAGGAGATCAACGCTAGAATCAGAGCAGCTGTAGCCAACTGGCACTGAAGTAGTATATGACAGAAGAATGCCAAAAAAGTTAAAAAGTAAGTTGTAGTAAACAGTGATGTGACCAGTACTACTCTATGGCACAGAAACCTGGGCAGTAAAGGTAGAGCAGTTTAGGAAATCAGAGGTGACAGAGAAGAAGTGCCTGAGATAGGTGGTAGGATGCACACTGTGGGACAGATGAAGAAAAGTAGCTTCAATTGCAGAGAAGGACAAAGAGAACAGATTCCAGTGGTTCCAGCACATATGCAATCCGGGGTAGATGATTTGAGAGAGAAAGGAAGAAGGCAAGACAAAATGAGGGTGTCCAGCAAAGAGGTGGATGAATTGTATGACTGAAGATCTGTGGCAGTCAGGCATGAATGTTGAAGAAGGTAGGACAGTGGCATTAAATCAAGAGAGAAGGCAACAGTTGACACTACACCCGACCCTATATGGAAAAAAAAGGGGGGGGGGTTTGGTGATGGAAGAGAGAAAAGTACAGTTTTGTACCTACCATAAATGTAGATGTTCGAGTGCTCATACAGCTGCAGTCATTACAGATGGGTTATCCTGCCGTCAGGCGGGTCCTCGGTCGGCCGAATTCCAAAGTCCAGGTCCGGCGTCGGTTGTCGTCTCTTCTTCCCTGACGTCAGTGCAGCAGGGGTATAAAAGAGGTAGCCAACGCCATTTTCTTCAGTTTTTCTTGCCCCAGATGTCAGGTGCCCCCAGAAGGAAGGCAAAACATAATATTATGCAAACATGCAATGTAGATAAATCAAAAACAGTAGTTGCAAGCAAATACACCATAAAAGAATACCCCAAATAGGTTGTATGATAAAGATGTTTGTCATAAGGCCTGTCCTAAGAGGGGATGGAGGGAGGGTAACCTGGACTGCAGCTGTATGAGCACTCGAACATCTACATTTATGGTAGGTACAAAACTGTACTATGTTCATCGTGCATACAGTTGCAGTCATTACAGATGGGTAGAATCCCAAAGCTAAGTAAGGGTGGTAGGCACTAAGTGGAACTAGGAGGGGCGAGAATGCCCTGCAGGACTGCTGTGGCAAAGCCTGCTTTAGATTTTGAGTATAGTGGAAGGTGGTAGTGCTTGGAGAAAGTGTGCACTGAACTCCAAGTAGCTGCTTCCAAAATGTCCTTGGTAGGGACCCCCCTGAGGAAAGCTGCAGAGGTAGCTGTAGCCCTGGTGGAGTGGGATCTGATGTATACAGGCACAGATTTTCCATGAAATGAATAACAAAAGCGTATGCAGTGGGCTATCCATTTTGAAATTGTCTATTTGGAAATAGCCTTTCCTTGAGCACCTGTAGCATAGGACACAAAGAGCTGCTCAGATTTCCTGAATGGCTTTGTTCTGTCCAAGTAATAATGAAGTTGTCTGTGAATGTCCAAGGAATGTAGTAGTCTCTCCCCTTTGTTCTGTGGATTTGGATAAAAGGTAGGTAAATGAATAGTCTGATTCAAAGCTACACTGGATACTACCTTTGGCATGAAGGTAGGGTTGGTTTGTAAGGAAACACTGTGCTGATGGAAAATGATGAATGGTTGCACAGCCATGAGGGCCTGTAGTTCTGAAACCCTGCGTGCTGAGGTAATAGCCAGAAGGAAGGCTGTTTTCCACGACAAGTATTGTAGCTCTGTTGAAGACGCCGGCTCAAAGGGAGGCAGGGTCAGCTTTTCCAATACGAAGTTGAGGTCCCAAGCTGGGACTGGTGGTTTCCGTGGGGGTTTTATATTTTTTGACCCTCTGAGGAACTGCCTTAATAGAGGATGTGAGAATAAAGGAGGATCTGTATTGTATTGTGCAGAAATGGCTGAAGTGTGGATCTTGATGGAGGAGAAGGAAAGGCCACTGTTTAACATCTCAGCTAGGTACTGTAAAATTTGAGGTATATTTATTACCCAAGGATTCTGGCCCTTTTCTTGATTCCAGGAACAAAATCGTTTCCATTTGGCGGAGTAGGCTTTTCTAGTAGAGGGTCTTCTGGCCTCCAAGATGACATCCTGCACCTCCTTGGAGAGGAGAGTCTGTTGAGAAATTAAGGTATTCTCCATGCAGCTAGATTTAGGGTTTTGAGCTGGCTGTGAAGGGTTTTGTAGTTGTGCTGGGACAACAGAAGAGGGACTAGAGGTAGGATCCATGGTGGTGAGTGTGTCAGGCTCTTTAGGAGAGGATACCAGTGCTGTCGTGGCCAGTCTGGAGCAATGAGAATCACTTGTGGTCTCTCTGCTCTGGCTTTTAATAGAACTTTGGTCAGTAGAGGAAGAGGCGGGAAGGCATAAACTGTCAATGTTGTTCAATTGAAAGAGAGTGCGTCCACTTTCCAGGCCTGTGGATGATAGGTCCTTGAACAAAATTTTTCCAACTGGTAATTTCTGTGGGTAGCAAATAGATCTATGTCTGGCTGTCCCCATGCCTGAGTTATCTTTGAGAAGACTTGAGGATGCAACTTCCATTCATGTGGATCTGTCATATTTCTGCTTAAGTTGTCTGCCAGTGTGTTTTCCTTCCCTGGCAGGAATTGTGCCTGTAGATGAATTTGTAATTCCAGTGCTGTGTTCCAAAGGGTCATGGCATGCCTGCACAGGGGGTATGAATGAGTTCCCCCCTGTTTGTTTATGTACCACATGACTGTGGTGTTGTCTGTCCTTATCAATAGCTGGACTGGATGCAGTAGGTCTTTGAAGGTCATAAGAGCATTTTGCACAGCTAGCATCTCCTTTTGGTTGATGTGTAGGTGCTTCTCTTTTTGGGACGATTTTCCCTGAATGCACTGATCTGCCATGTGTGCTCCCCAGGCATAGTCTGAGGCGTCCGTTGTGATGATTTGAGTTGCTTGAGGTAAACAGAAAGGGAGACCTGTGTTTCTTTGGCATGCTTGAGCCCACCACAAAAATTACTTTTGAAGGCATGGAATGAGTGGTATAATTGTTTCCAAGCTGTGGCTGTGTTGAGACCATAAGTTTTTTAGGTACCATTGTAGTTTCCTCATATGCAGCTTTGCACATGGTATCAGTAGGATGCAAGATGCCATGAATCCCAGAGCCTGCAGGACTTTCCTTGCAGTTAGTCTGGTGAAAGTTGCCATTTTGTTGAAGTATTGAGACAGTTGCCCTTGTTTGTTTGGCGTGAGGTAGGCCATCTGGGTGGTTGTATTTAAGCTGGCACCCAGAACAAATATCTGTTGAGAAGGTATTAGTTTTGATTTCTTTTTGTTCACTGTGTATCCCAGGTAGTTTAACAGTTTTATTACAAATGCCAAATGCTGCAATAAAATGTCCTTGCTGTCCGCTTGGATCAGGCAGTTGTCCAGATATGGGTAGATTTGTATTCCTTGTTGTCTGCAGAAGGCAATTACTGATGCCAGGCATTTCGTAAACACTCTGGGTGCAGTAGATAAGCCAAAGGGCAATGCAGAGAATTGGTAATGATTTGAACCTGCAAGAAATCTGAGGTATCTTCTGCAATCTTGTCTGATAGGGACATGCAGGTATGCCTCCTTGAGGTCCAATGTTACCAGCCAAGACTCCTTGCCCAGCATGAGAAGAAGCTGCTGTAATGTGAGCATCTTGAATTTTGGCACCTGTAGATATGTGTTTAGGATGGATAGGTCTAAGATGGGTCTCCAATCTCTGTCCTTCCTTGGTACCAGGAATAGTCTGGAATAAAAACCTTGACCTTGTTCTTTTGCAGGTACCTCTTGAATCACTTTCATATCCATGAGAGCGGAAATTTGTCTTTGTGCCACTGCCCTTTGATTTTGTGGCAGGTTTGGCAAGCCTCTCATTTTTGGAAGGGTGTGAAAGTGGAACCTGTAGCCTCTGTCTATAATGTCCAGAATCCATTTGTCTTTTGTAACAATGTGCCAGTTTTTTGAAAATAATGCCAGTTTTCCGCCCAAAGGTGCTGCCATTATAGCTTTGTTTGGCAGGCATAGGGGGAAGTCATTGTGTCTGTTTTCTAAATGACTGTGATCTATCTTCTCCACCTCTTGGGGTTGGTGCTTGCCACTGTCTAGCTCTCTAAGATCCTTGAGGTTGTCCTCTACTCTTGGGCGTCTGTATCTGCCCCTTTGAGGTCTGTCCATGGCTGGAAAGGACCAATTTTTTGAAGGCCAGTTTCTGCTGAAGTATGGAGGTTGCACCTGCAAGAAATCTTTCACTGTTTGCATAGATTTCGCTTTTTCCTCCATTTTCGTTAGTACCTCCTCAGCTTTAACACCAAACAATACATCTTTTTGAATTGGTGCATCTAATAACTTTGCTTTGACATGATCTGGTAAGGTTTGCTCTTTGAGCCAAGCATGTCTACGTATAACAGATCCCATGACAGCAGCTCTACATGAGGCCTCTAAAGCATCAAAACCACACTGCAAGGTATGTTTACCCACTTGCTCTGCTCCATGCAACAAATCCTGCAACACTTTCAAATCTGGTTGTTCTGTTTGTGTCATTTTGCTTTTCAGCTGAGATAACAAAAACTGTTGGTACTTTAACATATGAAATTGACAGTTTAATGCCCTCATGGTTAAAGTGGCAGATGTATACACCTTTTTTCTCCACCTTTCTAATGCTCTGGAATCTCTCTCTGAAGGTAAAGGGTTTTTAGCAGTAGAGGCCTTTATTCCCTTGGGACCCTGTGAAATTGTTTCTGGGTCAGCAGTATGGCTTTTATAAAGGAACTGGTGAGAATCAGGAACCCAGTAACACCTGTCTGGTTTAACAGGGGCTGGAGGAAAAGAACCTGGATTAAGACTGGCTTCTGCGTACACATCATCCAAAATATCTAAAACAGGAGGGATAGCCAGGGGCCTATGCTGGGGGAACAGTAGAAATTCCCTGAGCCTTTTCTTGGAATCTGAGTAATCTTGGCCTTCCCAGTGGAAGTGCTCCCTTAATGTATGCAGGGTTTCCCCAAAAGAGTAGTCCTCAGGGAGGGAGACCGAGGGAATAGACTCCTCAGCATCAGAGTCTTCAAAAGGGGAATAGGCATAATCCTGGCCCTCAGAATGGTCTGAGGTAATAGAAGCCTGGTCTGATGAAGGGTAGTCTTCCTCCAATCTGGGTCTTTTGTCAGAGGGTGGTAGAGAACCCCTGATGAGAGTTATCAAATCCTCAGCCATTTTAAGCATCTGCTTTTTAGGCATGAGGCCTTGAGAGGAGGTCTGAGGACCCTGTTTTTTAGTTTTCATGGCAGCTTTAGATTTAGTGAAGGATTTAATAGAGAAGGTGGAAGGCCTGAAGACGCCTTCAGAAATGGCAGGCCTCACTAAATTTTCAGTTTCCCCACCAAGAGTGGCGTCGGTATCTGCAGTGGGAATGGAGACCAAGGAGCCTGCGACCTCGGTTACTGAAGTCACCGGTAAAATAGTTTCATCAGTAGTCAGGGGCTGTGTAGGCGCCTCGCTGAGAACCAGAGAACCGGTAGTTGGCCTAAGCGTGGTCTCAGCACTCGGTGCAGACCTCGGATGTCGATCCTTGTCTTTGCATCTTTTGCTTAAAACTGGTATCGGTGTATCTGACGACATGATATAATTAAATTTTTTGCCAAAATAATGAAGGGTGAACTCCACCCGGCACTTAATAGTGCGCTTGTTGAACCTAGCACAAAAACGGCAGGCCGAGATGTCGGGGTCTGGCCCTAAGCAAGGTATACAGAAAGAGTGAAAATCCTTATGCGGTATTTGCTTCCCACAAGAAATGCAATTATTAACTTTGTCTGACATCGGTCTGAGGCAAGAAAAGTTTCCCCAATGGGGTACTTAGCTTTAAAGAAGACTTCCGCTGAAATACTTTCGTAAATATCAGGAGCTGGCCGACCGGCACTTGCGAACTGCTTCTGCTTCGGGCACTGCGCGGCAAGAAAGACTGAAGAAAATGGCGTTGGCTACCTCTTTTGTACCCCTGCTGCACTGACGTCAGGGAAGAAGCAACGACAACCGACGACGGACCTGGACTTTGGAATTCGGCCGACCGAGGACCCGCCTGACGGCAGGATAACCCATCTGTAATGACTGCAGCTGTATGCACGATGAACATCTGGCTTGGTCATAGATCTAATTCCTTGAGTGGTTATGAAAAAGAGGTCCATGGTGGGGAGCAAAGAAGCATCTTAAAACTGTAGAAACTAGCTAAACCTTTCTGTACTTGATAATGCTTTTTATCAGCTGTTGCAGTTCCACTTATTCATATATCCACCAGTCATGGTTACATCTGCATTGGATGTAAAATATTACATTAGCAACATAAAACGTTTCTTCAAGATGTCTCTCTAGCTTCAGGAAAAATGAAGATAGAATAGGTTCCCCTAAAAAATTATAAAAATGAAGAATGCATTTTACATAAGAACAGTGGTTACAAAAAATATTGTTTTCCTTCATAAAGAGCATCAGGAAACAATCATAAAGTGCAGCATTAAAGCAAAATTCACAAAAGCCACATAAACTTTATCTGATGGACTATTTGAGCTAATAATCATTTGGGATTTGAATAGACCAGATCCCCTTAATGTCACACAAGCCTTTGAGTGTATAGCTCATATTTTATTGCTGTAGAGGACTTGTAATATTACTGTTACATATGTATACACACTGATAACAGAGCCACACTATTTCAAAATTGTGAATAAGCCCTGAAAAAATGCAGTCATGCCTTCAAAGAGCATTCTGGATACTCCATTATCAGTTACCTGTCTCTATAATGCAGTATAATATTTTTTTCTGTTTTCTAACATTAGTATTTTCAGTCAGAGTATCCTGCCTACTGAACAAATCCACTTAAGCTGTCAGACCAAATTCAAACTAAAAATAGTTGTTATTCCTTTCTTGCTGTATACTATATACCTTTTCTAAGGTAATGCATTACAGATACAAGGGTTTACACTGAGCTATTGCTGCTTGGTTGTCATGCACCATGTGAGTGGACTACACATACCAAGGCCACGCAACCAAAGCAGATTTGTATGAAATCAGACTGGAGACAAACATGTATGCTTCGAGAAAAACTAAAGGAAAATGATATGTGTGTGTGTGGTGTATGTGTGTGTGTGTGTGTGTGTGTGTGTGTGTGTGTGTGTGTGTGTGTGTGTGTGTGTGTGTGTGCATGTGTATGTGTGTGTGTGTGTGTGTGTGTATGTGTGTGTGTGTGTGTGTGTGTGTGTGTGTGTGTGTGTGTGTGTGTGTGTGTGTGTGCATGTGTGTGTGTGTGTGTGTGTGTGTGTGTGTGTGTGTGTGTGTGTGTGTGTGTGTGTGTGTGTGTGTGTGCATGTGTATGTGTGTGTGTATGTGTATTTGTGTGTGTGTGTGTGTGTGTGTGTGTGTGTGTGTGTGTGTGTGTGTGTGTGTGTACTTGTGTATGCACTTGTCTTAAATAATTCAGAGAGGGTACCAGGTTCATAAGTAGGTACTAGGCTATTGGCCCTAGGGCATACATAAGCCTAGCCAAATGGTACCCTGGCTTTTGCCAACCAAGAAAATTATTTTCCTGTGCCCCTGTCAAGCAGAGCCACAGAAGTGATCCCCGGGGTGAATTTCCTATCTCCCATCCAATCATCAAGATGTTTCTTGAAGAGTGCTAATGAGGAGCTTTGTTTGATATAGATAGGTAGTTTGTTCCAGAGTATGGGAAGTCTCTGAGACAGGAATCTATCCCTCCAGCATGTTCTGTTTATTGTGATGACACGGTTTAGGTCCCTAGAGCGTGTAGCTCAGAGCGATTGGGATTTCCTTACATGAAGCATGTCCAATAGTGCTGGTTTGACAAAGCTTTGTATGTTAGGCAGAAATCACCTCTGAGTAGGCAATATGCGACAGAGTAAAGCTGGAGTTTTTTGAGACGGTCTGCGTAGGGCATCTGTTTGAGGCCAGTAATCCTCTTTGTGAGGTATTTCTGTGGCCATTCCAGTTGTTGTAGATGTCTTGTGAGGTACATACCAAAAGGGGTGTTGTACTCTATAATGGGTCTAATGAGTGATGAGTAGAGGGGAACAATGACCTCTTTTTTTCTGGATGAGAAATCTTTTGTGATGAGGTATGCCACATAGAAGGATTTCCTGACTACTGTGGCGTTGTGATTATCAAAGAAGAGACTACTGTCCACCTGTATCCCAAGGACTCTTATCACACTTTCGGTGTTAAGAAGACTACCTCCTATGTGGTAGTTCATGGGTACAGAGTTTTTAACAAAAGGGATGACAATGCACTTTTTGGCATTGAGCTTGAGGCCATGGCTTTGACACCAGGCATCTGTCTCAGTGAGGCCCTTTTGTAGGATGTCCACATCGTTAGGAGTTTTGATTATGGCTCCTAGTTTGCAGTCATCTGCAAACTTTGTTAGCCAAAGACCATCTGTGTTAGCCTGTACTTCAGAGAAGTAGATACAAAACTGGAGAGGACCTAGGACTGAACCCTGTGGTACTCCACTTGTCACTGGTCTGAAGTTGGATTTAGAGTCTGCTACTTTCACATTGTGGGTTCTGTCAGTGAGCCAGTTGGCAACCCATCTTGTGACATAGGGATTTACCTAGTTTTGTGAGTTTGTCTGTAATTCCAGAGTGGAAGATGGTGTTGAAAGCCTTGGCGAGATCTAGATAGTCTGTGTGATCCACCTTATTCCCATCTACGGCTTTGGTGACCTCTTCAAAGAAGTCTATCAGGTTTAGGAGACATGATCTGCCTTTTACAAACCTAAACTGGGTAGGGTCCAAAGTTTGGAGATTACCAATGTCATTGTTTATAAGTTCCATGATGATACGCTCCATAGCCTTGCAGACCAGGCACGTCAGGCTAATGGGGCGGTAGTTCCCGGGGTTCATGGTGGCTCCCCTTTTGTGGAGTGGGATAACCGTTGCTGTGCACCATTCACTGGACACAAAGCCTGAGCTGAGGCTATGATTGAACATGGTACTTTGGTGGGGTGCCAGTTCGTTTTGTAGTTCATGTAGAATGGAGCCTGGGATGTTGTCAGGTCCCATGGATGCTGTGTTCTTGGTTTTGGAGAGTGTGTTTTTTACCTGTGCAGCCGTGATTACAGGTACTTTGCATTCTTCCAGTACAGAGATGGGCCCTTTAGGGGATGAGAGAGGGGTAAAGTTAGCACTGAACCTATCTGCCAGGATGTTGGCAATATCAGTTGGTTCTATATATTTAGTGCCATTGTGCTGTAACTCAGAGCAGATCTGAGTGTCGTCATTGAGATTCTTGACATAGCTAAAGAATGCTTTGTGGTTGTCTTTAGAATCAGTGGCAATTTTGTTTTTGTAACTAGCTTTGGAAGATTTTATGAGGGATCTCAGCTTCTTACTGAGGCTGACCACGGAGGTCCTCCAATCATGGGATTTTACTCTTTTTTTGCAACAGTTTCTTTCTTCTGTTGTAGAGTTTGTTTATAGCAGGGGACCACCAGATTGGCTTCCTTTTTTTGAAGGATAGGATCTTGGTTCTGTTAGGGATTGCACGATCCATGCACTCGTTTAAGTGCTTATAAAGTGCAACTGTATAGGATTCAGCAGTCGTATCTCTATTGTCCGTCAGCATGGGTGTCATGAAGTTTGCCACTTCCGTCTTAAGAAGCATGAAGTTGGCTTTGGAGAAATTTTTTACGGTAGTTTCCCTAATGGTGGGTGGGGTGGGATGTGGATGTCTAGGGTGATTTGCTTGTGGTCGGATCTGACCAATGAGGAATTGACCTCTGGTGTGGAACACCGGTTGCCCATGTTGGTAATGACCAGGTCTAGGATATTGCTGCCACTGGTGGTGGTGTGGATAAGTTGATCCAAGGCATTGGAATTTATGAATTCCAGAAAACGTTGAGCACAAGAGTTGATACATGAGTAGTTTTCCCAGTTAATGGTGGGGTAGTTGAAATTGGCCATTATTAGGATGTTAGGTTGTACCCTATTATTTTCCAGTGTATCAAGAAATGAAGAGTGGGAATCCTGGGGCATGGTGGGGGATCTGTAGAAAGCTTACTGCAATAGCTGCTCTCTCAAAAATTTACATCACTACTGGATCGAATGCTTGGAATATTGTTAGAGCAGAGATTTTTTTTTTTAGGGAGATTGAATCCAATGTAGTATATGATGCCTGACAATGAACAGAAGAAAAGGAAGCACGGCATGGAATACATTAAACTGGAAAGCTAGGAAGCCTTGGGGAACTGGTTTCTTAAAACTTGCTCTGACAAAAAAATTGTTTTAAACATTGGAATCATCTCCATTGCATATGCATAAAGGAAATGGTGCCAAAAGAAAAAGACAATTGAAAGAGCAGACAGTAATGCACATAAACTATGGAAATATAAAAATGAAAATAAAAAAGTAGTGTATTTATGTATGTTATTCTTCCAACCATGCCTACTAACCTTTCATTCATTCCTCTGCTACTACGGATATCCCAGCCTAAAGGTAAGAGACAAACAGGAGGCCTGTCACACAGGTAACCATGGAGGATTTTTGCGCCCAAACCAGAAACCTAGAAATGAGGGCATTTCTAGTGTTGTGGCTACAGACTGGCATTTCTAGTTAGGCCCTGATCTATCGAGTGGCTACATCACTGCAGAACCACTTACATTTGAATGCTGCCACCAATTATATACCTGTGTGCTACCACTCACACTTGTAAGGACTACTTTCAGCAACCTGGGAGCACTAAGGTGACATTATTGATGCAGTACATTTTCACAAAGCCCCAACTGCTTGATAGTAACTTGCCAGAAAAGCCATTTCCTTCGCCAAAAAATGGATAAGCTAGCATCTCTAAATCAGGTCATCTGAGTTAGTCAGTGTGCAACCCCTCTATTTGACACAGCTGGGTTTAAAATTAAAAAAAAAAAAAAAAAAATATATATATATATATATATATATATATATATATACACACACACACACACACACACACACACACTCACTCATATTTGTATATGTATATATATATATATATATATATATATATATATATATATATATATATATATACTTCCTGACATGTTATGCATCACAAAAACCTATTCTCAATGTAACAATTTAATTGCACTATTTCATACGTGTAGCACTCCTTGTGACAGTTTTCTTTTTCAGTTTCACTGTGATTCTTCTTAATTTGGCTTTGCAACTGGAGTGCAGTTTCAGCATTTTGCCTCCTAAAGCTCCTAAATGAAAACCATTTGAGTAGCTGTTTTGACAGATTCATTAACGGGGTTACCTCCCACTCCCTGGGTATTTTTAATTCCTTGGGTGTTTTGTGTGACATCATGGCTGTGGGAGTCACTCCTACCACTGTGTTTTACATGTAATGTTTTCTGCTATACAAGCAGGTCATTGTATTTAGAGCACTTACAAGTGTTCTTGCATGACCTCCTTAAACAATCGTGTTATTTTTCTGACATAGGAAATACCACACGGGCAAACCTCCAGATAAGGAGTGAAGAATGTCCTGCAAACAATTGCTTGTACAACACCATATGTTTCCCTGCTATTAGTCATAAAGATACTATGCTGACTTGGTGCACTTCCAAATTAACTTTTCACATGACAGCCAATCACCTCTAAGGGTACACTGCCAAGTGTTACTTTTGCTGCTGAGTTCACAATATGAGTGAAGGCTTTATACCAGATAGTTTGGATTTATTCTTATACACTGTATGCTAATCTTTTTTTTTTCCAATAACTGATAGCCTTTAAACTCTGATCTACTAAAGTCAACAAGTACTTATTTTCTTAATTATATTACTGCACATGCATTCAGAAAACAGCTTTAACAAATAATATATATATATATATATATATATATATATATATATATATATATATATATCTACATAGAGAAAGAGAGCGATTTATAACCATTGTGCTTTACTATTTCCATACTAACTGCTCCTCTTCTTTACTTGATTTGGTGTATAATCCATATCTGATGACATTCGCATAAAGGTAACGTTATGAACATTAGGAGATTGCGGGTGTGGTAGTGTTCTCCACATAGATTCATAGATTAGTACTAGGCTAACTGCCATTGCAAGCCATTTTAAGCCTAGCTAATTATCTCCTGTGAGATTCAAACCCTGTACCTGGTGTTTGTAAGGCAAACACCTTAACCATTAGGCCACCCTCCCACATGCACTTACGAAGGATAATGTGCCTAGGTAGCAGCATTACATGGGCTAAGCACATTAGGAATACAGTTGTCACCTTTTCATGTACCCAAAGTGGGGCATTTGATATTGAAACCTAGGATTTTGCAAGACAAACCACAAGCAGTACAAAGGACTGGACTTGAATTATTTTTCCAATATTAAAGATTCACTGTTGAATAATTTGAGTTATGTATCTTCTTTCTTAAACATTGTGTTTCAGGTACAAAAATAACAGTTTTATGCAACTTTAACAGGAAACTTATGAAATACTTTTTGTCCTAATATCTGAACCAATTTTCAATCCCTCCCACACAGGGTGCAAATGCCAAAATGGAAACCATCCTGTGTAAAGAGAAAGAGGTGGCAACTCTACTTAGGAATGCTCTTTTGAAAGGCGGGTAAGAAAGAGAACAGAAAGGTCACAGGTGGTCAGGTAATGCATGTGCTTCAATTCAAGCAGTGATGGATGTGGTGGTTTTGAAATACAAACTGCTGCTTATAGCCAAATGGTACACTACCTTTGGTTCAGAAAGTATGAAACTGAACTATTACAGAAAATACAGTGAAATTATTCTGCCACATTCCAAAACAGTTTACATTCTGGGAAAGACTGCAGTGAGTTCCAAAATATTCACAGTAAAGTATTCACAATGGTGCCCAAATCATTTTGGCATCCTGACCACTGCACAAAATGAAGCAAAGGAAGTAGACATAGAAACTAAAGTTAAAGTAATATGCATGCAGGGAGAAAATATGCCCAGGAATATTGGGACTGCTTATTACAAGACATATAAAATTAGGAAAAATGACAGGAAATCCATGCTAACTAAATCAGTAAAACCCTTTTACTATAAACTCTCACTTACTTCAGACTTGCAGGCATTTAGAGAAATTTGTCTTTCAGTTTTGCTAGTCAAAATTTTAAAGCAAGGAAAAAAATATTAAATGATATGAACCACACTCTGTGAATTATTCAGTTATGGAATCATTGTTTTCATTTTTAACAGTTTGGGTCTTCATCTTTTTTGAAAAATCCAAAGATGGGGATTTCTTAATATCAAAAAATGTATTGTCAGTTTTGCCAGTGACTGCTTTTAGTCACTCATGGTTCATAAACTGAAAAAAGTGATGAATGAGTAAAGTATCAAAATGAGCTGTGACTGAAATATACTTTGAACAGTTAAAAGATCCTAAAACATTAACCACTAATAACTTGAAAACAGAGTTGTAACAGGCTCATCTAACACATGATACCATTCCCCAATCTGATGACCCTCAACTATAAAACGAGGAGCCAAAGGTACATTCCAATCTGGCTGGCAATCCTTATCTCAGTAGCCAGCCAGGTCCCACACTTCAACTCCAAGGTGAGCAACATTAGGAAAAAAGACTGCAATTTTAAAACTATAGCAAGAGATTTGTTACAAGTTATAGCACACATGAAGCACTTCAGTACTGCAGTCCTGACCAGAAAAGCAGTACTGAAATTAATTCAGAAATACCAGTACAGAAACAAATACTGGTGCATTCCTACCAATCAATCAGCATTTCCATATCTAGTACCCTAAGACTTTGCACCCAGGGTCCGTTCCCTTCTCCCCACACTACCTACACTTCTTCTTGAAAAGAATAACTTATATTTCCCAAAATACTATTGGAGCACAGCTAAGAGTTTTCCATCATGCTGCATTCTCAAAGGTTAAGAACTTCTTGTTTTATTTTTCTGTTCAAATATTTTCTTTACCACATAGCCCACTTGCAATATTTCCAGACACTGATACAGCTGCTCATACTCTGGCTAATGTCTCACAACACTGTTGGTAAAGATGAATAAAGCCCTGACTTTGCATCAGGCAACCTGGGTTCAACTCCTGGCCAGGGAGATACAGGAGCTGGCCGGGAATAGGAGTCGCATTTGCTGGTTGACCGACTGTAGGGGAGAGGTATCATGGTCACTCCATTTCACTGGCCTCCTTCACTGAGACTTTAGCCAACTTTATTTGCAACAGCAGTTCACTACATTCTGGGATTAGCATGTGTAGAAGCATATGAATCCCATAAACAAGCCGTAGCAAAAGTCACAACAGAAGCACGTGAAAAAAAGGTCACAATCAGAAAAAGAGCCTTCAGTGAATCCAATCATAGGGCTTAGACTCAGTAAGAGGAGGTGACCAAAGTGCTCCCCAAAGGAAGAGCAGAGACATTTGATATATGTAGGCACCAAAGATCTGTCAGAGAAGACTGATGAGGTGGTAGCACACAGGGCAATGAAGATAGAAACAAGATGCCTAGAGAAAAAAGCTAGAGACTGCATTCTCAGAACTGTTACTTGCTCTAGCAGCCAGCATGCACTGGAAAAGGAGTATAATGACCGTCTGTGACAGGAGAAATGTTAGAAAAGCTTCTGGTGAGTATAATGATGGGGGAGACACCTGGCAAAGAGCAACAACAGTCTCTGTTTTAACCCAGAAGGTGAAGAGTTGCCTAAAACTAAGAAGGAAAGGCACATATTAAAGACCATACATTTAAACTAAGACTGAAGGGGAGGGAGAGGAACAGAAGCAAGATGGGGTAGGTGTTAAAACAGGGTGGTTGACTCAGAGCATGGCTGGGTGATATTATTTTGTAACACAAGCAATCTGAGAAGGAAGATGGGCAGCAAGCAGTGATGCAGGATGGGAATGTGGACATTTCTGTTATCACAAAAGCATCGGTCATTGACAAAAGTGGTTAGGAAATGGAAGTGACTAGGTATATGTCGCACAGCAATGTCAGTGAAGGGAAAGACTGGTGTAGAATAGCAATATACATAAACAAGGACATTGTATGAAATGGTAGAGAGGATGAAGAACATCAAACCAAGAACAGGTGAGTGTAGCAGCCAGGTTTAGAACTTATCTCAGGTGCCTAGCAGTTAAACTGGAGAAAAGAGTGTGGACAGCGGTAGGACTAATACATTATACATCCCCCAGGTACAGCAAGGGAGGAGGATGTCGGACTGGAAGGCAGAATATAGCAGTGTAGTCCGAGGAATAGGAAAATTCACAGGGGAGATCCAAAACTGCCAGAAACAGACTGGGAGATTCTATTCCAGGGTAGTGGGAGAAGAGGAGTTGACTCATGTCTTGGACAAAGAAGAGTTCAGCCAGCTGTGGCAGGACTTTAGTAGAGACTCCATGTTAGGAACAGTTAGCTAACAGTGATCATACCACTATATGGCTTAAAGTGGGGAGGAATGAGGAAAATGGAGATATGAGTGTGTAGGATTTTAATAAACTGGATTACTCAAGATGAGAGAGTCATGCTTGAGTTAGGCAATTGGGAGCAAAGTAAACAAGCCATGAGACTGGGTCAGGAATGGTTCATTCAGGACTATGGACAATGGTGGGTGAAAGAGGGAAAAATGGCTAATATGGCTACAAGTATTGTTAACCTAGAATTACTGCAAGAGGTAAGGCCTAAAAAAGGTGGAAAGGAGGAGTGTTGGAGGTGAAGGAGGCACAGTACAAGAACGTTAAGAGAAGGGTAACAAAGGAGGCAATGACAGCAAAGTTGAAAAGGAGTAAGTAGAAGTGATCAAGAAAGTAAGAAAGGACTCTTTTTAGGTGCAAAGTAGAAGGAAGAGAGGAACAGGACTGACCAGACAGAGCAAAGAACTGAATAAAAGAAGAGAGAGTAAATGAACTGATTGCTTCAGTCTTCATAAAGAAAAGCAAAGAAGATGGTGCCATACTTGGCCATGGCAGGGCATTATAAGGAGAACAGCTGAAAGACATTAAGACAAAGAGGGGTGGAGATGAAGATGGAAGAGCATGCCCTCAGAGAGGATAAATAACAATGACCAGATGAGCTTCATCACAAAGCCTTCATAAGAATCTAGTCAGTGTGCAGGCAGACCCCCTTGATGGAAATCTTCAAATGATTACTAGATAATGTAGAGTGCTATGGGGTGAAAGTACAGGCCTAATAACAGCAGGGGTAAAGAAATGCATATAGGTAGTTCTGAGGGAAAGAGTATCAGCATCTCTAGAGAACCACAGTCTCCAGGATATCAGTCAATGTAGACTTTTGAGGCATAGGATTAGTTAGTTAAACCTGATAAAGCTGCATGACTGGGTTACAGGTGAACTTGACAGAGGATTAACAGGAGACATGGTCTCTGCGACTTTGGAGGGGGCTGAGTGAGGGTCTCTGATTCAGTTCCACACTGGACACTAATACAATTTGATGGATAAGACCAAGGCTGAGGAAATTAATAGCTGCATAATTGAATGGTAGAACACAAAAGATTGTGGTAACATGGGCTACGTCAGTTATGACTGTGATTGAGCACTGTGGGTGTCTGTCCTGGGTCTAATACTTGTTAAGGTTTTTGTCTCAGACTTATTTAAGAGTACAGAGAACAGGACTGACCTTTTTTGATAAAGACAGAAAAGATAGATACAGCAATGGAAAATGAGGGAAGAGTCTGGAGAATGACTTAGAACTAGTGGGCAGAAAGGTGGCATTTGAGGTTCACTGCAAACAAAATGCAAAGTACTGCACTTAACTTATTGCTTCTTACATGAGCACACTGCATGCTGAGTTGCTGGACAGCCTATGGGAACATATCTCTCAATACTCCTGAAAAGCGAGTATGCTCATCACTGTCTTCAAGCAATTGAATCTAAAGAATTTTTACCAGTACATACCCCATACTAAGGTATATGCATAACTTAGTATGTGCTGTCTTTTCAGCTTAAATCATGCACATTCCATTTGAAATTTCAATGGCACTACAGTTTTTTTTGTAATCAGAGTGCTGTGTATACTTATGTTATCCACACTCCAAATTCAGAATGCAACCAAAAAAACATGATTACGCAATCTTACCTACAAATAAACTGAAATACTAACACGCTGGTAGCTGCTGCTCCCCAAATTTATGCAATTCACAGCTGTACAAGCAACCCACTTGACTTTGATGTCCAATCAATTCACTGCATTTTGATCCCATATGTAAATAGACTTGATTAGGATTTGTAGAGATGTGCATGGTGATTCCCTCATTGAGTTCTCTATTGCTGTATTAAAAAGAAGGATCCCCTGGTGTGTTTCTATTCATTTGTTATTGTTGCATCAATGGAAAGGAATATAACGGCAAATAATACACAAAAAATGTTGTGGGGTTTTTTTTGGCTGCAGTGTCCGTTTTCATTAGCAGTGCAAATCTAGAGTTGTCTGCACAAACATCAGAATCATAACTAGGGTGGGGTGAGGAAGGCAGCTGCTCCAGGTGCTGGGTATTGGGGGACATGACTGTAGTACCAGCATGCATTTCCATATCAGCATTTCGGAATATCGGTATGGAAATGAATTGTAATATTGCTTCTGGAGTCAGGACCAATGGGCTTGCTTCAGTGATTCATGTGTGGTCTAAGTTTTTGCAATATGCTTGCAAGTAGTTTGCTAGAGCGTCTTAAAGTTTTGAAAAGAAAACCTTTTCTTGGCTCCTCACTTTTAGAACTTTGAGATGAGGAACACAGAGTACTTCCTCCTTAAAAAGAAGTAAGGAATGTCAGATCAGGGAGACGTTCAGTAACTGAATGCTGATATTGCAGATTGCACGCCCTGGCACTTTGCACCAAGGGTGTCTACCCTTTTGTTCTACCCTAGGTGTGCCTCTAATTATGCTGTTAATTACCTTTTGCACTGCTCACAGTTGCTTCACACTTTTAATATTAGCACACAGTTTTGTACATAGACTATCCTTCATATTAAACTGCTGTCAGTGCTAGACCATTGCTTATTTCCTTGTCTACTGGCAGATTACTTTCACTCTCAGACTTCACTTGCTACCAAACTATTTTTGGCTCTTAAATTTTTTATTTATGTATTTATTTACTTATGTATTTATTTTTTTTTATTTTTGTTGTTAATTATTCAGTCTTAAGCTACTGTTACATATCTATATCCATCTCTCTCTCTCTCTCTCTCTCTAGACATTTATATATATATATATATATATATATATATATATATATATATATATATATATATGTATGGGTTCACTATGAAATTTCAAAATCCCAAAATCTCAGTTTTCAGAATATCGAGTTCAAAATCTTGAGATCCTGGAATCTCGAAATTGTGAACCCCCCCCCCCCCCAAAACACCACCCAGCACACTAAAACCTGTATGCAGGGGGCAAGCCCCCCTGCAACCTTCATGTACCCCCTGCAACTTAAATATACGAACTCCAAGTTCCCACTACAGCAAGGACAAAGGAAATCTTCCAGTCTGCACTGTATGCCAATCTCCGTTCAGGATTTCAAAGTTTTGAAACTTCGAACATATGATCTTCGATCATATGAAATTTGAAGTTTTGAGCTTCGAACTTCTGAATAGAACCCATATATATATATAGATGGCTAGATATACAGATATATATATATATATATATATATATATATAAATATATATATATATATATATATATATATATATACATATATATATGTATACATATATATTTATACACACACATATAACATTTCTGCAACATTTCTCACATTTAGCATTAATCAGTGCATCATCCCTGTCCAGTTACTATGCTAATCTGTCCCATACATTTGCTACTCCAACTTATAACCCAAACCAAACACAACCACTACCATTAGAGGCACTTTTAAATTAGTTATTTTCATTATAAATATTTGCAGCAACATTAACTCTTACATTCAGTACTAAACCAATCCTATCAGTACTACTTTAGGTCTTTATCTTCAAACCTCATGTTTCATTCTAGTTACTCTCTGCCAATAACAATCCTTGCATCTCCTGTAACTCCTTTTGGTAGCCCTATATACTTATTCTAACCTTTCTGTACCTACCCTTGCACTTGTCAGGAGACTTACTTAACTCATCTTCTTTCAGCTGTTCCCGTTAGGGGTCGCCACAGCAGATCACCTGTTTCCATTTCTTCCTGTCCTCTGCATCTTACTCTGTCACACCAACCACCTGCATGTCCTCTCTCACCATATCCATAAACCTTATCTTAGGCCTTCCTCTTTTCCTGTTACCTGGTAGCTTCATCCTTAGCATCTTTTTCCCAATATACTCAGCATCCCTCCTCAGCAGATGTCCAAACCAACGTAACTGTGCCTCTCTGGCTTTGTCTCCAAACCTTCCAACCTGGGCTGACCCTCAAATATACTTATTCCTAATCCTGTCCACCCTCGTCACACCCAGTGCAAATCTTAACATCTTTAATTCTGCCACATCCAGCTCAAACTCCTGCCTTTTTGTCAATGCCACTGTCTCCAACCCATATAACATAGCTGATCTCACTACCCTCTTGTAGACCTTCCCTTTCACTCTTACAGGCACTCATCTGTCACAAATCACTCCTGACACACTTCTCCACCCACTCCATCCTGCCTGTACTCTCTTCTTCACCTCTCTTCCACACTCACTGTTACTCTGAACTATTGACCCCAAGTATTTAAACTCATCCACCTTCGCCACCTCTATTCCTTGCATCCTCACCATTCCTCTATCCTCCCTCTCATTCACACACATATATTCTGTCTTAGTCCTGCTGACCTTCATTCCTCTTCTCTCTAGAGCATATTTCCATCTCTCCAGGGTCTCCTCCACCTGTTCCCTACTCTCACTACAGATCACAATTAACTAAATATATTAAATACATATTATCATAGAGTTGAGAGCTGATATTACCTCTCACCTCACCAGCTTATTGGCACTGAGCATTGCAGGAACTACTTCATGTTTACTGATAACTTGCAACTCATAGATTCTTCCAACTCTACCTGAGAGATGCATCTACTTACTTGGACTGAAGCCATGTCTCTATATTCCCCACATCCGTCAATAAATAGTCTCATGACACTACATTTATGTATACTGAGGTGGTCAAATCTCAACAATACTGAGTTCACGTGAGAATTCCATGCCTAAGCCTCCTGGGCACCCACTTAGAATAACTCAGCCATCTAGCAACATACATGTACCTACACCCTCACAATCTACTGCCAGGAATCTCCAAGTCAGAACCACTAAGGTCAGATAGGCCTGCTTCTAACACTAAAGTGCTGGTCGCGGGTGATTCCATTGTAAGATATCCTGACAAAGCACTTACTAGACTGGATAAGGAAAGAGTTACTGTCAGATATCACTCTAGCAGAAGGATCTGGGGCTAAATATGAGTATGACCTTGTTGTCAACCTTGTGGTAGTTGAATGACCTTAGGTGTTCCCCTTGAAAGAAGATGCTAAGAGCTATAGTTAATTTTTCCACCTATATCCCTAAGAAGGGTAAACCCCAAATGTTGACCAATAATCTTCCCACTCCAAGAATGACATCTAAATTCAAAGATAAAAATAACTGGTGAAAATATTGGTTTGTTAACTGCTGTAATTCTAAGGGGATCCATTCTGTAATTGCTTGTGACCATCTGGATAAAAGGCCTTCCGACATTGCTAAGAATGGTCTGCACTTTTGATTCATGATGTTTGCATACTGGATACAAGCTCTGTTTCTCCAAAAGTGACATTTTTATGCAGTGTGCAACTCATGAGCATACACACATAACAAATACCAGTTCAAAAAGTACAATAATTGCTCTGCTGGATATTAAAGGCTTAAACTACAAAATGTCGGAGCTTTAGGCTTGCCTTACCTTGAAGACATCCAGAGTTGTGTAATTAAGGGAACATGGTTTAAGAACTATAACACTACTCCATCCTTCCCAGGGTAATGTGACTATCATGGGAAGGATGGAATACTGTTATTGTTCCATCCTACCCAGGGTAATGTGCCTATCATGGGAAGGATGGAATACTGTTATCATTCCATCCTTCCCAGGGTAATGTACCTATCATGCGAAGGATGGAATACAGTTATCGTTAAATCCTACCCAAGGTAATTTGCCTATCATGGGAAGGATGGAATACTGTTATCATTCCATCCTACCCAGGGTAATGCACTTATCATGCACACAGTCCCTCATCTCAGTCTCTTGCAGGCTCCTGAATGACACTTTTTGCTAGCATCTTGTGCTGTGAAAGAGCTATACTGTTTCTTCTTGCTTCATTTTCACAGATCAAAGAGCTCAACTAATATACACTGAAGGGGTATTAACCTCTACTGTTTGATCAACAGCACTGAGTTCATGTGAGAATTTATTCTCAAGCAAAGCAAGGGCATCAGAACCATCGGATGAGGGGAGAGGAGCACCCCCACTTTAAATACAACTATCAACTGTGTGTCTGATTGTCTATGGCTCCTGGCTATTTATTAGCATAACTCTCACATCTATCCCACGAACAGGGAATGCTCCATAGCTCTTGTATGCAAGTGTGAAGTGTGTACATTTAGATAATAGCACTATTACTTCCAATAGTTGGGGTAGTCATTATTCATGTCCAGGCACCGCTGTTGGAGAATTGTTTGGGAGTAAAGTTGAGTACCTTCAGTGGATCGGTATTCATTTCTTTAATTCTTTCTTTCTATGGATGGGACTGTGAGGGGAGTTGGACATAGTCTGCAGCTTGCAAAGTTGCCTTTTTTTTTTCTTGCCTGTATAGCCTTTTATGGGTTTTGGGGACAGGGCTGTACATTTGCATAACTGAAATCATAGGCACAACCTATGACATGCTTCATTGACTTTTTTAATTTATCTTTAACTAAGAAACCTTTACTTGGAGTCTTGTGTAATACTCCTACTGCGGACAAGGTAAAGAATATTTTTTGCTGATAAGAATGACAATGCAGTGATAACTATCAGGCAATACACAGCCATTGATTATTCTAACATTATCAGATAACTCAGAGAAACTAGAAGGCAAACCATTCTGTAATACAGTTATCTAGAAATTAAAGAAACTCAACTGACTTTTTGTAAGTTTTCACCACTTACGTAGCATAGGTGTAGCAATTGTTAGCGTTTTAATAGTGTAACATTTTGTCTGAATTTTAATTAAATTTTTCTATGCTGTAGTAGTAAAAGGTACTTTAAGCACCTCACAGACTTAGAACCACAAAGCAGGCCTGTCTTCCAATGCCAACTGTATAAGCCTCATGCCATTAAAATAATGACAGCATGAGTATTGAAAATGATTACTTGAAGTTAAAAGTACTTTTTAACAGGAATGACAAAAACATGAATATTCTGAATGTAAATTTAATAACTACTTTTCTGTTGCATTTTTAAACAACTCCAAATAAGTTTATGAACACAAATATTCACCTGCCATTGACAGTATTTTGCTGCCCTACATCAATCAGGGGACTGCCACTGCCTGTTTGTTGAAAAAAACAAGTACTGCATGTCTGTCTGGTGTAGTTACCCTTCTTTGCATCTCTGCTAAAAGAATGGATGATTGCACAACATCCATCAGGTACACACCTCTACAAGAACCAATTACTGTGCACTGTGTATAACAATGTGCTTTTCTGTTTTCTGGGAGGCAACAGCACCTCTAACGGATAGGGAACATTACTGTATGGGGCTGACACCTTTAGAAATGGGAAAAAAACAGACATCTGTGCTCTTTCTGCCCTCTTGCCCCATTCATTTTGATATATGAACCAGTAAATAATGAGACGAATGCAGAAAGGAATCACAATGTGCATAAACATTCTACGAATGTTAAAAACTGTTTTGTATACTTACTGTTTTTAAAAGTTGGTATATTTGCTGACACTATTATTAGGGGAAGCATAGGCTTAAAAATCATGCTCAGGTAATGATGACATGAAAACTTATACATATTATTGGTGTATTTTGTTCCTGTAATATGTGCCTTATATTTTCCTGAATTCATTTTTGTTAACATTTAAAGTATCATTTAAACTGGAGTGAGAAAAACAATACCTATTTTTTTTTACTGTAGAAAACAAAACTGGAGGGCTCATACTTTTTTTTTTTACTTTTTCTGCACTGTACTGAGATTCAGCATTTCTGAAATGTACAGGCACTCAATGATTTTATTCAGTACTGATTAGACCAATTATCAATGTCCCCCTTAGGGATGTATCTCACTAAACATAACTAACAATTAGGAAGATCCCAAAGGTTCCAAAAAAAAAAGAAAAATCATTGGCTTAAAGGGACCTCAACTTCCAAGAGAGTCTGGAAGCATTATCCCTTTATTAAGGGTTTTATAGACTTTTCAGTGGAGCTTTATGTCTCACATATTGAGTAGTTAGAGATCTGATTGTTTTGGATGTCCTGTTTCTCTGCAAATCCAATATGTCAATAGAAATAAAGAACCTAACTCTTCGCCAAGAGATAAAATATGTTGGAGGGACAGGTTTGTAATCCAGTGCCTCCCAAACATATAGAATAAATTTCCTCTACATATTAAGCAGTGTGACTCGCTATCTTCCCTTAAAAGACAAACTAGATCACCAGACTGGTATAAATACATTTTCTCCAGCTTTGACTGATAGGTCCTCCTGGAGAAAGAAGGTGTGGCCTGAGTGAAGGTAATGGTAAGTTGTGAATGGTCATAAGATGCAGTGGGTGTGGAATACCTATGAATCTATGAACATAGCACTAGGACATGGAATACTAATCCATGCCCTATTACTATGCAGTCTAAGCACCAGCAATCGAGTGCAGTGCCTTATTGGTAATCTGTAGTCAGACATACAGTTCTTCTGAGACAGCTTTCTTATTTGGTATGTGTTTTACTATGATTTCTGGCAGGAAACCAGACAAAACTGAGCATCATAGACATAGCTTTCAACTGTCCATGTTTGCATCGCATATGTTTTTCTGGTAAATTGTTGAGAACATGCGAGTCACTAAATACTTACACACATTTTAGTTTTGGACTTCATATCCTTCAGTAAATGCACACAATGTTTAAAATATTCCGCTGACTCTTGTAGTATTATTATCATTGTCCATCATTGTCTGCCTATCATTCTTGCAGTAAGAAGTTAAGAGCTGCAGTAGCAAAGCTCACAGTTTATCTTTATTTGATCGCAAATGGATTGTGCAATCAGGCATTTCCCTGAGTCGATTGCATGAATCATGGAAAGCCTCCGAGTGCAAATGTCGAAAATGGATCAGCTGAAAACCATTTTCGACATTTGTATATGTGTTTGAATGGCTAAATGCATTCACACTGGAGCCATTCGAACATATGTGAATTGCCGTTGTGAGTTTTTGCGGTTGTGCTTTCGATGGAAGGATGTCGAACAAATGACTCACAATGAAATGAAGGTAAATCAAAGCTTGCAACTGTCCCTCATATTCACTTCATATATTCAGTCTCTACCTCATAAAGTTTCTGTTTTTATGTCAAATCATTGAAGAGTGCATTGAGTTTCAGACTTCATATCATTCAGGAAGTGTATCTTAATGCAAAGAACTGTCATTCTAGGAAATTTTAAGAATATAAAAGCAATATTAGCTTGTCAGTTGGAGCACAGCACTAAGGTGCTGTTAAGGAGGTGTTTGCTGTGGTCCAGTGGTCCAGGGTTGGATTCCCTGTGCCTCCATTACCTAACTGTGTTACTCTAAGCAAGTCACTTAACCAGGTAGCACTCTCAGACTGAGTCTGAAAAAGATCCATGGAGGTCAGTGTTCTACCCCAGTAGACAAATAAAATATTTAAAAATTGCCCCTGACTTTGTACCTTTGTCCCTTATTATTTTTTGGTTTTGTCCGTGACTCTTAAACTAAGAGGTTGATAGCTCTGCGTGGTGGGCTGTTGAAATATTAGACACTGCACACAGCAGAAATACACTTTTTTCATTTTTATTCACACTAGTGCAATCAATGTAGGTGAGGCCTATAGCAGAAGCAACTTCAAATATATTACTACGTTATTTTATTGTATTACCAGGGTGGCCATGGTGATGCAGTGGTTAGCGTTGTCACCTTACAGCAAGATGTTCTCTGGTTCGATCCTTGGCTGGGGTGCCTTCTGTGCAGAGTTTGCATGTCCTCCCTGTGGTCATGTGGGTTTCCTCCGGGTACTCCGATTTCCTCCCACACCCCAAAGACATGCTGTAGGTGGATTGGACACCCTAAATTGGCCCTAGGTGTGAGTGTGTGCGTGTGTGTGCCTTCTGTGGAAAGTTGGGTGCCAGGCTGGCAACTCGACACCGTAAAACCTCCACTGCCAATCATGAGCGGACAGGTGTTCCACTGTGGTGACCTCTAACCAGGAAAAGCTAAAAGAAGAAGAAGAAGAAGAAGATTTTATTGTATTACCAGAAGCAGCTGTTTTTTGTGAGGGAGGGGTACAATTAATGAATGAAAGTAAAGGGCAGTTAGGGTGATCACAGTAAAGTGAATATTGCTTTGGTTTGGTGATGAAAGCACCAAGTCGAGTTATATTTTGTAATTGTTTGTTCTTTTATGTTTTCTGGCATGAAACAAGATAGCTCTGGGGGTAATGGGACAGTAACTACTTGTAGTGACCAACGGAACACTCCGAACAAGCAGCACAATTATTAATTACAGTGTTTAAAGTGTTGGGCTTGTGCTGCTATCCTGATTTGAAACAGACATTAAATTTGCCATCAGGTTTTAGGATTTTGGTCATAGTTATGGTTAGGTTAGTGTTTAGTGTTCATGTTTTACAGGTAGGGTCAGAGTTTTAGGGTTAGGGGTATGGTTAGAATTTTAGGATTATGGTCAGTTTTAGGATTAGGATTACAGTTTTAGGGATGGGCTTTTATGCTTAGTGCTGGAGTTTCAGGGTTAGAGGCTAAGGTTTAAGATTAGGCTTTTAGGGCTGGGTAAGAGTTTTAGGACTAGGGTTGGAGTTTCAGGATTAGGGCAGAGATTTAAGGTTAGACTCTAGTATCAAGATTGGGGTAAACATTTTTAAATAAGTGGAAATGAATTATTTCAGCTAGAATCAAAGATTCAAAAATTCAAAGAAACTTTGTTGTCATTTAGGACCAAACAAGTGCAGCCTAAATTAAATTACAAATGTCAGCTCACAAGAGAAATGCAGTGGAAATAACACAGACACAGTAGTATCAGAGAATAAAATAAGAAAGGAAATAAAACATGTATGACATGTACTAGGTAGTTCACATTACAAAAGCACACTCAATACCCATTATACAATGATAAATAATAAATAAATACCCACCACCAAACCCTCCACTATTAAGATAGAGAATAAATAAAGACTAGTGAACAGCAGCTGTTTAGCTGCCGTATTGCACTTGCTAACCTTAGACATGACTTGGTGTAGCCATTATATTGCATAATAGTAATGCTGGCGGTAATTGCTCAGAGCAGCAGGATTAAATAAAAAAAGAGACTATGATATATGAGCTATTATGGCTGGTGTCCAAGTTAATAAGTCTCACAGCTGTAGGATACAAACTGTTCCTGAATCTGGTAGTCCTACAGTGGAAGCTGCATTATCTCCTTCCAGATGCAAGTTGTGAGAATCAGTTGTGGGCTGGATGAGTCGAATCAGTTAGTTTTTGTACGTTCTCTTTCTTGCTCTTGTAAAGAAAAGCTCCTAAATAGAAGGGAGGTTTGTGCAGAATATTTTCTCAGCCACCTTCACCACCATCTGTAATTTTTCTTTTCAGTAACTGTGCAGCTATGTTCTGTATGTGAACATAACTGGGCAGTTATGCTCTGTATGTGAGCATAATATGGAAACACATAAACGTTTTCTCCTTATGCAAAAATTCCCATCAAGAGGTATAACTCATCTGTCTCATTAGCATAAACCAAGTGTGCAAAAGGGTGTCTATGGTTTACTAGACATAACCAGTGCTAATAGAGATACCAGTACACCCTGCTCCAACAGCACACTACAATTACATTAATTTATTTATTATTCAGGCTAGTTGACAAGGAATGGGGTATCCTATAACAACAAATGGAAACATATTACTGGGCTGTTACTTCACCACTTTTAACAATCACACATAAGAGGTGATAGCTAGAAGTGGCTACTTGGGGGTGCGGCATGTAGATGAAAGCAAAGGAGAAGTATGATTCACATAATACAGTCACTGATGTGGCTAGACTGTGGGAGAAGAGGTATATGTATGTGTGTTCAACAGTAAGTTTGATTATTGATTCATTCACTTTCCTTACAATTGCACATCAGAGTTGTACATGGAAGGTGAGTGTCTTTTTGTGGTAATGGGTGAGAAGGCATGCTGCACATAAGAGTGCAAAGTCATTACATGATCACTGTTAAGTAAAAAGGATATGGCATGTTTTGGGGATCAGTATATATAAATATCAGCATCAAGTTGAAATATGTTGCTGTAGTTGCTATGCTCTTTCTGTTCACCTAAGTAGGACATTAGAAGTATACAAAATAAGAGTATAATATATTGCCAGCAGCTGACCTATTAAAGCAAGCATCAGTTAGAGGATCTCTTCTGAATGGTTATTGATATTATCTGCTAAGGGGGAAGTATCTATTAAAGATTAAAGGGACCTCAACTTCCAAGAGAGTCTGGAAGCATTATCCCTTTATTAAGGGTTTTATAGACTTTTCAGTGGAGCTTTATGTCTCACATATTGAGTAGTTAGAGATCTGATTGTTTTGGATGTCCTGTTTCTCTGCAAATCCAATATGTCAATAGAAATAAAGAACCTAACTCTTCGCCAAGAGATAAAATATGTTGGAGGGACAGGTTTGTAATCCAGTGCCTCCCAAACATATAGAATACATTTCCTCTACATATTAAGCAGTGTGACTCGCTATCTTCCCTTAAAAGACAAACTAGATCACCAGACTGGTATAAATACATTTTCTCCAGCTTTGACTGATAGGTCCTCCTGGAGAAAGAAGGTGTGGCCTGAGTGAAGGTAATGGTAAGTTGTGAATGGTCATAAGATGCAGTGGGTGTGGAATACCTATGAATCTATGAACATAGCACTAGGACATGGAATACTAATCCATGCCCTATTACTATGCAGTCTAAGCACCAGCAATCGAGTGCAGTGCCTTATTGGTAATCTGTAGTCAGACATACAGTTCTTCTGAGACAGCTTTCTTATTTGGTATGTGTTTTACTATGATTTCTGGCAGGAAACCAGACAAAACTGAGCATCATAGACATAGCTTTCAACTGTCCATGTTTGCATCGCATATGTTTTTTCTGGTAAATTGTTGAGAACATGCGAGTCACTAAATACTTACACACATTTTAGTTTTGGACTTCATATCCTTCAGTAAATGCACACAATGTTTAAAATATTCCGCTGACTCTTGTAGTATTATTATCATTGTCCATCATTGTCTGCCTATCATTCTTGCAGTAAGAAGTTAAGAGCTGCAGTAGCAAAGCTCACAGTTTATCTTTATTTGATCGCAAATGGATTGTGCAATCAGGCATTTCCCTGAGTCGATTGCATGAATCATGGAAAGCCTCCGAGTGCAAATGTCGAAAATGGATCAGCTGAAAACCATTTTCGACATTTGTATATGTGTTTGAATGGCTAAATGCATTCACACTGGAGCCATTCGAACATATGTGAATTGCCGTTGTGAGTTTTTGCGGTTGTGCTTTCGATGGAAGGATGTCGAACAAATGACTCACAATGAAATGAAGGTAAATCAAAGCTTGCAACTGTCCCTCATATTCACTTCATATATTCAGTCTCTACCTCATAAAGTTTCTGTTTTTATGTCAAATCATTGAAGAGTGCATTGAGTTTCAGACTTCATATCATTCAGGAAGTGTATCTTAATGCAAAGAACTGTCATTCTAGGAAATTTTAAGAATATAAAAGCAATATTAGCTTGTCAGTTGGAGCACAGCACTAAGGTGCTGTTAAGGAGGTGTTTGCTGTGGTCCAGTGGTCCAGGGTTGGATTCCCTGTGCCTCCATTACCTAACTGTGTTACTCTAAGCAAGTCACTTAACCAGGTAGCACTCTCAGACTGAGTCTGAAAAAAAGATCCATGGAGGTCAGTGTTCTACCCCAGTAGACAAATAAAATATTTAAAAATTGCCCCTGACTTTGTACCTTTGTCCCTTATTATTTTTTGGTTTTGTCCGTGACTCTTAAACTAAGAGGTTGATAGCTCTGCGTGGTGGGCTGTTGAAATATTAGACACTGCACACAGCAGAAATACACTTTTTTCATTTTTATTCACACTAGTGCAATCAATGTAGGTGAGGCCTATAGCAGAAGCAACTTCAAATATATTACTACGTTATTTTATTGTATTACCAGGGTGGCCATGGTGATGCAGTGGTTAGCGTTGTCACCTTACAGCAAGATGTTCTCTGGTTCGGTCCTTGGCTGGGGTTCCTTCTGTGCAGAGTTTGCATGTCCTCCCTGTGGTCATGTGGGTTTCCTCCGGGTACTCCGATTTCCTCCCACACCCCAAAGACATGCTGTAGGTGGATTGGACACCCTAAATTGGCCCTAGGTGTGAGTGTGTGCGTGTGTGTGCCTTCTGTGGAAAGTTGGGTGCCAGGCTGGCAACTCGACACCGTAAAACCTCCACTGCCAATCATGAGCGGACAGGTGTTCCACTGTGGTGACCTCTAACCAGGAAAAGCTAAAAGAAGAAGAAGAAGAAGAAGATTTTATTGTATTACCAGAAGCAGCTGTTTTTTGTGAGGGAGGGTACAATTAATGAATGAAAGTAAAGGGCAGTTAGGGTGATCACAGTAAAGTGAATATTGCTTTGGTTTGGTGATGAAAGCACCAAGTCGAGTTATATTTTGTAATTGTTTGTTCTTTTATGTTTTCTGGCATGAAACAAGATAGCTCTGGGGTAATGGGACAGTAACTACTTGTAGTGACCAACGGAACACTCCGAACAAGCAGCACAATTATTAATTACAGTGTTTAAAGTGTTGGGCTTGTGCTGCTATCCTGATTTGAAACAGACATTAAATTTGCCATCAGGTTTTAGGATTTTGGTCATAGTTATGGTTAGGTTAGTGTTTAGTGTTCATGTTTTACAGGTAGGGTCAGAGTTTTAGGGTTAGGGGTATGGTTAGAATTTTAGGATTATGGTCAGTTTTAGGATTAGGATTACAGTTTTAGGGATGGGCTTTTATGCTTAGTGCTGGAGTTTCAGGGTTAGAGGCTAAGGTTTAAGATTAGGCTTTTAGGGCTGGGTAAGAGTTTTAGGACTAGGGTTGGAGTTTCAGGATTAGGGGCAGAGATTTAAGGTTAGACTCTAGTATCAAGATTGGGGTAAACATTTTTAAATAAGTGGAAATGAATTATTTCAGCTAGAATCAAAGATTCAAAAATTCAAAGAAACTTTGTTGTCATTTAGGACCAAACAAGTGCAGCCTAAATTAAATTACAAATGTCAGCTCACAAGAGAAATGCAGTGGAAATAACACAGACACAGTAGTATCAGAGAATAAAATAAGAAAGGAAATAAAACATGTATGACATGTACTAGGTAGTTCACATTACAAAAGCACACTCAATACCCATTATACAATGATAAATAATAAATAAATACCCACCACCAAACCCCTCCACTATTAAGATAGAGAATAAATAAAGACTAGTGAACAGCAGCTGTTTAGCTGCCGTATTGCACTTGCTAACCTTAGACATGACTTGGTGTAGCCATTATATTGCATAATAGTAATGCTGGCGGTAATTGCTCAGAGCAGCAGGATTAAATAAAAAAAGAGACTATGATATATGAGCTATTATGGCTGGTGTCCAAGTTAATAAGTCTCACAGCTGTAGGATACAAACTGTTCCTGAATCTGGTAGTCCTACAGTGGAAGCTGCATTATCTCCTTCCAGATGCAAGTTGTGAGAATCAGTTGTGGGCTGGATGAGTCGAATCAGTTAGTTTTTTGTACGTTCTCTTTCTTGCTCTTGTAAAGAAAAGCTCCTAAATAGAAGGGAGGTTTGTGCAGAATATTTTCTCAGCCACCTTCACCACCATCTGTAATTTTTTCTTTTCAGTAACTGTGCAGCTATGTTCTGTATGTGAACATAACTGGGCAGTTATGCTCTGTATGTGAGCATAATATGGAAACACATAAACGTTTTCTCCTTATGCAAAAATTCCCATCAAGAGGTATAACTCATCTGTCTCATTAGCATAAACCAAGTGTGCAAAAGGGTGTCTATGGTTTACTAGACATAACCAGTGCTAATAGAGATACCAGTACACCCTGCTCCAACAGCACACTACAATTACATTAATTTATTTATTATTCAGGCTAGTTGACAAGGAATGGGGTATCCTATAACAACAAATGGAAACATATTACTGGTTGTTACTTCACCACTTTTAACAATCACACATAAGAGGTGATAGCTAGAAGTGGCTACTTGGGGTGCGGCATGTAGATGAAAGCAAAGGAGAAGTATGATTCACATAATACAGTCACTGATGTGGCTAGACTGTGGGAGAAGAGGTATATGTATGTGTGTTCAACAGTAAGTTTGATTATTGATTCATTCACTTTCCTTACAATTGCACATCAGAGTTGTACATGGAAGGTGAGTGTCTTTTTGTGGTAATGGGTGAGAAGGCATGCTGCACATAAGAGTGCAAAGTCATTACATGATCACTGTTAAGTAAAAAGGATATGGCATGTTTTGGGGATCAGTATATATAAATATCAGCATCAAGTTGAAATATGTTGCTGTAGTTGCTATGCTCTTTCTGTTCACCTAAGTAGGACATTAGAAGTATACAAAATAAGAGTATAATATATTGCCAGCAGCTGACCTATTAAAGCAAGCATCAGTTAGAGGATCTCTTCTGAATGGTTATTGATATTATCTGCTAAGGGGGAAGTATCTATTAAAGAGCAATGTGCCCATTATATTTATGTGATTCTCACACATAGTCAGAAGAAACACATTCCACTGGGACAGTAACTGTATTTTTTTTATGTGAGTATCGTTTTAGTAGCCCTTGAATTGTTTTATTGTGAATTGCCTTCAGGAATTGATATATTGTCTCTTATATACAGCTAGAAAATACATAATTTCAGAGGACTGTTGTTGCCACTGCCTGTCACTAACCTCATTTCCACCAGGGGACTTGAACTATGCGCAAAAGAGATATAGCTTTTGTTATAACAGTCTGTTGTATGCTTGCTTCCCACCTCAGGGCTATTTGACTTCTGAGAAAGGGCTCTGTAAAATTAATTTCCAGAATATATATGTGCACTAAGTTCTCAGTATATCAGCAGTAAAAGTCTTGCGTATTTTACCATAAAAAAACACATTCTGCCAAATAAAAAAGTAATATGTTCTGTTATTTTATACATTATAGCAAAATATGCAAATTTTACATACTCTAGGAAGCATGTCCATAATTGAGATTCTGTTTTCTACTTTCACTAAAAGCTATTATTATTAATTATTAATATTATTATTATTACTATTATTTTGCAAAAGAAAGGAAACTGGAGTTTTCTAAAATTTTCATAAAAATATCTTGACAGAGTAGAGGGAGACAAGTCATTTGATGTCAGCACAGTATTCAGGCCAGAATACACTTTGCAAATTGACAGATCGTAACTTCTGTGAAACAGTTCAAAACAAATGGTTAGCCCACAGTTATTTTGAAAGGAAAATAAATGAAATATGTCAAAAATATATGTGTGTGTGTGTGTGTGTGTGTGTGTGTGTGTGTGTGTGTGTGTGTGTGTATATATATACATATATATATATATATATATATATATATATATATATATATGGGATCCATACAGCTGCTCGACTGCATCTTTCACCGAATCTCAATTTGGTAATCATACTTGGGTGAAAGTGCTTTTCACCGAAGCAGAACTATCGCGTAAGTATGCTTGTTGTTCCGATCATACTACAGTGCAGTAAGGGAAAATTCCCTTTTCCCCATTGTAGTGCGACTGCAGAGTGAGAATGTTAAAGTAGGGGGGGGTGTGCAGGGGGGCTTGCCTCCCTGCATTCAAGTATATTTTATTTATTTATTTTTTTAACATACTTTAACGAAAGCGCTTTTTCGATGAAAGCACTTTTGTTAAAGTGTGTTCGGTGGTAATGGATTTGAGCTTTTGATCTTTTGATCAAAAGTCCTAGATCCATACATATATATATATATATATATATATATATATATCTATAGATATATATATGGGATCCATACAGCTGCTCGACTGCATCTTTTACCAAATCCCAATTTAGTAATCATACTTGGGTGAAGGTGCTTTTCACCGAAGCAGCACTATCGCGTAAGTATGCTTGTTGTTCCGATCATACTACGGTGCTGTAAGGGAAGATTCCCTTTTCCCCACTGTAGTGCGACTTCGTAGTGAGAATGTTAAAGTAGGGGTGTGTGCAGGGGCGCTTGCCCCTCTGCATTCAAGTAGATTTTGTGCTTTTCTTTTAACATACTTTAACGAAAGCACTTTTTCGATTAAAGCGCTTTCATTAAAGTGTATTCAGTGGTAATGGATTCGAGCTTTTGATCTTTTGGTACATATAGATATGTCTGCTTCTAAATCTTGAAAGTTCATAATCTTGAAATTCAAAATACTGAAGCCAAAATCTTGAAAGTTCAAAATACTGAAAACTCAAAATACTTAATTTCATAATATTGAAATATATTACTCTTCTCCAACTATAAGCAGGGGGGCAAGCCCCCCTGCACTCCCATATGGGGGGCTGTGCCCCATCACACCCTCTGCTACTTAAATATATCAACTCCGAGATCGCACTCGACAGAAGAAAATGTCAAACATACCATTACATGCTTCATAACTGCCTGTTGTAACCTTAGTCATGTTCCATTTTAATTTGCTATATGACATAATCCATCTTAGTGTAGTAAAGTGCAATCTCGGAGTTAATATATTTAAGTAGCAGGAGGCGTCAGGGGGGCACTGCCCCCCCCCATTAATAGTTGGATTAAACTAATATTCTTTGTCTTTTATTTGTTTCTCTATGTACTTCTGCTTGAATATAGCAAGTGTTCGTATCCTGTAGTTGTTTTCAATATTATGAAATAGAGTATTTTGAGTTTTCAGTATTTTGAACTTTCAAGATTTTGGCTTCAGCACTTTGAATTTCAAGATTATGAGCTTTCAAGATTTAGAAGCGGAGCTATATATATGAGTATGTGCTCCTGTATAAATTGATTTTATCATTTAATTCTTTGTATATTCTGAGGCATAAGAAACATTAAATATTTGATTTTCATTAAAATTCAAAGTATAGCTGCTACTTTCTCTTTCAGGATAGAAGCCCAATTCAGTGTGGTACTGTATAAATAAGTATGAGAGTAACATTCCCTGAAAAAATAATGAATAAAATGTTGAACTGGTTTGAAGATATAGGTTTTTAAATACAAGGAGTGAGAGAAGAAAAAAAAAAAAAAACGCCAAAAAGAGAATGTGTTCTGGGGACAGACTGACTGAAGATTCTCTGCAGTTAAGGGGACACTTACTGTACATTTATAGAAACTCAGCTTGAATATAGCAAGTGTTCGTATCCTGTAGTTGTTTTCAATATTATGAAATAGAGTATTTTGAGTTTTCAGTATTTTGAACTTTCAAGATTTTGGCTTCAGCACTTTGAATTTCAAGATTATGAGCTTTCAAGATTTAGAAGCGGAGCTATATATATGAGTATGTGCTCCTGTATAAATTGATTTTATCATTTAATTCTTTGTATATTCTGAGGCATAAGAAACATTAAATATTTGATTTTCATTAAAATTCAAAGTATAGCTGCTACTTTCTCTTTCAGGATAGAAGCCCAATTCAGTGTGGTACTGTATAAATAAGTATGAGAGTAACATTCCCTGAAAAAATAATGAATAAAATGTTGAACTGGTTTGAAGATATAGGTTTTTAAATACAAGGAGTGAGAGAAGAAAAAAAAAAAAAAACGCCAAAAAGAGAATGTGTTCTGGGGACAGACTGACTGAAGATTCTCTGCAGTTAAGGGGACACTTACTGTACATTTATAGAAACTCAGCATCAGTTTGTGTCAGACAGACAGAACAGTTAAATCAAGTAATAAAAGCAGTAAAGTGTAAAGCTAGAAGATATGAGTTTGGAGTGGGAAGGGGGTGTTGTGAACTGCTACTGACATTAACATTGTTTCCTCACAGTCTTTTATTCCCTAGTTCAGTTCTCAGCTGGGGAGCTCTCTATGGAGAGCTTGCAAATCTTCCCTGTGCATGTCTTTTCATCAGGTCTTCCACTTTCATTCCACATCCTAAAGACATGCCATAGGTAATTTGATCAGAGTTGTGCATGTGAGTGTGAGCATCACATGATGGAATTACTAATTATTTCACCATGTAATAACTGACTACTTTAATGCAAGCATGCAGCAAGCCATGTAATTCTACCCCATGACATGTATAATGGATGCTTGAGGGAGTCGGGTGTTAGCATAATGGTTAAGGGATTTACCTCACAGACACAAGGTACATGGCTGGTTTGAGTCTCACCTTTGAAGGGAAATTGGCTATGCTTAAAATAGCCGGAAAGGGTAGCTAGTCTAGTACTTACCTATGGTCTTCGGACTGCTAGAAGCTTGAAAACAAAGCTTTTGGACTACATTTTCATCCATAGATGTAAATTATTGCACTTATCTTACCATTTAAGTCAATGTTGTGTGTTGTGCTTGCTCTTTGTCTGAAGTTAAAGCTATTAGTTTAAGGCATTGTTATAGTCTGCAGTACTTTTTAGGTAATTTCTTTGCTGGGCCTAGGTGTTCTGAGTGGGTCCTGACTTTATTGCATTTTAACTGGCTCTCTTCTGAATCTGAAGTGATAGCTATACATTGATTTGGGTTTTACAGTATCTGTTGTTTCTCTGAGCTCTTAAGTGGAATATCGGCATTACTGATCTAATTCTGTGTTTTACTCACTTTTCAAACAGTATCCATTGTTATTTTTTCTGAGCTCTTATGTGGATTATTAGCATTGTTCATCTAATTCTGTGTTGTCACTTTTCAGGCATTAAACAAAAAGCCAGCTTTGGTCAGTTATATGAGTTGTAACCACAGCTCATGGTAATTAAACCAGACTACCCACTCTGCCAAGTATCTTACATAAGTAGTCATACATCTTTGTCTTGGGACTCCTGGAAGCTTAGAAGTTTAAAAAGAAAGCATTTGGACTACATTTTGCATCCAGGAAAGTACATTTAAACTATATTTAAAATACTGCACTTATCTTACCATTTAAATTATTATTTTGTTGTGTTTTCATTTTGTCTGAAATTAGAACTATTAGTTTAAGGGATTTTAATAGTCTGCAGTGCTTTTGAAGTGGTTTCTTTGCTGGACCTCAGTGTTCTAAATGGGTTCTGATGTTATTGCATTTCTACAAGCTCTGAATTTTTCTCACCTACCCTTTTCCTGTTGTGCTTTTAAACTTGGAGGCTTTTGAGCCTCCAATCTGCACTGTATATCTGGCCTAGGAAACTCCTTCCAGTCTTATCCTCCGTATACCTGGCTCTAGAAGCTCCTCCCAGTCTTATCACCTCTGCTCATCTTGCCAGTTATTGACAGAAGAAAGTGAAAAGGTACTCCCCTTAAGCTGACAGTGTACTTTGAAATTACCTTAAAATGTGTGTGTGTGTGTGTGTGTGTGTGTGTGTGTGTGTGTGTGTGTGTGTGTGTGTGTGTGTGTGTGTGTGTGTGTGCATGTGTGTTCCACATTGCTGGCTTGTCTGCCATTGAATTGCCTTGTAATTACGTATGACTAGTTGTTAGATTTGATTCTGGTACATTTTCACTTGTAGCTAACTAAACTGTCTTTTTTCATTACGAAAACTGGGACTGTAATTCTAGTGGCAGTAGAAAGGTAGCCCCAATCTGTCTTATTTGGATTATTCACACATAAGCCTAAGTGATGATTATTTGTACCGATAGTGCTTCCTACCTACTGTCTGATTGTTTCTGGTTGCTGGTACCTCTGGTTTTGGGTCCATGATGTCAGACTACTACTTATTGCTTAACTGGACCCCCCCCCCACCTCAATCAGAACCTACCAAAAGTTTTAAATCCCTAGACTTCTTTCTGTCACCAGTTTTTTACCTGTGGCCCATCTCCCTCTCCTATGATCTGTAACTCGGTGTGCTCGCCATGTAAGTAAGTTATTTCTGTTGCAAATTAAACCTGCTTTTTGCCTTTTTTAACTGCTGCCTGCTATGACTGTGACTCATGTCTGAGATACTGTGTATAATGACTGCCTTTTTAGTTACCTTTCACACTGTTAAACTTATGTGTTTCCAGCAGTCAGCACGTATAGTTGTTCAGCAAAGTGTTTTCAGCTCATAATACATTCACGCTAGTCTGTTACTAAAGTGCAAGGCTTGAAGGTATTAATGCTAGCTGTGACACTCTTCCTGATAAGGTCTCTGACTGTCTTTATTACATTCCATAGCCATTTGTTTGAATATTTTTTTTAACTTTACATCCTGATGTTGCAAACCCTTACTTTGCTTTGATATTCACACTGTAGTTAATCACAAAAACTACCGTGCTTTACTGTAGATGCTATAGTGCATGGTTTGCTGATGTTGTAAACCCTTACTTTGCTCTAATATTCACACTGTAGTTAATCACAGAAACTAGCATACTTTACTCTAGACACTATAGCATGTGGTTTTCTTTCCATTATTATATGAGACCCAATTTGGTATACTATAGATCACTAAGTAGTAATTTGTTTTAAAAGTACACTCCATGGGCTCACCTATATGGTTGACTGTATAGCATGTCTCTCACACTGTTGCTCTACATAGCGTTTTTGATTGGTAATGAAGTATATGAGATACAACTATGTTTGTTGCCTTATTTTAACTTGTGTACAGTTTAGAAAGGATATTTATTTTGCAATTTGTGCTTAGTTACAGAAAGGATAGTATTTTAGCTAAGATGCACAGTCAAGCTCTGATAATACCCTCTTTTGTAATGTGTTATTTTGTATTTTGAATCCATGTGCTAGAACCCCAGCCCATTACCAGCCTCTTTTTTCTTTTCCTCTCCTTAACAGATACCCTTGCTTAAGTCCTTTCAGACACTACTCTTTGAGCTCCCCTCTTCTTGGGTGGTCTTCTCAAGATTGCTACTGAACAAAAACACAGTACTGCATTACTCCGGTAGAGCCCCCCTTCAATTATAGTTACTAAGTATGTTCACCTGGTAGCCTTCCTGTTACTCGTGCCTTATTTCTGTGATTCTGTGTAATAGCTATATTTCTATAAGTGGCGTGCACAACAAGCTAGAGCTCCCACAACTGTGTACTGCATTGCCCCATAGATAATGTGCTTGCCTGTTTCATTAAACGGCAGGTCTCTATCACTGCTCTAGACAGATTAGCCTTTTGAATTCTAAAGCCCATGCCAAATTTCTTCAATTGACATATAAAAAACTAATGGAAGCAAAATAGAGAGTTCTCTTTCTGCTGTTTCCAGCTAAAACAGATTTCTTTTGTAATCTGACGTCCATGCTAACATACCCTTATTTTACTTCATAAAAAAGGGTTCTCCACTTAAAGCTGTTCTTGTTAGAACCCCACTCTAACTAAACAGGTGACATTCAGAACACTTCTTGTACCGATAGTGCTTCCTACCTCCTGACTGATTGTTTCTGGTCACCGGTACCTCTGGTTTTGGGTTCAACCTGCTCTGTTCACCCTCGCTACACTCGGGCTCACTCCACTTCCCTACCCTACCCCCATTCCCACTCACCCCCTCTTTTATTTCCTTTATACTCTACCCTAATTTAGCCACACCCCCTAGACCCCTCATTATACTCCAACCCCTTCCACTTCACTCAACCCACCCAAACATTCTTGCTCCTCCTATCTAGTTTTAATTATACCTACAACCACATCACTTCCTATTGTACTACTACTTACCAGTAACCTGCTAACCTCTTATCTTGTCTACAACTAAGGTCCCTACACTAAACATCACTATTGCATAGTCTCTTATAATGAAGCCCACACATTTCCCTATTCCCATCTCTGTCTCAATCTCTTTCTGTTCCACCCTCTTATTTCCTCTGTCACTATCTTCATCCTATCACAACCCCATACTTATGCCCATCCCATCTCCCACTCTCTCTTACCCTCAGTCTCACCAACATTCCTCTAATTACTTTTCCATTGCACCCTCTCTCTTTCCTATCTCCTCAACAACTCAATTCAAAGTGAACATTTTTCCTCCTACCCATCTACAAAATAAACACAAACTGAAAATACATCAGAACCTATTCCCACACACACTGTAAAAACAACTTCCTCCTTAACCAACTCTGCTCTGGTGACATTCACCCTAATCCTGGCCCATCCACTTACTCCAACATTCAAGGTAGCAGTATTGCTTTCAATACTCCATCACCTCCTCCTCAATCTAACATACCATCCCCTACTATTCCCTACTGCCTCATCCAACAGCTATAACCCCCCACCTTCCAAACCATTGACAATAATCTCACTCAATATACAAAGTGTCACAAACAAAATAAGTTAGCTTCCTTCCCTGATCTCCCATCATACCCCTGACATTCTCATCTTGTCAGAAACATGACTAAAACCACACATCTCTGACTCACAAATCCCCCCCAGCTATAATATTATCCGACTCAATCGTCAATAGAAAAAAGACGTCGTATAGCCATTCTTTACTCAGAACAGCTCTCACTCTACCCTTTTCCCATACCCCCTCCAAACTTTGACCATGCTGAAATCCTCCTAGTTAACTGCAAGCTTAATAAATATAAGAACCTTGCTATTGCCGCCATCTACATCCCGCTGGAAATAGCATACCTATCCTAAAACACTTTCTCTCCCGGATATCTGAAAACATTCACTATGAGACTTTTATCCTTGGTGATGTTAATATAGACTGGACAACTATATGTTCCTCCCCTCCCCCCTTACCAGCATCAATCACTACAACTTCTCATAACTAATAACATCCCCAACTCTTTATAATAAAAAGAATAATACTGGCTCTATCCTCGACTGGATTCTCACCACTAATCCAAACTATTACCACAACTACAGTACTTGTGCAGACTCTCAGTGACCACCTTCCCACCCTAGTTGACAGAACTTCTCCTCAGCTCCATAGGCAACACCTCTACAAAGACTGTTGTAAACTCTCTACCTTTAATCCTGACACTTTCAATAATCTACTCTTCTCCTTTAACTGGGCCTTCCTATATGACCTCCCCCTAGATGATGCTGACTCCAAATTCAATGAAATTTTCCGTAATACCTTAAACACACTTGCCCCCATCAGAAAACCAAGACTCAAATTTCACTTCTCCCAGTAGTTAATGCCATTCACTCATAACTTCATGTCACAAAGGGACAAAGCCTGGCAGAACTGGAAACAAATCAAAGCAAACTACCCACCTTCAAAAATATAGAGAGCTTAAAACCTCACTAAGAAACAAATAGAAAAGGACAAAAGGCAATGTTGTAGTAAACCTCTCAACAATCCCAACTCTAATCCCAAACAATTCTGGAACACAATTAATAGGCTCATCCACTCAGGTAGACCTACAACACTCAATCCCTCTCCTGATAGGTCAGACCTCAATAATCCCTCATTACCTAACACCTTCTTCATCAACTCAATAAAGAATCTTACTAAAAATAAACACTCAAAAATAAACCTACTCCCACTACCTATATCAGATCCCTACTCTCTAAACTGAAACCTTGCTCTTCCTCTGCAAATATCCTACCCCCCACATTTCCTCAAAATTGCCGCAAATTCTATTGCTTACCCCATCTCCATTCTCATTATCCACTCCATCCAAGAAAACACTGTGCCTAAAATCTGGAAGAAATTCTATGTTATACATCTTCTTAAGGGTGGTACTTCTACAGACCCCTCCAGCTATTATCCCATCACTATCCTACCCCCCCTCTCTAAAATAATGGAAAGATGTATCCATAAACAAATACTAGAGCATCTTTTACAAGACATCCTCCTAACCCCAACACAACATTGCTTTGCCCCCATCACAGTACCTCCACTGCACTCATCACCTTCACACAAACCATTGCAAAGGCTCATGGTGACAGCTAATCGGTCTCCTCTCTCTTCCTTGACTTATCAAAAACTTTTGACACTGTCTCTCATAACCTGCTACTATCAAAACTTAATGACCTTAATCTCACCCAAACTATCATTCTCTGGTTCTCTAGCTATCTCTCCAATAGATTCCATTCTGTCAGATGGCAATCTGCATCCTCTACATTCCTGCCTGTACATACAGGGGTACCCCAACACTCCATACTTGGGCCCCTTCTATTTAACATTTTTACAAATAACCTCTACACATCCTCCCCCCTCTTCTCTAATCCAATATGCCGATGACTCTACCATCATATTGTACTCTGATAATCTTTCTCACCTTCTATCCATTACTCAAGAATCTCTTCAATCTGTAGAACAATGTCTCACTGATAAAGAGCTCCTACTTAATCGAAAAAAATCAAAACTTCTACTTTTTCTCCCTAAAACTCTACAACACAGCAAAAACTCCTTCTTAGTCACATCACTCAACAATACTACAATCTCAGTAGAAACCCATACCAAACTCCTTGGTGTAGTTATTGATGATCAACTTAAATTTAACACTCATATTTTACAAACTATCAAAAAAACATAAAAAACTTGGATTATTATATAGAAATAAGAAATACCTGATGAAAGATACAAAATGCTCCCATACCCAAGCCTTTCTCCTGCCTACTCTATTCTATGATGCATCTATTCTCACTAATCTCCAATCCAACCTCATGAACAAACCTGAAGCCACTTACAGTAAAATTGCCAGGTTAATTTCCAATTAACCCTACAGATCTCATCACTGCACTGCCTTAAAAATCTCTCATGGCCAGAAGCACATAATCAACTCCTAATTCCTCAACTCCACCTCACACATTCAGTCCTAACAAATCCCACATGATGCCTTGCTCCCTCTACCTTAATTATCCCCTACACTTCAAAACGCTATCTCGGCAGCTCAGACAAACATCTCCTTGAAGTCCATAAACCTACAAAACAAATTGGTAAACTTCTGTATAGTCACTCTGTCTCAAACACCTGGAATAAACTTCCCCTGCACCTCAGATCTATCACTAACAACTTCAGGACTCTCTTTTCCCACCATAGCCTAGTTCCAGAGCTATTTAGCAGTCTTGTGGAAACAATAACTCTCCCCCCTTCTTCCAGGTAATTTTGGTATTTCCCAGGGTTCTATTTTAGGCCCTCTGCTGTTCACCTTCTATACCAATTAGCTTCATTCCTCCACTCCCAAAGCATCTGTCATCCAATACGCTGATTATTCTATGTTAATTTCTGCAACTTCCTCACTACAGGAGCTTCACACATTAACTCAGGAATCTTTCCTCTCTATAGAAACATAGCTATCCAATATCTAGCTCATCCTAAACCCTGCTAAAACCAAACTACTGCTCTTTAAACCCATTAGGTCCACCTTATCAACTTCTATGTTTAATATCATGTCAAGTAACAAAACTACTGTCTCTCCCACAGAGCACACCAAACTCCTGGGCATTGGGATTGATAACAATCTAAGATTTGATATTTGTATTTCCCAGACCATCAAGAACATTCACAAAAAATAGGTACCCTCTATAGAAATAGATAATTCCTTACCCAACAAACAAAAGCTACTATATCTCACACTCACCTTGTTTCTCCCCTCCTCTATGCCTCACCTATTCTCACCAAACTTAGAAAAGCAGACCTAGCTAAGCTTGACTCCTGTTATAACAAAATGGCTACATTTGCTTCTGACTCCCCATTTATATCTCACCACTGCCCATTCTTGAAGCTGCTCAACTGACTGGAACTTCCTCAACTCCTGCATTACAACCAACTCTCTCTGGCCCATAAAATTTTATATCAACCAGAAAAAAAAACCCTGCATTGCAAAGCCTACTTCACCTCCACACCAATAACAGAACTCTTCGCTCCAGTAACAAATTTATTCTCACAGTAACTAAGTCAAATAATACAGCAGGTGATGCCCTCTTTTCTAATTATGTATCCAAAATATGGAATGCTCTATCCTATAACATAACTACTATGACATCCTTCATACAGTTCAAAAAAGCATTAAAACTGCATCTCACTAATAACTGGCTATGCTCTTGTACTTCACCAGGCTAGACCCTCCACTATGTTAGACCCTACACCACCTTAACTATCTCACACCTCAAGAGAAACAGATAAGTCTATATTCTATTACTGTAGAAATACATACAATATAATAAAATAGATTGTTATGGTTTAGACCCCAATAACCTTTAAGATGTTGTTGGTTTACACATGACTCCCTCTAGCAATGATTGAGGTCATTATATATATATATATATATCTTTAGACTAATGAAACTATTACTGTAAGATTTCTCTGTTTTCACTAGTTGTGACTGCTGTGTATGAATATACTACTATTAATTAAGACTCACTGCATTTTCTATCTAAATATACTTTGTAAACTTTTTAGTATTTTTTTGTTACGTGTTATTCATATGTGTGGAGCTTTGCTCCCCGGGCCTCCACTGAAAATGGACCTGTGTCCAGTGGACTATCCCAATTAACAAATGTAAAATAAAATAAATAAAAGTAAATATTTTCAAAAAAACCCTAAAAGACCACATACTAAATGAGTGGACCTGGCCCTGTCCTACCCCCACATGACCTTTGACTCCCCAACTTCCTCTCTCCCCCTGTTTCTGTATTTTACTAACTGCAACTTGTCCAAGAATAGAATTAAAAGAGTTTTGTGTACAAGTAAAATTTAAATATTACATGTACTATGTACAAGGAAAATTTAAATATTGCATGTAAGTACTAGACCACTCTTGCAATTATTGCGATGCAAGTTCATTTGCTCATGCTACTGTCTAAATCTCTGAAAAAAAATCTGTATGTTTGATTTACTTAAGAACTGTATATTCTGTCTGAAATTTTCACTTGCTAGCTGAATTTTTGTACTTGTAATTTTTACTGTTAATAAGTGAATTGTATAATTATTTTCTTTATTTTTCCTATGTTCTGGAGCTTTTCTCCTCGGGTCTCTGCTTGAAAAGGGCTTTTGGCCCAGCTACATTAACCTGGTCAACAAATGTCAAATAAAAATAAAATGTCAAATAAATAAAATGGTAGCACATTGTTTGATTTGTTTCTGATGCCTTTTCAGTTCTGGCTAACTAAAGTGAGTTTTTACATTAAGAAGACAGGGACTGCAATTTTAGTGGGAGTAGAAAGGTAGGCTGGTCTAAGTTGGAAAACACAGAGGGAGGCTTAAAGTGAGAATAACTTGTTGTAGCTAGTTGATACGTCTTCACTTTTGGCTAATCAGAATGTGTTTTTACATTAAAAAGACTAGACTGCTATTCTTGTGGCAGTAGTAAGGCACCCTGGTCTGTCTGATTTAGAAAATACACAGGGAGCTTAAAGTGAAATTGTTTCATCAGCTAGAGGATTTTTAGGGACATTTTGTTTGGTGTTAATCTGTACTTGAAGGTCACTTTTGCTGTGTTTTTACATTTAAAAGTTCCAGGGCCATCCATCTTGTAGCAAAGGGTGTTTATCTGGTCTGCCTGAGTTAGGAAGCATTGGCCAGATGGCATGGGAGTTAGTTTTCAGTTTTTCTTCTGTCTCCTATAAATTAGGCACATTTGTGAAGAGGTGTTCACTGCACAGTGGCAGTTAGTAGTACCCTGTACAGTAGCAAACCTATAAAGCTAGTACTTACGACTTTAACCTCTAACACAAAAATGACTTACATGCAGCTAAGCCTAGGGCATGTAGCTAGTGCATCAAACAGCACTAACATCAGATTACAACACTCACTACCATATAGCTTTAGCCAGAGACACCACTCAGGTGACCCCTGGAAAACCAAGTCCCAAACCATAATAGCCCAACCCTAATACAGGTCTTGACAACATGGCTTTGCTATCTCCTAATGTCCCTGTGGCAAGCTAGATAGATATGGGCACGCTTTTTTTTCAAGATGACAGTGCACACAGATGCAGTGGCTTCAGGCTCTTCCTTTTGGTGCTTGCTTTGTGTGTTTTTCATTATATCTATGTTTTTTATTGTTAAGGTCAGCCAGGCTGATCTTAAGTATAGTAAACAAAATCTTTTGAAAATCAGATTTCAGCACAATCAGGCTGTTATGAGTGAATTCCTACACTCACATGACATATCTAAGGAGACAGCAAGTCATCGGGTTCTCCATGGACTGTTGTCAGTTCAGGCAAGTGACAAAGGAGAAGTAGATAGAGGAGGCAAAAGCAGGGCTGTTGGTCTGGCCTACTTGTTAAGTTAAAGAAACATCTGCACAAACCACCTCTTCCAAGCATATTTCTTGCCAATGCCAGATCCATCACAAACAAAATGGATGAATTACATCTACAGATTTTGGAGAACAAACTTCCAAGAGACGGTTGCATTTTATTATATACCGAGACATGGCTACATTCCTGTATACCAGATGTAGCTGTTGAGCTAGCAGACCACACAATGTTTTGGTGGGACAGAAATAAAGACTCTGGTAAGAACACAGCCAGGGGTTTTGCACTTATGTGCATAACAGCTGGTGTATCAATGCACAGATCATAGACAGTCACTGCTCTTCTGATTTGGAGTATCTGACAATTAAATGCATGACCTTTTATTTACGTCTGGAGTTTACTGCTTTTATAGTTATAGCTATTTACATTCCACCAGATGCTAATGCTAGCAGAGCACTAGGTTATCTGTTTTGACGTCATCCACCCTGAAGCCTTTCATATCATAGCTGGTGATTTCAACCACATGGATCTTAAGACAGCTCTCCCTAAATTTCATCAGCACATAAAATGTGTAACCAGGGGGAAACTGTACTACACAAGGCCTACTCAAATATTAACAATGGCTATAGGACAAAACAGCTGCCTCATTTAGGCCAAATCATTTATCTAATCTCCAGAGTCCAGCATATACTCCTCTTAGGAGAAAAGCCCAAATTACCACAAAGACTGTTAAAATATGGAGTGAAGGAGCACTTTTTCAGTTACAGGATTGCTTTGAAAGGACGAACTGGGACATTTTTGAGGATCAGGACTTGGAACTGTACCTTGTTACATAAAAAACTGTGTTGACAATGTGACTGTCAACAAACATATTCTCGTGTACCCTAATCAGAAGCCCTGGATGATGGAGGAGGTCAGATCTCTTCTCAAGCATCATAATGCAGATTTCATGTCTGGCAACAGAGCCCTTTATAGTATGGCTAGAGCCAACATAAAGAAAGCCATCAGAGAGGCTAAAGCATCTTATAAAAGGAAGATAGAGGACCACTTCACCAACAGTGACACATGGTAATTATTGCAAGGTATCCAGTACATCACTAACCACAAAACTAGTAACCGTATGGCTGTTGATATAGATGCCTCAATGGCAGAGGAACTTAATTATTTCTTTGCTCATTTTGAGGTGGAAACAATAGAGACATTCACATCTAGGCCTCAGCAGATAGGCCACAGTTGTGTTACATCACCTGTATCAACCTCATGTAACCATACCTTCACAGTGCAAAAGCATGATGTGAGGCATGTGCTCAGAGTGGTTAATCCAGGAAAGGCCATTGGATCTGATGGATTGACAGGATGGGGGCTGAAAGAATGCATGGATCAGCTCTCTGCAGTCTTTACAAACATCTTCAACCTGTCTCTAAGTCTATTACTCCATCTTGACTGAAGTCTACCATGATCATTCCACTGACAAAGAAACCTGTCATCAGCAGTCTCAATGACTAACATCCAGTGGCACTTACTCCAGTCATTATGAAGTGTTTCGAACAACTGGTCCTGTGACACATCAAAGACAGTCTCCCAGTTGCTACTGATACACACCAGTATGCTTATAGAGCAAATAGAATATACAGAAGATACTATCTCCACTGCCTTACACACTGCACTTTTCCATCTTGAGCAGCAGGGGAGCTATGTGAGGACTCTCTTTGTAGACTTTTGTTCAGTTTTTAAAGCAGTTATTTTGGACAGACTGGTTACTAAACTCACTGGTTTAGGACTTTCAGTATCTGTCTGCTGTTGGAGTAAAGACTTTTTGACTAACCATCCCCAGATGGTTATATTAGGACCCTACCTCTCCTCCACCCCTACACTCAGCACCACCATCCCACAAGGCTGTGTGTTGAGCCCTTTCCTGTATACTCTTTACACCTATGACTGTATCTCCTCTCATTCTACTAATACTATCAATAAGTTTGTGGATGACATGACAGCGATCGGACTTATCTCAGGAGGAGATGAGGCAGCATATTGAGATGAAGTTCAAAGACTGGCTGCATGATGTACTGAGAACAACCTTGCCCTGAAGTCTGCCATAACAAAAGAAGTTATAATAGACTTCAGGAGGCACAAACCAGACTACAACCCAATATACATCAATGGAGATTATTTGAAAAGTCTACTGTTTTCAAGTTCTGGGTATAAATGTTGCAGAGGATCTCTCCTGATCCATAAACACCAAACAGGCAGTCAAAAAGGCACAGCAGACACTCCACTCCCTGAGTCTCCTCATGAAAAACAACCTGCAAGTAAAGCTGCTGGTGTCTTTTTACTGAAAGTGTGCTGACATACTGCCTCTCTAAGTGGTATGCCAATAGCTCAGTGGCAGATAGGAAGCCTCTTCAAAGGATTATTAACTCTGTCCAGAAAGTCACTGGCTGCACATTGCCCTCTTTGGAGGAAGTTTTCAGCTGTTGCTGCCTCAGCAGAGCAGCCAACATCTTGAAAGACCCTTCCCACCCTGGACATCACTCGTTTGAGTTGTTGTCTTCTGGCAAATGATTCAGGTCTATTCCATCACGGACAAACAGACTTAAGAACAGTTTCTATCCCAGAGCTATACGACAACTGAACAATGCTAAACACTCACACTGAGTGACTTTGAACAGCACAATAGTCACGTTTGCACTGTAAAGTACATGTGCACTGTAAAGTACATGTTTACATTCTTTTGCACTTTTTTTTAATTTTTTTTCATGTGCAATATACCCAAGTGCAAAAACTCGATTGGTTTACTGTACCGTATTGTATTGTATTCTTTTTTATTTAATTATGTCTATTATATGCGAATGCATCTTAGGATTGTTACAGATTTTGCTGTACTTGTGCAATGACAATAAATGAATCTTATCTTATGTTACCTTATCTATCTGAGACAATTTGTCTTGTGTACTGAGACAACGTTGAGCGATGTACATATATAACTTTATCGGAAACCAAATTCTCAGTTACCAACAAGGTTTTCAAAAACACACACACCACATCCTTCGCACATAATGCTCACCACACGCATTCACATTCATATGCTGAGATACCTAAATGAAAACTTTCCAGATTTGAAAGACTTTTTAAGCCATCAAATGGTAACACCTATCCTCAGCAATCACTAAAGCACACACAAAAAGCAACTCCTAACACCACACATAAGCCTACACCCAATGATCTGCAAAGAATAAAGCCCGTAAGGCAAACAAACACTTTCCATAGTACTCTTGTCATAGGGGATTCTACTGTAAGACACACAGATGGTTCTCTGGAGAAGGAGAAGGTAACAGCTAGTTGCCTATATGGAACTAGGATTGGGAACATCATGCATTCAAGTCACTGCAACACAGGTACCAACATGATTCTATCATATTCATGTGGGTGTAAATGATCTGAAATGCACCTTACAGGACTATATGAAAAAAGACATTAAGGATCTCTCTGAATATGTGTCACAGACAGGTACCTGCCTTGCACTGAGCATCATTCTAATCCAAGAAAGGCCATTGGATCTGATGGATTGACAGGATGGGGGCTGAAAGAATGCATGGATCAGCTCTCTGCAGTCTTTTTCTGTGGCTGTATGCTGACATCATATAAACAGATTATTCCTTTAGTAAATCATTTTTGGGCACACTTTAAGCTCAAATGCTACAGGCTACTGTAAATATAATTTAAATACTTCCTTCTCTTTTCTATCTTTATCAACTGTTACACATAATCTTCCCTGGTACTTCCCATGTAATGCACTAATATGTACACCTGCCTTTTTTTCCTGCAGCAGCGACATCCTATATACACAAAATAACACAATTAAACCAAAATCTTACCAACGTTACACAAAGTACTATTCATTCTTGCATGGGCAAAAGAAAATGTTCCTCCTACTCCTCTACAACTTATATTCCTATCCTAGGGCTGTATAACCTTGTGTACAATGATAATTTCATTTTCTAGCAAAATGTAATACTTCTTTTATTGAAAGGATATGTAACTTCAGAGTTGAAATAATTTAGTGGGAGGATGAATTCATAGCAAACAGGGATGAAGCCGTGACATATTCCTAGGTGACCAAGGACTGATTAGCAATCTAGGATTTGGCAGAGCTAACCACAGAAGGGGTGTAGTTGTCTGTTCATGCCAGTCAGCTGTGCTGAGGGAAAGAGGCAGCCTGATTTGGTGCACTGATAACTCATGGTGGTGGCTAGACAGTTAGTGTTGCAAGCCATAGAGTCTCATCATGTGTTAGGACTTGTCAAGCAGCACAGAAGTTGTAGTCCATGCATGGCTGATGGGCATAATATTGCAAGTCTTCACTACTGTGGCATTAGTGATAGTCTGCCATGGTGGGGGTGTAGACATTCAGTGTAAAAAAAGCCTAGTAAGACAAATAATAATGAAGATGCAGTAGCAGGTCAGCCTTAATGGAGGGTTCTCTGTTTGTGGTCCTCCTCAAATGGCAGCTCCAGTATGGTAAAAGAAAAATAGTTTACTTAAGATTAAAAGAGGTTCCACATTAACTGAAAGTGACACAATGCACTAAGCATCTCACTGGGGTAAAACAGTATGGAGAAGGAGGGCATTAATTGAGCGACATGGAGGTGGAACCACCTACATGAGGGTGCAGGAAAGCCTGTCCCCTTGAAAAACAGAGTCATGATTTCATATTTTAATCTTCTAATATTACTTATTTCTCCTGCTACACCTTTGGTCTTGTGGTTCACTTCTACTGCCTCTTCTGGAAAGAGAGTACTACACCTGTGTTTGACAATACGATTTTAGTCAACATTTCCAAAAGCAGTCTTAAAAGTAATAAGACCAAAGATCTACTAAATAAATATTACTCTTCAAGCAGAAAATAACTGACAGTAAGAGAGTACTACACCTGTGTTTGATCATAGGATTTTAGTCAATGTTTCTAAAAGTAATTAGACTAAAGATCTAGCAAATAAATATTACTCTTCAACCACAAAATAACTGATAGTAAAACCAAAAACAGATCCATGAATTGCTCAGACAACTATTTTTTGAATTGGTCATTTTCTACTTCTTTTAACTGGGAGATTTTAAAACATGATTTTAATTACTGACGAAAACCGCATTGACCAGCAGACAGTGATGCAGAAACTAATTATTATTTATTATTGCATACCTGTGCTAAAAAGCACATTCCATAAAGAGTGAAAAAATATCCAGACTGGTTTCGGCCAATACAATACAGCCTTCTTCAGTGTAGAAAACAGATGTCACAAAAAATCACTCTATTTATATCTGTGGCAATCAGAACTCCTATGACTCACCAAATAACTTAAAGGTGCTCATTCAATCCAGGGGGGAATAAACAGCCTAGTTTAATGATCCAATTTTTCTCCATCTGAGTCAAAATTTGATGCCAACCCGCAGTCTTGGATCTATTGCCTTTAATTTTATCAATAATGGTGAAATGGAAATTAGCTCTGGGATGTTTAATTGTATGTTTATATAGGGCATTGGTGAGATGCTTGTGTCTTAAATCACTTAGGTGTTCAGCTATTCTAAATTTTACTGACCTAGAGGTTTGCCCTACATAGAAGGCAGAGCAACCACATGTAACAAGATAAATAACCCAGTCTGACTGACAATTCCCAAAAAAAGAAATAGTATAAACCATACTTGTATTTCTACTGCTGAAACTAGTTGTTTTGTTAATTTTAGGGCAATATACACAATGTCCACAAGGGAAACATCCCTTTATATGGGCCCCTAAAAGGGTTAATTGTATTGCCGGATTCACTGAACAGTGTCCCATTTTATAATGACTAAAGATACAACCCACATTTCTGTCTTTTCTATAAGAAAATAGACATCTATCTCCCAAAGTTGTAGTCAGTTTATCATCATAAGTATATTCCACTTCCGTTGTACACTATTAGTTAGTCTCGCAGTATTACGTCCATATGTAGTAGCCAGCCATATTACTGGGTTTGAATCAAGAGCCTTTGTCTGATATTTAAGTAGCCCCTCACGCTGTAGAGAATCAACACTATTCTTGGCATGTAAAACCTGTCCCAAACTTATAACCTCTATCTATGAACCGGGTGGTTAAATCATCCCTGTAAGTATAATAGGAGCTGTCATCTGAGCAAATAGGTTTTATTCTCATATACTGAGATTTGGGAATATTCTTACAGATATGTGATGGATGATAGCTGGTGGCATGGAGGAACAAATTATACTGGGGATATTTGTGGTAAACTTCAGAATTAAGAGTGTTATCTGATTGTCTGGTTATCAGAACATCAAGAAAGATAGTCTGATTGCAGTTATAATTAACCGTAAATGGAATTCCCCATCTATTCTCACTGAGATAATTCACAAACTCATGAAGATATTCTGAGACCGCCCTCCATACCAGCCAGCAATCATCTAAGTAATGCCTCCATATGTCCATGTCCTCAAGAAAAATGTTATGAGAATTGTCATATATAAGTTGCTCTTCTACATAGGCCATAAACAGATCGGCATAAATAGTGGAAAAAAAGATACCTTCATTGCCGTGCCTTTAATCTGTAAATAAAAAGCATCCCATTAAAGGAAAACATTTTTGGTGAGGACATGTTCAGCTAATCCAATCAATAACGTATTGAAACCAGGTGGATATAGCTCTGATCTATCGAGCCAATATTTTAAGGCCTCAATGCCAGCCCAATGTGGGATGTTGGTTTAAAGAGCCGTCACATCTAGGCTACATAATAACCAACCCGGTTCAAGTTGGGAGTTGGAAATAATCGGCAAGAATTCGGTAGTATTTTGAATTGTAGAGCGTATCAACTTTAACAAAGGTTTCAGTTGTTTTGTCAGGAACTGTAACAATGGTTCAGTCAAAGAACCCCTGCCAGACACAATTTGTCTTCCTGGGGGGTTGTGTAAATTCTTTTGTATCTTTGGCAAAAATAAATGCACTGCGGAACTGGATCCTGGGCAGTTAGATGATACAATGTATTTTTGGAGATAATACCCTCTTCTTCAGCCAAAAGTAAAAAATCATCTATTTGTTTTTTAAAGGAGGGGGTAGGGTCAAGAGGCAAACAAGTATAATAACATACATTATTTAACTGCTGCAAGGCTTCCATGTTATATTTTGCCCAGTCCTGAACCACCACCATCCTTCATGTTTGTGTCTGTGTCTTTCGGCTTTTCCTGGTTAGGGGTTGCCACAGCGGAACTCCGGTCCGCTAATGATTGGTAGTGGATTTTTACGTACCAGGTTACCAGCCCTGACGCACAACCTTCAATGAAGGCACACCCCATTCACATATGCCTCCACACAGAAGACACTCTAGCCGAGAATCGAATGGGACAACGTCTTGCTATGAGGTGACAACGCTACCGCAGCACCACCACCGCAGTACACCGTCCTTCATCAGCAGACAAAATAACCAACTCATGATTTTGAGCCAGTTCTTGAATACAATATTTTTTTGTCTTTGAGAGATTATGTGCACCAACATAATGTTCCCTAAAATCAAAATGTAAGTCTTTGAGAACACTTTTTCGAAACAACAGCACATCTGGATTCATAGGAGGTTGAAATGTAAATTTGTGATAACGAAATTCATCTTGAGAAACAATTGGTTCTTTATCCTGAAAAAATAAACATAAGTTTAAAGACCTACAAAATGTAATAACATTATTGGCAAAATTATCCTCAGAAACATAAAAACCAGGTATAAAGGTTAACCCTTTATTGAGTATATCAGTATGTGTATTAGACATTCATAGGTTCATAGGTTCATAGGTTCATAGGTTTATACTAGGCTATCTGCCCTAAGGCATTTATAAGCCTAGCCCAAATTATTGTGGCTTACGCCACCCCTTATATGAAAAAATACTGTGCCCATTAGTTTGTTGTGCCTCTGTCCAGCAGTGACACAGAGATGATTCCTGGGGTAAACCTACGATCTCCCATCCACAGGTCTAGATTTCTCTTGAACAGAGTCAGCGAGGTGCTCTGCCTCACATGGACCGGGATTTTATTCAACAGCATAGGGAGTCTCTGAGTGATAAATCTATCCCTCCAGCACGTCCTATTTATATCCGTGCTAAGGTTTAAGTCGCTTGCTCTAGTGGTTTTGGTGGATTTGGATTTTTGAGGTGGAGCATGTCCATTAATTCCGGGTTGGACATGGCCTTGTATGTCAGGCACATGTCACCTCTGAGCAGACGGTATGCGACTGAATAGAGCTGGAGTTTCTTCAATCTGGCAGCATATGACAGATTTTGGAGTCCCTTTATCCTTTTGGTGAGGAACTTTTGGGGTCTCTCCAATTGCTGCAGATGTCGGGTGAGATACATCCCGAATGGGGCATTGTACTCGATCATTGGTCTGATAAGTGAAGAGTACAGGGGAACAATGACCTCACTAGATCTGGATGTGAATCCCTTCATGATCAGGTGGGCAATGTAGAAGGTCTTTCTAACCACTTTAGCAATGTGAGTGTCAAAAGAAAGGCCACTGTCAACCTGGGTCCCCAGGTCCCTGATAACCTCTTCTGTGCTTAGTGGATTGCCACCTATATGGTAGCTTGGGGTTACCTTGTTTTTCCCGAAGGGTATGACTATACATTTTTGGTGTTTAACTTCAGGCCATGGCTCTGGCACCAGCTATCTGTTTCCGTGAGTCCCTTCTGAAGGATATCCGTGTCCGATGCACTTTCCACTATGGCGCCCAGTTTGCAGTCGCCTGCAAACTTTGTCAGCCAAAGTCCTCCCATGTTGGCCTGTACTTCTGAGAAGTAGATGCCAAACAATAGGGGGCCAAGGACCGAGCCCTGTGGGACACCACTTGTGACCGGCTTGGAGTCTGACACAGCGCCAGCAACTCTAACCCTGTGGGTTCTGTCCTTAAGCCAGTTTGCAACCCATCTTGTGACATATGGGTTTACATTTAAGCTGGTAAGTTTTTCTACAATACCCGAGTGGGGTATTGTGTCGAAAGCCTTTGCAAGGTCAAGGTAGGCTGTATGGACTGCCTTTCCCTCATCAATGGCCTTGGTGACTGTTTCGAAGAAGTCAACCAAGTTCAAAAGGCATTTGGGTGACTGTTGAAATCTAACCTGTTTGACTTGGTTTCTGGAAAAGGGGTCCCCACTTGCATAATCTGATAAATACCTTGAGAATGTGTTCTTCTTTTCTTTAAGTTGTCCCTCAAGGGTTATTAATTCTGACTAAGCTTTTTCAAATGGGATATATATTGGGGTTGTCCCTCAAACTGTTTAATGGAGTCACACAACAATGTAATCTCTGATAATTCTTGATCTATAGTTCTCTCATTCAAAACATTAGTATTTCTCACTTCTGTGCAAACATGCGTAGTAAACCCTCTATGCTGTGCACCCCATCTATGTTTTCTTCCTCCCCTCTTTTGTGTGTATCTAAATGGATGTTGTTATTCTTTTTAGCTATGGGTGAACCTGTAATGCCATGCATATCCGACTCAATGGCTGAGGATGCGTCCTCTGCTGAAGTGTCATTATAAGCAACAGATTTTTTTTCAAAATAGAATGCGGATGTTTCTTCCTAGGCACATATTTGGGTGACTGTTGAAATCTAACCTGTTTGACTTGGTTTCTGGAAAAGGGGTCCCCACTTGCATAATCTGATAAATACCTTGAGAATGTGTTCTTCTTTTCTTTAAGTTGTCCCTCAAGGGTTATTAATTCTGACTAAGCTTTTTCAAATGGGATATATATTGGGGTTGTCCCTCAAACTGTTTAATGGAGTCACACAACAATGTAATCTCTGATAATTCTTGATCTATAGTTTTCTCATAGTGCCCCGCCAAGATCTCAACAAAACTCATGGTGGCCTTGTGTTGTGCGTCACTCCAAGCCTTCAGCAACAAATCATCATAGTTATTATCTAGGGGCTGAACCCTAACCCTCAGACCTCTGGGCGTAATATCTTTGAGTATATACACCTTAAATAATCTTAAATGCCATACGTTACTACGTAACGACTTCATGCTCTTACCTAATTTAAAAAACTGTGTTGTACATAAATTATCTATGGGTGTAGATGTCCCAAGATTTCCACCTGGGTGATCCCCATCCAAACCAAATGCCGCCAAATCGTTGCGATCCGAGGATAAACCCTTAAGTAAACTATTAATATCCATGTAGAATCCCTCACTACCCCACAGCAATACCAAAAACAATTCAGGTATTATACTTATCTAAACCAGTTACTAATTATTAAATGAGTACACCTCAATATCAGTACAACTCAGTAGCTCTGTGGTCATTGATCTAAATAATAAGATATTGGTCTAAATCATGCTGCGTACAGTCAGCTAAGACTCAGATGAATCAAAGCAACTGCACCGGACAATAACAGCAACAAGATATAATATTTCCTCCATATCTCACTTCTGAGTATATATGATATTAAACAATATATGATGCGTGCAAAAACATGTCCATATAAGTCCACGCATAAGAATCAACCAAATAACTGAGCTGAGTTCAAGTAAGTTAACCATGGACCATATCAGCCTCCGACCGACATGTTCATAGTTATGCTACTTATATGCTATAACAACTGATCTGGAGGATATATTCATTCAATAAAATAAAATTTGCTATAATTCCCCAAATCAACAAATTTTAATATAGCTGCAGAGTTGTTGGCCAAATAGAACCCACAGCGCACAAAAAATGTCAATATATGCTTTGATGTGAGCCACCTGAATGGAATGAAAGCAGGTCCACTTATTAATAAAATTAGTTTATATCACAAGAAAAATATCATAAAACCATCAAAAGGCAATCTTTTCATGTGTCACCAAACATAAAGTGTTGTAAGATAGGAAGCCCACTGTTAATATAAGTTGTAAGATAGGAAGCCCACTGTTAATATAAGCAATTATGCTAAAACAGTTGTTGAAATCTAAATAGATAATTATTTTCTAATAAAGTTACTCAGATAAATAGAATGTTGAGATTGCTTCCTTAATACAGCTTCAAAATATTTGTTGAAAAAATAAGCTATGTAATACACCATTAAACAGCAATGTTTAAATCATGCATTGTCCCCATATATATGCACCTTATTATGAAGACATAATCACAAATATCAGCAGTTGTTGAAAATAATCCACAAATTATTATAAACATACAAATAACTAGTCCAACTGTGTTAATAATCCTGTTGAAATGTCCACCATCTCATCTTCAGATAGTGCCCTTGTATATATGTCGCCAAACCGAAGGGTGTTTATAGAAAACCCAAGGTGGTAAATAATCACAAAAATGGCTGTGCGACAAGATCACTGCAAAGCCAATAAAGAATATATGTCCAAAAATACAGTTTCACCTATTTAGCCAGTTATAATTCAAAACACATAGATCGTCTGTCTAGTCCCAGTATGATGCACTCATATAAACACCAGACTTGTACTGGAAAAATTCAGAATGGTGAAAAGTTACAAAAAATGCTTTGCATCTAAAGCGCTAATATAAACAAAATGTCCCAGTTGTAGCCATATATCCAAACAATTCCACCTCCAAAGGCAGGAGGCATCAAATTTTGAGTCAGATGGAGAAAAATGGATCATTAAACTAGGCTGTTTATTCCCCCCTGGATTGAATGAGCACCTTTAAGTAATTTGGTGAGTCATAGGATTTTTGATTGTCATAGATATAAATAGAGTTATTTTTTTTGTGACATCTGTTTTCTACACTGAAGAGGGCTGTATTGTATTGGCTGAAACCAGTCTGGATATTTTTTCACTCTTTATGGAATGTGCTTTTTAGCACAGATATGCAATAATACATAATAACAATTAGCTTCTGCATCACTGTCTGCTGGTCAATGTGGTTTTGGAACAGTATTTTGGGACCTGGCATTTGTCTTACTTGCAGGGGCTATTGTTCTTTTAATTACTGACTAGGCCCTACAGAATAATTTTAATTTTACAATCAATCTGTGCACAACCATGGGGGGATACCACCACTACAAAAACAACAGATAATTCTCATATTTTAATCAGTTAGTAGTTTCAGTAAAATTCACAGATTTCATCAGGTTATTTAAACATAGGTTCATAGGCTCATAGGTGTATACTAGGCTAATGGCCCTGGAGCCTTTACAAGAATAGCCTATAGGATTACACTGGCATCCTGTCACCCGACCTTAGTTCCCAGTGCCTCTGTTGAGTAGAGCCACTGGAGTGATCCCCGGGGTGAATTTTCTATTTCCAATCTGCTCATCAAAATTACTGTTGAAGAGGGCTAGTGAGGTGTTCTGTTTAATATGTATGGAAGTCTATTCCATAGCATGGGTAGTCTCTGGGTTATGAACCTGTCCCTCCAGCTTGTTCTGTTGATTGTGGTAATGAAGTTGAGGTCTCTGGAGCGTGTGGTGTGGAGGGGCTTGGGATTTCTTTAGATGTAGCATTTCTAACAGAGCTGGGTCAGACATGGCTTTGTAAGTCAAGCAGAGATCGCCTCTAATTTACGCGATATGAGACGGAGAATAGTTGGAGTTTTTTGAGTCTGTCCATACAGGACAAATGTCTCAGGCCTAGGATCCTTTTTGTGAGGTACTTTTGCGGCCTCTCCAGTTGTTGCAGGTGTCTAGTGAGGTACATGCCAAATGGGGCATTGTACTTGATGATTGGCCTAATGAGGGAAGAGTAGAGAGAGACAATGACCTCTTTCTTCCTGGATGCAAAACCCTTAGTAATGAGATATGCCACATAGAAGGACTTTCTGACCACAGTGGCAATGTGGTGGTCTAAAGAGAGGTTGTGGTCAATCTGTGTTCCCAGATCTCTTATAATTACTTCTGTGTTCAGTGGACTACCATCGATGTGGTAATTCATGGAAACCAGGTTTTCCCCAAAGGGGATAACGACACATTTTTTGGCATTGAGCTTAAGGCCATAGTTCTGACACCAGTCATTGGTCTCAGTGAGGCCTTTCTGGAGGATGTCAACATCACCTGGGGAGTTAATAATAGCTCCCAACTTGCAATCATCTGTGAACCTTGTCAGCCAGAGTCTCTTTGTGTTGGCCTGGACTTCAGAGAAGTAGATACCAAACAGGAGAGGACCCAGGACTGAACCCTGTGGGACTCCACTCATAATAGGTCAGCAGTCTGACTTGGAGTCAGCTACTTTCATACTGTGGGTTCTATCTGTGAGCCGGTTTGCAACCCACCTAGTGATATAGGGGTTGATGCCTAACTTAGTGAGTTTTTCTGTGATTCCTGAGTGGGGAATGGTATCAAAGGCCTTGGCCAGCTCAAGCTAGGCTATATGAACCACCTTGCCTTCATCCACAGCTCTGGTGACTGACTCAAAGAAGTCTATCAGGTTGAGCAGGCATTATCTACCCTTCACAAAACCAAACTGTGTGGGATCCAGAGTGTGGAGATTCCCCTATATCCTTGTTTATTAGGTCCATGATGATGTGTTCTATAGCTTTGCATATCAGACTCATCAGCCTAATGGGGCGATAGTTCCCAGGGCCTGTAGTCACTCCTCCTTTGTGGAGAGGGATGACTGATGCAGTGCACCATTCAATATGGAAAAAGCCTGAGGTGAGGCTGTGGTGGAACATGGCACATAGGTGAGGTGCCAGTTCACTCTGTAGTTCATGTAGGACACAACCAGGGATATTGTCAGGTCCCATAGAAGCTGTATTCTTGGCCTTGTACAGTGCTGTTTTAGCAGTAATACTGGGTGCCTGGCAATCTACTGGTATTGTGATTGGTCCTTTGGTTGGGGAGACAGGGGTAAAGTTGGCACTGAATATGTTGGCCAGTATATTGGCAATATCTGTTGGCTTAAACTCAGTAAAACACAAAATGACACACCAGTAAACAAGTGAAATGACACTATAAGAGCCGACAACTAAAAATAACAAAAAGTATTTAATAAAAGTTAGCGCTTTCAGCGAAGGTAATACTCCGCCTTCTTCAGACAAACAAGAGTAATTAATCCTGAAAACACTTATAAATGTTTAGTAGCAATCAAATAACCAATCGAATAAATATGCATTTGAGCTACAGTTTTCCATGGCAACCTTAAAGAGACGTGTCAGTTAAACAACACGAAAACTGACAGTCTAATTAAAACTTATGACAATACATTCCTACTAGCAAAGCCACTAGACATACAGACTAATAAAAATAATGTATATAAATCACTACTAAATTAATTAAATATATAAAGAAGGAAATAATAAAGAATGTTGAAATTCGAATAAAATATGAAATACATTAGTAATGCATCATGTAAAAAATTACAAATTCACAAACTAGCGAGAAGAGCTTCAACACACCAATTATATTACATTACATTAGTGAAAAATTACTACTATGATGTTAATAATTACCATAAATATGAATAAATCTAATAGATGCTTGTCATCTATTTGAACAGGGGCACCTCGAAACACATTTGATAGTTAAACTAATGTTAATATCAATAAAAATGAATAAGTATAATAAATGCTTGTCATCTTTTTAAAGAAAGCCACCTCAACACACATTTGATAGATAAACTATCATTAATACCCGGAAAAATGTGTGCCCTAGTTCTTATCTGCCACATGAGTTCATCTATCTCCAATTGTAACTGCCAAGCTCCACCTCGGATGTCAACTTCCCTGTGTTGTAGAATTACAAATTTGAACTCATGTCCATCATGCTCAACACAATGCTTAGCCAAAGCATTGTTAACATCTTTTTTAATAATAGCATATTGATGCTCATAAATTCTTTGTTTTATTCTACATTCAGTTTTTCCAATATAGAAGGCGTTACAGAGGTTACACAATGCGGCATATGTGACACTCTTAGTTTCACAATTGTAATAACTGGTAACCTTGTATATTTTGTTATTAATAGAAATTTTGTTACCCACCTTGATATGCTTACATTGGGCACAGAAGCCACATTTAAACATGCCAGGAACCCTATTAGAGCTTGGCTTCTTTCTCTTTTCTAACATACATTTTAAGTTTTGACCTCTCCTATAGGTAATTTTTGGATCCCTTCCCAATAGTTTGGACAAAGTTTCATCATTTCTGATAGTATCCCAATTCTTATTCAAAACCTCCTTAATTAGCTGGTAATCAAAAGAGTATGTACATAAAAAACAAGTATGATACCCTTTATTACTAACATTTCCAATTAAACCTGAATCTTCTCCACCTAGTCCACAATCTTCTGGAGCTTCATTAACCAGATGAATGTAATTTCTTAATAAAGGTGTAAAATGACCTCCCATACATTTGGAAGTGACCTCACTGATAATACTGGTGATCAAACTATTAGGGTACCCTCTGTGAATAAACATTCTTTTTAGCCGGTCACATTCTGAATCATAGTCACATGCATCTGTGATCATTCAGGCTGCCCTCACAATTTGTCCTTTGACCACTGCTTTTTTCTGATGATACGGGTGATTGCTTGTGAAATGTAAAAAAGAATTTGAATAAGTGGGTTTTCTGTAGATTAAACTCTTGAATCTACCATTCATCCTATCATTAATCAAAAGGATGTCAAGATAATTGATTTCGGTTTCCCCTACATTATAGGTAAATTCCAAAAATTCGGTAAACCGTGTAATGTTAGTAATAAATGCAGGAATAAACGACTTATCCCCCTTCCAAATACAGAAAATGTCATCCTGGTACCTTGTGTACCAGGTGACATGTTTTTGAAATGACTCATCCACAAACAGCATGTTGGTTTCCCAATATGCCATAACGGCATTGGCAAAGCAACCCCCACAAGGAGAGCCCATTGCAACCCCTGATTTTTGTAGATAAAATTGTCCCTCAAACACCATAAAGTTGTTGGTAAGCACAATTTCTAATAATGTCTCAATTAGGTAGATAGTATTATCACTGGCCTTTTTCGAATACATAAATTCTCTGACCCAATTAATTCCTGTTACTTGGTGTATTACTGTGTACAAATCTTTGACATCTATTGTCAAGAAAAGTACATCAGCTGAGTATTCCAGTTTATTTAAATTACCCAGAAAGCTCCACGAATCCTTGCAGATCTGCAGCTCGCTTTCGATAAATGGTTTTAACACGCTATCAATAAATTTGGTGCATGCATAAGTGATTGACCCTCTCCCGTCAACTATAGGTCTAAAAGGGGGGGCAATTATTGCTTTATGTAATTTAGGAGAACCAAACAGAGCAGCATTTCGCTTGTTTACTGGAATATATGTTGGTTTGGTATAGGAGGTAGCATTGTGCAGTAGCTCAGAGCAAATCTAAGATATTGCCGTGGAACTTCTTTACATAAGCATAGAAGGCCTTGTGGTTGTCTTTACTATCTGTTGCAATTCTGTTTTCATACCTAGCTTTAGAGGATTTGATGAGGGATCTCAACTTTTTGTTGAGGCTGATAAGGTAGTTTTTCCAGTCTTGGGCTTTCACTTTAATCCACATCAGTTTCCTCCTTCTATTGTAGAGTTTGTTTATGGCAGGGGACCACCAGATTGGCTTCCTTTTTTTGGAGGAGAGCATCTTGGTTCTATTAGGTATGGTGAGATTCATGCATTTGTGTACGTGTTCGTGCAGTGCATTGGTGTATGATTCGGTGGTCATGCAACTATTCTCCATTTGCATGGGTGCTGTGAAGTTAGCCACCTCTGATTTTAAGAGCCCAAAGTTAGCTTTGGAGAAGTTTTTTATGTTAGTTACCTTTGCAGGGGGGGTGGGAGGGATGTGGATTTCCAAGGTGATTAGTTTGTGGTCGGATCTAACCAGGAAGGAGATGACTATTGGTGTAGAACAACGGTCATCCATGTTAGTAATGACCAGGTCAAGGATGTTGCTACCTCTAGTGGGGGTAAGAACAAGCTGGTCCAGGGCATTAGAATTAATGAATTCCAGAAAACATTGGGCAATTGTCTTGGTACATGAGTAGTTTTCCCAGTTAATGGAGGGGTAGTTGAAGTCACCCAGTGTGAGAGTGTTAGGTTGGACCCTAATATTCTCCAGGGTGCTTAGGAATGTGGAGTGCGAGTCTTGGGGCATGGCTGGGGACCAATAGCAGGCAACAACCTGAATCACTGTCTTACCCAATGTTAGCTGCACCTGAAGTAGCTCTGATGCGTTATGTTGGGCTACCAGTCTGGAGGTGTACTCATCCTTCATGAATATGGAAACACCAGCATCTTTGGAGCTTCGGTCCAAGTTCTGGTGCCAAAAGGTGTGGAAAGAGCTATAGCGTGGTAGTGCAGGGGTGCTTTCTGCTGCCTTAACCAGGTCTCTGTTACAGCACAACTGTCAATGTTCTCCATTTTAAGGAGTGCTTCAAGTGAATGCATTTTGAGATTTACACTTCTAGCATTGAGCAGCATGAACCTTAGATTGCATTTGTTTGTAGCTCTTACGGTGGTGATTTAGTCTTTGGAACACCGCCTAAAAAGGGACTACAGGGTGGCAAGAGCCTTGGCCAGGGGTGACAGATATAAAGCATCAAGGTCTGTCAATCATGTCATCCCGGGCAAACAGATACTGTATCCCCTTAGAATGACACCAGAAACCTAGCCAATTGTTGAAATCAATCATTTTCTGCTTGTACTGTGGTATCATTCTGGGTGATGGTAGGAGGCTGCTCAGGGCTAGAGTCATACCCACCTGGGCTACATAATCCATGAGCTCCTCCAAGTCTCTTTTCATGTAGTCCAGTGAGGTACATCTCAGGTCATTCACACCCACATGTACAATGACAGAGTCATATTGTACCTGCTGTTGAGGGACCTGAGTGCGTGTGTTATGTGGTGGATCCTGGCACCTGACAGGCAGCTGACTGTTACTTTCTTCTTATTCAACCTAGTGAGTGAGACATCAGTGTGCCTCACTATCGAGTCACCTATGACTAGTGTGTTGGACATGCTGTTTTGCCTTAGTGGCTTTGGTTGAGTGGCGCACTGTTTAGGAGACTTATGCGTCTCATGATTAGTGTCGTGTTGTGGTGGTTGAGTATGTTTCTGCCTTGGAGGTCCCTGCTGTTTGAGTAGATTTTTATTGAGGGCGTCTGTGAAGGTGGGTGTATGGTTTGTGTTTTTATGTGAAGGCAGTGCTGGTGTGTGTTCTGGAGGGCTATGTGTTCCATGTGGTGTGGTGCCAGTGTTGACCTTCTCCTCTTGGCCAGCTATTCTGTTCTTGGCTGGAGAGTGCATGGCTTCCAATTTGGATATATAAGTGCATCTCTTGCAAGTCTGAGTATTGGGATAAATGACTAACAAGCTCAAATTACATAAAATTCAACAACATTATAGAATTTACTATACCATTAAGAACATTCTGAATGTTTTCTGAGGTGTGCTTGAGCATGCACATGAGGTGAATGGCTAAGGTGTAAGCTCCATATAGGGTCTACTAACTTTCAGTTAAAATGAAGTAATCAATCCAGTTCAAACAAATGTGGCATTGGATGAGCAATACAGGAAACCACTGGGATATATATAAGTCTTGTGTGACCTATTTAAAATAGATTTCTCATTAGATCACAACCACAAAGTTTATGGCTACTCACATGGATTACCAATGATTGACATCAGTCATTCCAATCAAGAGGACAAGCAGGCAATTTGTGCCTCATTGGACACAATTTTTTAGTTGCTATAAACCACAACGGAGGACTTTCAGCAGATATTGTTTAATGGCTCTATGGTTATGAAAGATTTTATGTATTTACTGTATTCATATGTAACTGTAATAATTTCCTGTCTGCATTATGTATCGACTATTGGAGCTCTTCTCCCTGGGCCGACATATTCATTATAATTTTTATTTTCAGTTTTACTGTTGCTCATTGTTTTAATTTGTTGGTCTTGAGAAGGCATAAGTGATTCACAGAATGCACATACATGACATGAACATATTAAAGGATTCAGACATGTTATTTCATAGGATGACCAATGTTATACCCATACAAATTTTATTTATTACATGGAATGTCAAAGGTATTTCCACTCTCATATAGACCAAAGCCATTCTGAACTGATTACTAGCCCATACAGGCCATACGGTGTTTTTTTACAAGAAACAAAATTAAAACAAGAAAATGAAGAACAGTTAAGTAAATGATAGCCACAAATGATGCATAGTCCTTCTGCATCCTCAGAAAAAAGAGGGGTAACAATTTTAGTGCAGTGATCAATACAAGGAAAGGTTGAATTTGTCATCAAGGACAATGCGGGTAGATGGGTGATACTTCAACTTGTATTACAGGCACACATTTATTGGTCAGTAAATTATTACTGTCTTAAAAATGATGTTACCCAAACCTAGAAAGAACTGACAACTGCTATGCAGAAACATATATCTCACAGGCAGAACTTTATTTTAGGAAGAGATTTTAATACTGTAATTAATCCAATGTTAGACTTTATGTCTGGAGGGGGATATACAACATACCATACTGCCACATTGTCAGAAAAAAATAGTTTGTAATGGGACCTAGTGGACTGCTGGAGATATAAAAAATCTAGCGATTAAAGAATGTATGTATTATGTTTACCAGTTAAGAATTGCTAGCCAACTTGATATGTTCTGGATGTCATGCTGAATGCTTAAAGCCATAGAACAGGTCAGAATAACCGCAGTGATATTTTCAGATCACAACCCTGTAATCATGCTAATTCATTATAACAGTTCTCATAATAATATCTACATTTGGAAATTTGAGATGCCTCAGTGACTGGACACATTCTTTTTGGAGAAGCCACAAAGGGACAAATATCTAATAATGGACACATGGTTTCTGCTTAAAACCAACCTGAAACAGTGATGTAGTCAACTCACCAGAGCACTTAAACTGCAATGGGGACTTGAGAATAGTGACCTAGAGAGGGGTATTAATAAATGGGAGACAGCATATAATTTCCCTTAAAACTGTTATAAAACCAACCAATATAATTGAATTCATACAAAGTGGGAATGATATATGCGCTATTATTGGGCTCAAGGCATTAAATCACCCAAGTTTTCAGATAACAAATGCCAAGAAAGATAAAAAAAACAAGGATTGCACAAACCTATGATACAAATGGATTGTTAACATCAGACCTAAAGATTATTAATGAAGTGTCCATTAATGAGCTGTTTCTACCCATCTCAAGTGCAGACAGAAGGCTAAAAAGAGAATAGAATACAACATGTCAGGTCACTGAATTAAAAAAAAATCTGGATGATGAACTAAATAAACTAGCAGCACCTATTTGTGAGGAAAAAATTATTAAGACAATTCAGATGCTGGCTTCAGGAAAAGCTCTAGGGCTAAACGGACTAATGACAGATTTTGCAAAATTTCTTGTGCCTTCATTGCACCAGCTACTCACTTGTTGCAAAACAATATGGTAAATTCCCACCACAAGCCCAAGAAGATACAGTTTTACTCTTCCCTAAACGGCATGGTATCACCACAAATCCAACAAGTTTATATTAAAACATCGAAGTATTACTACATTGAATGTTCTAATATCGAACCATTTCACTGGAAACACCACAACATCGAACACTCAGAACAGCAAATTTTTTCCTAGGGAAAATATTCGCTGTTCCAACAAACATACACACAACACAAGCACACCAAAATACATAATCCACACACATACACTTCACAAAAACCCTACACTAAACCATACATACACTACTAGCTATCCACTTACCTTAATCCAACCCTAACCCTAAGGTCCGTAACTACTACACACTCACCTTACACACTCCCTAACCCTAAAGTCCCTATCGCACACTCACCTTACCTGCTCCCTAACCCTAAAGTCCCTATCAAACACTCACCTTACCTGCTCCCTAACCCTAAGGTCCCTATCGCATACTCACTTTCGTTCTCACACCTACCTTAACCCGGTCCATAACCTTCGCTCCACAGGTCGAGGAAATACCGAAGCTGCAGAAATGGCCCACAGAATACTTTCCCTAGGAAAGTATTCAATATTCTGCAGCTTCGCTATATTCAGCATTCAATGCAAAGGGTTCGATATTAGTACTTTCGAAGTAGTAATACTTCGAAGTACTAATATAAACCCAAATCCAACTGCAGAAGGCCACCAGACAAGGAAGTCTCTTTCACCATATCTTTTTATCCTTGTTGAGTACACTCTAAATACTGATTAACATGCACATTGTGATGGACAAGGAATATAAGCATTTGAGAAAACCCAATGTCTTACATCTTTATTTGTCTATGACTCTATTATTTTATTTACAGATCTCTGTAATCATTTGAATAATATTTTAGAGTAAATACTTTTTCAAAATTGTCAGGACTGAACTGAATGAAGTGAAATCAACACTATTCCTTCTCAAATATAAAGTGAAAAGAGAGTTAGAAAATTAGTAAAACAAACAAGGCGATTCTGTGTAATGCGGACTTGTTTAATATAAAATAGCTTTGGCCGGCTAAGAACTTGTTATATTCAACTGGACGTATAAGAGAATTTAAGTACCTTTATCTGCTTTTTTTTTTTCAAAAAAATACAGTATTTAAATTGATTTTAACTGTGTGGAAGGAATATTTAGCTGAACTGGAAGTTTTCACTCTGCTCTTCAGTTAGTGCTGCTTGAATTTTATTATTTGTTAGTAATTGCAGGTGTGGGGGTAGCCACATTCTTTGATTTCCTGTCCTTGCCTATTTAAGTGGTACAGTGTGAAATATTTTCTGCTTAAAAACCTCAGCTTTGGCCGGCTAAGAACTTGCTATATTCAACTGGACGTATAAGAGAATTTAAGTACCTTTATCTGCTTTTTTTCAAAAAAATACAGTATTTAAATTGATTTTAACTGTGTGGAAGGAATATTTAGCTGAACTGGAAGTTTTTACTCTGCTCTTCAGTTAGTGCTGCTTGAATTTTATTATTTGTTAGTAATTGCAGGTGTGGGGGTAGCCACATTCTTTGATTTCCTGTCCTTGCCTATTTAAGTAGCACAGTGTGAAATATTTTCTGCTTAAAACCTCAGCTTTGGCCGGCTAAGAACTTGCTATATTCAACTGGACGATAAGAGAATTTAAGTACCTTTATCTGCACTTTTCTTTCAAAAAATACAGTATTTAAATTGATTTTAACTGTGTGGAAGGAATATTTAGCTGAACTGGAAGTTTTCACTCTGCTCTTCAGTTAGTGCTGCTTGAATTTTATTATTTGTTAGTAATTGCAGGTGTGGGGGTAGCCACATTCTTTGATTTCCTGTCCTTGCCTATTTAAGTGGCACAGTGTGAAATATTTTCTGCTTAAAAACCTCAGCTTTGGCTGGCTAAGAACTTGCTATATTCAACTGGACGTATAAGAGAATTTAAGTACCTTTATCTGCTTTTTTTTCAAAGAAATACAGTATTTAAATTGATTTTAACTGTGTGGAAGGAATATTTAGCTGAACTGGAAGTTTTCACTCTGCTCTTCAGTTTGTCCCACCCACCCTCCCTGTTTTTGTTTTGGTGTTAATCTTAGTGGCCTTGCAGCTGCCCACCCCTCTTGTAAATTTGTGTTTGGATACTCCTTCTGGGTCCATCTCATTTGCTCACTCAACTGAGTGCAGTGAGATCATATTCTGATTTCAGGCACTCCTACTGTGTACAAAGAGAGCATCTGGGAAACAGAAAAAAAAAAAAAAAAAAAAATTAAGCCCCCTGTTAAGTGGTATAGACTATTTGTAGGCTTTTGAGCCCCCAAGCCCTTCTGTGTTGGAGGGAAGCCTTCTAGTTTAGTTTTTTTCCCTATAACTAGCCAGTTTTCTAATTTCAGCACTCAAATCTGTTTCTTTGATCTCAGCACTTTTTCAGAAAAAAAAAAAAAAAATTTTCATCTGCTTTTACTGTACTTGTGTTTCTACCTACTTTTTTTACTTTTGCATCATCTTAAAAGTACTCAATTGTATTTATTACTGCTTGGTGTAACTCATTCTAAGCCTTCTGGTTTAAACACTTGGGCTTCGGATCAGTTGTTTTGCACTGAGAGGGTTTGTGGTCTGCACTGTAGTGGCAGAACAGGTAGCTTACATCCTTCTAGGTTGGGAACTGCTGATTGAGGGCTCAGTGTCTGTTATTCTAAAAGTGTATTAATTCTGGTTTAAGCACTTAGGCTTTCAGACCAGTTATTTTACATTAAGAGGGTTCGTGGTCTGCACTCTTGTGGGAGGAGAGGCTGGACTCTGCCCTTCTGAGCTGGGAATTTCTGATTGAAGGCTTATAGTGCATGCATATCTGAACTGCTTCTTACTGAAGTTGGTGCGCCTTGTTTGCTGTGGCATAGACTGGATTCGGGCCTGCTGGATCTAGCTTTGTTTGTGTAACTTGAGCACTAATCCAGGCATTCTCTAAAGTATTCAATTGTATTTATTACTGCTTGGTAGTAACTTGATTAAAGTTTAGCTGTCATTCTAAGTCTTTTGGATTAAGCACTTGGGCTTCAGACCAGTTGTTTTACATTAGGAAGGTTTGTGGCATGCACTGTGGTGGCAGGACAGGTAGCTTTCATCCTTCTAAGTTGGGAACTGCTGATTGAGAGCCCAGTGTCTGTTATTCTTAAAGTGTATTAGTTCTGGTTTAGGCACTTGGGCTTCAGGCCAGTTATTTTACATTAAGAAAGTTTGTGGTCTGCACTCTTGTGGGAGAAGAGGCTGGACTCTGCCCTTCTGAGCTGGGAATTTCTGGTTAAAGGTTTATAGTGCCTGAATATTTGAACTGTATCTTCCAGAAATTGGTACACCTTGTTTGCTGTAGCATAGACTAGATCCAGGCCTGCTGAATATAGCTTTGTTTATATGCTTGTTGTTTGTTTGCTTGTTATTTCCCTGGAACGCTAATTCCACCTAATACATGGCTTCTCAGCGCTTCTGTGGCTCACTAGTGATATCTGCATTGCTTACTGTACTTATTTCCTTGTTTCACTTGAAAGAAAGTTACTGTTTGTCGTTTTTGCATTTAAGTTACCTGTAACACATTGCACTTAAGTTACCTGGCACTTGCTCACTAAAGCAATTATATAAGTCAGCACTAAAAATTAAAAGCACTGCACCCTCACTCCCCACTGGCCCTGGTTTTCAATTATTAAGGAATTCCCAATATTATTCTAGCATGTCCAAAGGTCAGTTGTCAATCTCCTCTCCGGTCCAGCTGGTGAATCTGGGAATCTTGAGGCAATGTTACAACTGCCTCATATACACAGACAACCCCATCCTCCTCCCAACAAAGTCCAACACATGTGAGAGATGCAACCATATAGCCAAACTGGAGGCTAAGCTCTCTCAACTCAGTACTGGCATAACCAGTCAGGAGGAGAAGGAAACCATACTCACTACAATTCCAGTCTCACATAGACCTACCACGACAGCAAACCAAACACATAATCACACAAAAACATACTCGGAGGCTCTAAATAAAGATCTGCCGAAGCAGCAGAGACCTCCAAAGCAGACACCCAAGCAGCCGCTACCCCAAAACAAAACACGTGCAACACATATCTCACAAAGCCAGTGTGCCAAACAGTCACAGCCCTTAAGACTAAACAACACACCTGATACACTTGTAATAGGTGACTCTATCGTCAGGCACACTGACGTCCCGCTCACCAGGCTGAACAAGGAGAGGGTCACGGTGAGCAGCCTGTCGGGTGCTAGGATCCGCCACATAACACAAGCACTCAGGTCACTCCAAGGCAAGTACAAATATGACTCAGTCATTGTCCATGCTGGTGTGAATGACCTGAGACGTACCTCCCTGGACTACATGTAAAGAGACATAAAGGAGCTCTCTGAGCATGTAGCCCAGGCCGGTATGACCCTGACCTTGAGTAGCATCTTACCCTCACCAAGAATGATGCCACAATATGAAGACAAGATGATCAATTTCAACAATTGGCTTAAGTACTGGTGTCATTCAAAGGGGATCCAATGCCTGTCAGCTTGGGATGATATGCTCGACAAGCCACGATGCTTCTCTAGGGACGGCTTGCACCTGTCACCCCTGGGCTTTCGGATATTGGCAAAGGCTCTTGCTACCCCATAGTGCCTTTTTTAGGCAAGGCTCAAAAGACAAACCCACCTCCATAGGTATCACAAGGGATAAGAAACTAAGAGTAATGCTGCTCAACGCCAGAAGTCTAAACCTCAAGATGCATGCACTCGAAACTCTCCTTAGCATGGAGAACATCGATATCTGTGCAGTAACAGAAACCTGGTTCAGGGCTCCCAAGAGCACCCCAGCACTACCAGGTTATACCTCATACCATGCTTTTCCGCCCAAAAACTTGGACCGAACCACAAAAGGAGGGGAGTATCGATATTCATCAAAGATACCCACACCTCCAGGTTGGTGGCAAAGCACAAAGCATCAGAGACTATCCATGTGCAACTAACAGTGGGTAAAACTGCCTTCCAGTTTATAGCCTGCTACAGACCACCCTCCCAAACCCAGGAACCCCACTCGGCCTTCCTGAGAACACTGGAAAATATGAAGGTCTCTCCAAACACCATTATATTGGGCGACTTCAACTGCCCAAACATAGACTGGGAGCATTACTCTAGCTCCAACACCCTAGCCCAAAGGTTCCTAGAATTTATAAACTCAAATGCTATGGAACAACTTGTTACCACTCCCACAAGAGGGGAAAACATACTGGACCTGATCATCACCAACATGGGGACTCTATGCTCCAGACCAGAAGTGTATCCCTCACTGGTAAGATCAGACCATAAACTAATCTAACTGGATATTCACATCCCGACCCCACCCCCTGCCCAGAAAACCACAGTGAAAAACTTCTCTAAAGCAAATTTTACACTCCTCAAAACTGAGGTGGAATCCTTCAAAGCCCCGGCCTGTGGAAAATACGCCCAGACCGCAGAATCCTTTATAAACGCATTCTATGAACACCTTCAGGAATGCATGGATCATGCGATCCCAAATAAAACCAAGACCCAATCCTCCAAAGGCAGACTTCCTGTCTGGTGGACCCCAGCCATAAACAAACTATACAATAGAAGGAGGAAGCTACTAAATGATAAAGCAAAATCCCAAAAGGGAAGGCATCACTGATCAGTATTAGCAAAAAACTACGGGCACACATAAAATTGTCTAAGGTCAGCTTCGAGAGAAAAATTGCACAGGACACTAAGGATAATCACAAGGCTTTCTTTAGTTATGTTAGGAACCTGGGTGGTAATTCCCAGATATGCTCAGAATTAGTCCAAAATGACAAAAACTACACCGCACCCACAGACATTGCCAACATCCTAGCTGACAGGTTCAGCGCAAACTTCTCCCCACCAAAAGGGCAAATATCTATCCCAGCAGAGTGCTGCCCCTGACATCTCAGATGCTCAGGTAAGAGCCGCCTCTCCAAAGCAAAAACACAGCATCAATGGGACCAGATGGTGTCCCGGGTTGCCCTACATGAACTCAAAGAAGAGCTAAACCCAAACATAAAACTACTGTTCAATCTCAGCCTTACTACAGGATATGTGCCCAAAGAGTGGCGCACAGCAACAGTGGTCCCTCTCCATAAAGGTGGTGCCTCAACGGATCCTGGAAACTATCGCCCCATAAGCCTGACTAGCTTGGTCTACAAAGCTATGGAAAGGATCATCATGGACCTCATAAATAAAGATATTGGGGACCTACAAACACTGGATCCTACCCAGTTCGGCTTTGTTAAGGGCAGATCCTGCCTCTTAAACCTGGTTGATTTCTTTGAAACAGTCACCAAGGCCATTGACGAGGGAAGGTGGTCCACACAGCCTACCTGGACCTCGCAAAAGCCTTCGATACAATACCCCACTCGGGCATTATAGATAAGCTCACCAGCTTAAATATAAACCCCTATGTCACTAGATGGATTGCAAACTGGCTCAAGGACAGAACCCACATGGTTAGAATTGCTGGAGCCATGTCAGACTCCAAACCAGTTACAAGTGGTGTCCCACAAGGCTCAGTCCTGGGACCTCTCTTGTTCGGTATATATTTCTCGGAGGTACAGGCCAACACGGAAGGACTGTGGCTGATCAAGTTCGCAGATGACTGCAAACTTGGTGCCATAATCGACTCTCCAGCCGACACAAGCATCCTCCAAAAGGGTCTCATAGAAACAGACAACTGGTGCCAGTGCCATGGCCTCAAGCTAAATGCCAAAAGTGTATAGTCATCCCTTTGGCAAAACAAAGTGCCCACAAATTACCACATAGGTGGAAATCCATTGAGTACAGAAGAAGTAATTAGGGACCTGGGGACCCAAGTTGATAGCAATCTCTCATTTGACAACCACGTGGCCAAAGTGGTTAGAAAAACATTTTATATAGCCCACCTAATCATGAAGGGATTCACATCTAGATCAGGGAGGTCATCGTGCCTCTTTACTCATCCCTCATCAGGCCCATAATTGAGTACAATGCCCCTTTTGGGATGTACCTTACCAGACACCTGCAGCAACTGGAAAGACCCCAAAAGTACCTCACCAAGAGGATCAAAGGGCTCAAACAGATGCCATATGCTGCCCAGTTAAAGAAACTCCAGCTCTACTCAGTGGCATACCGCCTGTTCAGAGGTGATCTGTGCCTGACGTATAAAGCCATGTCCAACCCGGAATTAATGGACATGCTGCACCTCAGAAAATCCAAATCCCATCGAGCTACGTGCTCGAGAGACTTGAACCTCAGCACTGAAATAAATAGGACATGCTGGAGGGACAGATTCATAACCCAGAGGCTCCCTTCACTCTGGAATAAAATCCCAGTCCAGGTTAGGCAGAGTCCCTCATTGACTCTCTTCAAGAGGAATCTTGATGAGTGGATGGGAGATCGTAGGTTTACCCCGGGTATCACTTCTGTGTCACTGCTAGATAGAGGCACAGTATACTAAACTCGAAAAAGGGCATAGCAAAATAAATTTAAAATGGGTGGCGAAAGCCAAACACATTCTGGCTAGGCTTATAAATGCCCTAGGGCAGATAGCCTAGTATGAACCTATGAACCTATGAACAAAACAAAAACAAAACTCAGAGCAGACAAGGTAAAAAAGATACTGAGCGCTTTCACCCCTACACACTTGGGGTATCATCAGAGTATTAGTTGCTGAACATCACACATCACTTAAATAGTGAAACTAATATCAATTAACCAATCACACTGTAGTGAATATAATGAAATATAATACATGTGGTATAATGTAATGTAAAACCAAACGCCTCCACTCTCAACATTAAATAATCAAACTTATTTGAAAAATAATTCAAATAGATACCTATTGTAAAACATGTGTAACTCAAATGTAATAATTTTAAAATTTGATTGAAATACTTATAAATACTTATAAAGGAAAAACATTAATGTTAAAGGTGTGTTAAAAATGCATAAAATTACACTAAAAATTACACAAAAATACATATACAAACATCCTTAATATTGCACTTTCATATAAAATGGGATTTGTATTTTAAAATACTTGTTATTGAAATTTGTTCATTAATGCCAGGTGAATTGTTAGCATTTAACCTTAACTGCCATAAACATTCTTTAACTTCTAAAAGAGTATTGTCATCACCCCCTTTACTTGAATTGTAAGGGATCCTATCAATAACAAAAAAATAAACCTTTTAAAATCCTTACATCTAATACTATGATTATACAGTGAGTTGGTACATTTTTTTATTTTTTATGTCTCTATTGTGTTCCATGTTATGATCCCTTAACCTCCTAATGGTTTTCCCTATATAGAAGGCTGAACATGATAGGCATGAAGCCAAATATATTACCATTTTCGTATTGCAATTACAGAACCCAGGACACTTAATGGATCTACCATAGATTTGTACTGCCACATAGGGACCATCATTTATAAATTTACATGTCTTACAAAGGCCACATTTACTCATTTTTGAGTTCCTGTAAAATTGATTGTGAGCACTTGTCTCAAAATATTCTTTTAAATTCTTTCCCCTGCTATGCATGCAGAAAAGCATCTGTTCAAAGCCCGTGTCACTGTCCATAGTGTATGCAGAAAAATTCTGTGTACAGAAGTCTAGACAGACAAAAGGGGGTGTAAAAGTGTAGAAATGTGGACATAAATCCCCTGAAAATGTAAGCCCACATACACATATGAACAACTATTTGTATGTCAGAAAGATTAAAGGGAATAAGTTAAATTAATTTTTTTTAATAATCTTAGCATGTTTGCACTACATGCCGCAGTGCACAAACAAGCTTAACAGAAAAAAAAATAGGGAAAAAAAAGAAGTTTACAGTATGTGACAGAAACCTATTAATGGAGCTTGTGTGGGGTCCCTACAGTGGTGCATTATTGGTATTGATAAGGTGATATGCAAATGAGGTGGGGTTACTGAATAGCAGAAAGGAGTAATCATGTCCACATATCCCCTTTGTGTAGGGTCTTACACCATGTTGATGTTTACATAGGATGTGGCTGACATCGGGGTGTGTCTTCTCACTTCTAAGCTCTTGTAAGCTTAGATGTGAATGTTTGCACGGCACGATGCCTGGATGAGTGTGTTTTCAGAACTGAATGTATTCAATTAGGCATTTTCACCTTTGTATAAGCTATGCTGCATGGCGTGGCGCTGTGTGCGGCATCACACACTGAAATAGGGCCATTAAATTATGTTAATTATATTGTAGGCAGGTGGAATGGATCAGAGTTAGTCAACTACACATTCTGCAATTACAGCAGAGCTATAAAATGTATGACTTCACCCTACATTTTGATTTTCCCCATACTTTGGACTATTGCAGTACAGACTTGGGAATTTTAACTGAGATAATGCTAGGGGCTGCTGCAGGTCTGCTAAATCTGTATGTGCTAGATGCTGAAGTCAATGCTGCTGGTGCTGCTGACAATAGGCCTAGGCAGAGAAGGAAAAGAATGTTCAGGCCCAGGTTAACTTTCCAGGAGCTACATGAGCTGCAGATTGTAGAGCGCTACAAGGTGGACAGGGTCATACTACAAGAACTCACTGAGCTCTGCCACCCTCAACTCAGACACAGAGCCAACAGAGGAGAACCCATCCCAGTGGAAACAAAGGTAGGAGTAGCCCTTAAGATACTAGCTACAGGTACTTTCCAAACACCAACTGGGGACATGATGGGGGTCTCACAGGCATCTGCATCCAGGATACTCCACCAGTTCCTGGATGCCATGCTACCACATGCAAGTGAGCACATATCTTTCCCCCTCACCACTGAAGCGAGGGCCAGCGATATGAAACTCTTCTACCATGTAGCACAATATCCTGAAGTACTAGGTGCCACAGATTCTGTTCATGTACACATCAAGGCACCACCCATTGAAGAGGGTAGAATCTACGTCAACCACAAGGGGTATCACTCCATCAACTGCCAGGTCATTTGCAATGCCCAGGGGATTATACTCAGTGTGTGTGCTGGCAGTCCTGGCAGTTATCATGACTCCCATATCTGGCATGCATCACAGCTGTACCAGATGTTTGCTACATGGCCATTTACTGGGAGATGCTGGTTACACCCTGGAGCCATGGATGATGAGACCCATCAGAAATGTACACACCCATGGAAGAATGCTATAATGAGGCACACACACAAACTAGGAACATCATGGAGCATGTGTTTGGGCTTCTGAAGTCACGGTTCTGGTGTCTCGATATATCTGGTGAAGCCCTGCAGTACTCTCCAGCCACATGTGCACATATGTTCACATGGTCACAGTATGTGCTATTCTACACAATCTGATCCTGTGGAAACAGCTGCAGCAGGATCAGCAAAGGGAAGGGATACACAGCCCCCCACCAGTGCCTAGGTCACCACAGCCACAGTCACAGGAGGACTTGGAGGAGTAACCCCCTGCTGATGTTCCTGTGGGCAGACATAGGCATGCTTAGTATGCCCTGGCTTTGGCTAAGAGGCAACACATAGCACATTCACTGACAACATAGGGACCTAGGGATTGACACTTTACTCCTACTCACATACATATACCAAACTTGATGCCAGGCAACCCACACAACCTGTACCTATCCAAGTATTGGCTGTGTACTGCTTGCATCAGGCAGAGCCAGCCCTGAACTACAGTTCTGTCAACTGTTGCATTTGCAAGGTAAGACTCTAATGCACACAGTACTTGCAAGGATTAGTATGATATGGTATGACATGTATGGATCTGTTACATTTATGCAACTGAATACAGTGGGTAATTTGGACAAAAGTAACATCCACATGGGACTACAGATACCCATTCCACTATCATGTGTCCTTTAATAGTCACTAGGCCTCATGCATGGTATATTCACTACATCAGTCAAGGAAGTTGTTAAACAGAGGGGTTATATGATATTTGGACTACTGTGTATCCCAGCAGAACATGCGGTGTTGTTACCCCACCCCCAACACAACAATGTTCCCATAAAACTGCTGTAACAGTAACTCATCAATGGTATATCGGCAGTCCAGGCAATCTCAGGGCAGTAACACAGAAATTGATCATACACTGTATGTGTCACTTAATGCAGGAATAACAATGTACATCTTGATGCTGTTGATTGTGTGATGCATGACTACTGTCTGCTGGCAACTTGTGTGACTCAGTAGACTAGGGAAGTTAGCATGGGTGATGGAGTTCATGGTTCTAATATGGAAGTATCCACATCTTTTGGATGTGAGGTAGTATTATGTTGATTTTTTGACAGACTGTCAGACTGTGTGTGGTGTAACATTCCTAACCTCTGCCACATATTAATTACATCAGACACCTGAAGAATGCCACGGACAATTTCAGTGAAGTGCAGTACTGCAGACCCAAAGACAGATGGCATTGTTTGTAACAAAAAATCCCAGACTGGAGTACAGGTAGATGTGTTCTGGAGTCAATTTATAACTACTGACAATTCCACTAGGCATGTTCATACACTTAGTTACACTGAGCGCAATTCTGTTGACCCTTGTCAATAATGACCTGTTATGTATAGATATGTCTATACATACATACATATATGTGCACATATCTGTCTGTCACTATCTCTCTCCCATAGATAGTCTATGACTTTACAAATAGAGATATTCCTATACCTATATACATATATACATACATACATATATATATATATATATATATAGAGAGAGAGAGAGCTATATATAAAAACATAAATCTTAGGTTTCTCCCCATATATCAACTTAACACACACACACACACACACACACATACACACACACATATATATATATATATATATATATATATATATATATATATATATATATATATATATAGATATAGATATATATAGATATATATCGTACACACACACAGAGACATATTTCTATAAAAATCCCTGTTATATACATAAATATATATGTGGTTGTATGTATTGTCCTACATACCCTGATAATAGTGAGTAGAGCTTCACTATCACATATCTATAATGTTGCAGAAAGTATCCAAAGTAAGGGCTCATCAGTACATAATGTACTTACCTACAGACCCGTGTTCCCACTGGATGTCACCACACATACAGAAACAGGTGAACAGCTGGTGTAATGCATACTGTTGTCTACGCACACACGGACAGGGCACATTGTTCTTGCCCAAAAGCATGCCCATCCATATGCAAACAGCCACATATGGCCAAACTAGTAACTGTAGCCACATAGCTAGGATAAATAACACTTACCTGACTGCTAGCCTACTACATGCAGATAACAGTATGAAGCAATGTCACTCTGAATGCCACATATGCTGTTCAACACAAGCCTAGTATGTGTAATCCACAAGTAGTTTGCCTACAGTCATATCTAAAACAGACATTAGCCATGACACATGTAATAAGTAATATAATATGTAAGAGTAGTTAGGTAGGGGTTCTAATCTCACTGCAGGCCCCTTGGTGTGTGTGTGTGTGTGTGTGTGTGTGTGTGTGTGTGTGTGTGTGTGTGTGTGTGTGTGTGTGTGTGTGTGTGTGTGTGTGCATGTATACCCTGCAAAACAACTGGAAATCTCTCATTGACTATGAAACTGCAAGAGTTCTGTCAGATGCTGCTGGTGTCCAAACTGCCCTCTTCTATAAGGCCTGCTGATGTCATCGACCTTAAGACTACCAGCTGCCACTGTAATGTCAGACTTAAGCTGTAGTGCATGAGGTAAGAGCTGTGATCTACAGTGTGCAAGAGTAGTTAGATAGGGGTTCTAATCTTACTGTAGGCTACTTGGTGTGTGTGTGTGTGTGTGTGTGTGTGTGTGTGTGTGTGTGTGTGTGTGTGTGTGTGTGTGTGTGTGTGTGTGCACGCGTGCACGGATGTATCACCCTGCAAAACAAATGGGAATCCCTCATTGATGCTGGTGTCCAAACTGCCCTCTTCTACAAGGCCTGCTGATGTCATCAACCTTAAGACTACAAGCTGCCATTGTAATGTTACACTTAAGCTGTGGTGCATGCGATAAGTACTGTGATCTATAGTGTGTAAAGAGTAGTTAGGTAGGGGTTCTATTCTCGCTCCAGGCCACTCAGTGTAGGAGGCAGATTTCCCTATTTTGAGCATGTGTGCCATCAATGAGCCACTTAGTGGTCCCTATAATGATATTACCGTGGATGCCTATGCGGGTGCTTTTGTCCATGATGCCTACGTGGGGGATAGAGTCACATGACTTGGCTACATCCAGGGGATTATATGCTCTGATGTCCCCTCACCCAGGTCCTTGGTGACTGCCTCAGACATGTTCATCATGTTTAGCAGCCATGATCTCGCTGTTAGACATCCAAACTATGTACAGTCAACTGTTTGTAGATCAGATATATATATTTGCTGATCAGATCCATGATGATTTGCCCCATTGGTGTACACATATGGCCACTCAGGCAAATATGCCTATAGTTGCAATGGTTGGTGGAAGCAGCATCTCTGTGCAGGGGGATAACAGTTGCCATTGTCCAGTCAGCTGTGATGCAACCAGTGGTTACAGTATGATTACAAGGAGTTCCCAATGGTGTTAGTAATCCTTGGCGGATCCCATGTAGGATGCAGCCTGGGATGTTAGCATGTCCAATAGATGCTGTGTATGCCCTATAGAAAGGACAGCTATGACCTGCACTGTAGATATGGAAGGTATAGGACAGGTTGTAGGAATGTCATGTGGCACATGTGGAGAGGATGGGGGAGTGAAGCTGACACAGAACTTGTGGCACTATAGGTTAGCTATGGGTACAGAACCAGTATATATGGTATCATTGTGTACAAGTTTGACAATCTGGGCCTGTCCTTTGAGGGTACACATGCAACGACTACACTATGTGTTGTGGTCCTGCTTTGTGGTGGAGGCTGATTTTCTCACCTAATGTGTTTACACAATGTCACACAAACACCAAGTGCTTGTTTTAGCTGAGGAGGTTGTGCCTCCATTTTATAAGGCATACTCACTCCAACTGTCACACAGTAATGTCCATCTCTTATTGTACAGCATCCTAATGGTAGTTGTTCACCATGCAGGTTTGCTGTGCCATGAGGAGCTCATGTTCCTCCTGTCAGGCACAGCTAAGTCTATGCAGTTGTACTGCTGCTTACATAATGCATGGGTGTAGAGCTCTGCATACTTGCTCATCACATCTGAGGGGGGATTTGCAGTCACGCTATGTAAACCATCTTATGGGGGTAATACATTGCTTTGTTGAAGTATATTTCTGTATTTTCTGCAAGGGGGGGTTAGATCTGATAGTTTTAAGGAGACTGATCTGTGTTCAGATCTCACCAGGGAGGCCCTTACGGTGGTGGGCTGCAGTGGTCACCCATATTGGGATATACATGAAGTACTATGTCACCTCCCCTTGTACAGATGTCATACTACTGGTCCAGGGCATTGTAGTTAAGTACATGGACTAACCTTTGGGCAAGAGAGCTTCAGCACAACTAAGCAACACAGTTGGTGGTTACTTAATGTCACCCCAAACCATGGTGCACTGATATATCTTGATAGAGACATGTATGTGCAAATAAGCACAGTGGGTGTCTGGATTCATGGAACTGCTCCTGTAGCTGACAGTAGCTTGATTACATGCCTTCCAGCAGTAAATAGCACCTGCAGTGTCTACAAGAAAGCACAGTGTTTCACTAAATCTGGATGTGTATCTATCCTTCATAAATATGCATACACCACCTGCATTACCTTTCCCACTGTCAGTTTGAGGTCTGAACATAAGGATGGACGTGTAGTCTGGTATGGCTGTGGTGCTGTCCACAGCCATGAACCAGGTGTCCTTGACTGCACAAATGTCAATATAATCCAGTGTGGGGACACCTTCCACTGACTGGTGTTTAATGTTGCCATTTCCAGCATGTAGCAGCATAACCATGATATTGTATGAGGATGGCATTCTCATTTGAAAGTTTTCCTCCAGATATTGCCAATAAAATGCACCATGGGGGTGTCAGCAGCCCTGGCCAGTACTCAAAATCCCAGGGATGATAGATGAAGACCATCTCTGGCAAAACATTGATGTCTGTTGAGCAAGTCATCTCATTCAAACATGTAGTGGATCCCCTTACAATGATACCACACACTAAGGCAATTTTGAAGTCCCTCATGTTCTGTGTGTATTGAGCCATCATCCTAGAGGAGGGTCAAATGCAGCTGAAAGTATGGGTATACCCACTAGAAACACAGAGTGTGGAAGCTCAGTCATGTGTCTGCATACAGTCCGGTGACATATATCCCTTGTCGTACACACCTGCAGGAAATATGATGTCACCATTGTTACTTGATATTCCTTCAGTTGCGGGTTGGGGCAATTTGTGGTATGGTGTATCATGTCAAGCCACACACAGCTAACTATAATGTTTTCCATATGTAGCCTGGTGACTCAAGAAGTACTCACCTATGAATAATAGATCTGCTTTTGTGTTGTGCCTCTGATGTGATTGGTGAGACAGTGCTACCTGCACTATTATGTGTACTGTGCTCTCCAGAGGTAGGATTTTCTGAAGTGTCTGTTTGGGAATGTGTCTGGGTAAGGAGCTTCACACATGCAGGTGTGTGTGTTGTGGGTCTGGGTGGTGCATGAGGTGAGCAGTGCATGTTGGCAAAATGCTCATTGTCATATGTACTGACTGCTGTGTGAGACACCATGCAATCAAGTTTTGAAGTACAGTCACATCTGTCATTCGTTGTGTTTGTGTGGCATAGGAGTAGAGAGGTGGGTACACTTTCCACATGTCATCAGCAGTCACTGATAGTGCCATTAGCAATACAGTCATGCTTGTGTGTGCAAGACAGTGCAGCATCATCAGTCAGTGCAATGACAGATGGTGAAATGTAACATGTCACCTTTATGTAGGTGCCCTAAGGTAACATAACACCTGACAGTGTGCCGTACAATGCTTTGCCAGCCATGTGGACTTTGGATTGACCATAATCATGTCACTAGGCATGGTCTCAATTCCATACCTGCAAATGTGACACTGAGCAAGTCCTGCAAAGTTAGGGTGATGCTGCCATATCCTTGAGATTTACATCCTGAAACACAGTGTTTGTAGACAAGCTTTGCAGTGAAGATGTGGATGTCCGTGCATGCACAGAGGACTTGTTCAACTTTGTTGACATTACGTTGGACTTGCAAGCATACAATGCCTGTCAAGCAACCACACAGCAAACTGGTTATTGTGTGACATGATGTGGGAATACAGACATGTGTTCTGGGTACATAACTGTACAATATGACATGTCTGAGACATGTGGCAGGTGGACATACTTTGGCCAAAGGTGGTGAGTCCTCTGCTGTAGGCCTCACAGCCATGTCATGCAGATATCCACCATTAATCTTTGGAAGGGCAGGGTGCATGAAGCGCTGTGAAATTGTCACCTAAGATGGATCATCACCACTGTGCTGCTTGTTTAAGCAAGCCTAGGCATCTATGTCACTGGATATTTTAACATTATATTGTGACACTGCAGGTTTAATCCTAACCACCATCTGGTCAGTTCCCTAGTGACATACCACCAAACCTGGTACAGAAGGCATACTACATGCAAAAGACAACTGATTGCCCAGGTGATAACAAGTCATCTACCTGGAGGAGGGTATGTGAAGCCTACAGAGCCTTTCATGATGTGGGACAACCATGTGGATGAACAAAGAGATTGTGTCCTGCTACTCATCATGAGTTGCATAGTAACATTTTGCATGTGATGACAGAAAAGGTATCAGAGCATGGTATCCCATGTGGTGAGACCAGCATTAGTAGTAGACAGGCACCAGCAATTCAGGGGGCTCCCCTGCTTTCTGCACTCTTCACAAGGCAATTGTGTCCTTACACTACACACCACTTGAGTAGTGTCCAGCTGCAGAATACCTGTGTTAATCTTTCCACCTTACCTTCACAGGGTAGACATATTATGTTTCCCTCCATTGTTTGGCTGTTCTCTGTACAGACACCTTGGATGACTCTTTTCTTGAAACATGATGAAAGTAACTGCAATACTTAGTTGCGCAGAGGACAACTAGAATGCAGTGCCAAGCAGTGCCCCCAGATCTCTCAGTCATCTGATATATAAAACAATGAAAGGAGTTAGCATGGATACGATCAGTAACAGTGTTGTACACTACTGATACTGGACCAAATACAGTTTGTTTTGCTCAAGGGCAGATCATGCCTACCTACCATAACTGGTGAACCTCACTGAGTTTTACAGTATGAATATGACTCACTCCACCTACCATGGCCTGACAATGTGTTTAACAATATTAGACCAGCAGGCCTTGCTGGAAACTGCACTGGTTATTTACAGAGTGTATGTCAGCTGGTGGATAGTCAAGTATCTGAAAGCCATAATCTGGGAAGATAGCTTTGGGTAGACTTAAACTACAATGATGTCAGTCAACAGTGGACTTCCCTCAGACATCATTAATAGAGTACCCCTTGTAACCATTCCCTTTTCTGCCATCATGGCCACTGTCAGTGACCTCTGACTACATTAGCAGGTGATTGCATATTAGGAGCTGTCATTGAATCCCACACAGAACCAATAGTTATCCAGGCTGGCCTGAGACACACATTCATTTTTTGTCAGAGCCACTGACAAATAGTAAATGCCAAGGACCACACAATGCTATCTATTTGGAAGTTATCCACCCCTGGAAAATATACTAGTGTCTGCACACTGCACACAGTTGGACCAGTACCCATGGACACATCGAGTAACGTAGCCATTGACTTTCACTAGTCGGTAAGATGTGGGGATCCATTCAATTTTGTACAACCTATACAGAAAGGCATGGCATGTAAATCCCAGACTGTCATTGCCATACCATATTTGGCACTCATCTCACCAATCATTAAGTGCAATGGCACCTTTGCTATGTCACTACACAGGCATATCTTACAACTGTAGCAGCCACACAGGTTCTATGGTAAACCAATATGCATTGCTGATAACATGTCTGATGCAGTCCATGTCAAGAGTGTACATGTGTAGTCTGTCTCCTAGATGCTTTGGAGGGGATGTGTATGGCTGCCATACAGGGAGGTGTCAGATCCCACTGTGTACCTCCTGCTTATCCAAGACAGAACTAACACACGTATTACCTTTTCTATACACTTACACCATTACTGTGGTATACATAGTACATGCTGGAGAGAAAGGTATATAACACAGACACTAAACCCGATATGTAACAGGCTGCCCATGCAAGTGAAGCACATGAATGCTGTAACACACATGTGCAAGTTACACAGTGGGATGCAGAACAAGACAGTCATGACTGGTGCAGGACAAATCTTTTTAATGGACACAGGAAATTTGTTGATGGGTCATCTCCATCACCACAGCTTGTAGATGTGTTAGGTCCTGAAACCCTGGTGATGCTTATAAAGGGTATCAGATCATGTCATAGATGAGGGATGCATGAGTAGGCTGCATGACGCCATTGTATTTGTTAGCCTGTTATACACATATGACCCTATGAAGCCATGCACCTATACCGCTGTACCTTGCTGGAGACATATGTCTTCCATGCTGACATTCCATCCTGTGTTGTGACATCTATGGGGTTATTGCCACTTATTATCCATAGATGTCCCCCTACAGACTCCTGAAACTGAACCATAAACAGATCTGTGACATACCTTTCATTGTGTAAGTATACAGCCATTACAACATCATATAACATAAGATGCACAAACGTATATGGCTTACTCATTACAAATAGCATACAGTATCTGTCAGTGACCAGTACAAGTGGCATGGCAAAGCAACACTGCATTACACAATTACATATTAATTTATATAGTCACCCTGTGCATCAGACACATAGCTTCACTTCCCTGCATCTATGATGAAGATGACAGGGATGTGGCACTGGTTTTATCACTTGCAGAGGATGTTATGTGGGGGTATAGGAGGCCTAGGCTGGCCCAATAGGTTGAAAGCATGTGTGTGAGTCAGGAAGGGAAGCAGACAGGATGGACCATGGAAATGAACCATACGTGTCTGTAGGTGACCTGATTTTTGACAGTGGTGTGTGAGTGTGTGGATGAATACAGTCAAGATTAGTGCTAGCCCTACATGTGTATATATTGGACAGCTGTGAACCATACATGATAGCTGACAGTTCACCATCTCTGCCCCCAAACATGGGAACTGGCTCTGCCAGGAGTTGCACTTGCACCTCCATGGTCAAAATCAGAATTGGAGCCATAGTTGCCACACTTTCCTGTTCAATGTCCCTACCCTCTGATTGTCCACTATCTGTGGCCTCTGGGAATTGGGTATATGTAGGCATACTGACTGTGTGCAGTGATAATGAGGGCAGAAGAGGGCTGTAAACCTCTGGGACAAATTCAGCCCCTGAAACCTCCACCCATGTCTTACTTTGGCCACCATCATCATCAGAGTCTGAAGAGATGCTGACCCCCCCCCCCGGTCAAAGCATCACATTAATACCTGCACTATTATGCTGTGCAGTACTATGCTGCAATATATGTAAAGCTGTATACACTGTTGTCACTATTACAGATCTGTTTAACCTCCAACCTCATATAGTAGGACATGAGGGCATTACTTTTCCCACAAACATTTGTAGTTACTTGTAAATAAAAGCTCTTTACACTGCAATCTCATCAGCAACAATGAGGTACACTCTTGACATTTGTGAAGACTCTGCACAGTTGACACATATGGCAATCTGTAATGTCCTAACAATACTGTCACATCTATCAGTGTTGTCATACCTACAAGGCATAGGCGTGACTCTAAAATGTGTACAGTCAAAAAATATCTGTGCAGTTGGCAATCATGCTGACAGTACAGCAATCCAGCCAGCAGGCCTGGGATGACATTTTAGGAAATACATTGCAGTAAATCTACATATGTAACAAAACAGTGTTGTGCTTACCAGGAGCAAGACCACAGCCTTGCCTGATTCCTGAGGTACCTGTGAAAAGTTGAGGAAGAGGTAATATAAACACCACTGCATGTTGCACTGTAAGTGGGTAATATGTCCATTTACACATTTACAGTAGTTACTTTGTTAACTGATATGATGGCCACGATCTGAGTATGAGATTCAAACTGCAGTTAAACTCTTCCTCCCAAAGAACAAACACCTGACACCCATGTAAATGTATCTACACCCTGACATACTGAATGCTACAGGATTTCATTGCTGATCAAACTACGCCTACCTGGGTGCACCTCTGCCATGGAAACTGTGGCACCCACATCCAGGACATATGATATGTTATGATGGATGCCTGTGAGCTGTCATGTGTTCCTAGGTTCACCAGGAATTCCTCTGTGGCTGAGAGTGGTTGTTCTGCTCTAGGCCCTCCACTGGGAACACCACAATCCCTGGCCACATCCGCTGCTCTTCTGTGTGCAACATAAATCATATCCATGGCACGGTGTCGAACCTGTTCATATGTCCTGTTCTGATGACCTACAGTGTTCACATCACAGTCAAGATCAGCCCACAGTGCTGCCCACTGTTTCCTGTTGTGCCTCCCGCTGGACAGTAGTATTTCATGATGTTGATGGAGGCCTTCCAGGATAATGATATTCTCAGTATCCATAAAAGGGGCATGTCATCTGGCATACACGTTTCCTGAAAGACAACAAAATGGGAACATATGTCAGGATCACATACGTGGAAGTACACTATGCAGAGATACAGCAAGAACAGAATGGCTGGCATTACCCACTGCTTGATCACACATGTCATATTCCACAGTGTGCAAACATACTAACCATGTGGATACAACTCAGATACTAGCAATAATCAGCTATTCCCATGTGTGCCATGACAGATACTGCTGTATGATCACATACCCAACACAGAAGTCCATTGTAGTGTGCCTGCTAGTGGCAAACCCCCAGAATAATATGTCAAAACAACAGTGCCAAACAAATAGCAGTGTGGTATTACAACCACTATACAGGGACATTCCCATGAGACCAGTGTGCCTCACTCACAAAAAACATTCCACTCTTGATGTACTGTAGTCATCTGTGGGTGTAACAAATCTGGAGATCAATGACATGTCATCACTGCAGTTCTAAGAAAGGCTTAATGCTGTAATCCCCATTCCTCCTATGTATATTTATACATATGCATCATTTTGTAAATAAAAAGGTTACATACCTGACAGAGTACAATACTCCTCTGTTGATATGTGCAGATATACAAGTGTTTGGCAATGCTTTTACTATCTGAAGAAAGTCTCACACAGACTGGTTCCCCTAGCCAGCTGTTTGCCTTTTTAACATGGTTCTTATTATCAGGTGATTGGCTCTTAACCAGTCTGTGATCCTGAACTGCTAACTGCAGCCAACACAGCTGATTAGCAATATAATCAGCCAATGACATGCAACCACTGAACAAGATATAAGGCCTTCGTGTAGATTAGAAACCCTTTCTGATATGTTGTGCTGGACATTCCTGGGGTCAAGATTATAAGTCAAAGCAAAGGGTATGTTTGTATCAGCTACTTTTACATATAGATGTGTGTGCTATAGGCTGTAGCTAATGCTGTAGGTAATAGGCATAGGTAGAGAGTGTGAATACTTTGGAGGACAAGAAGCTGCAGGAGTAGCTGTGGGAAATGAGGCGGCCTTGTTGTAGAGTCAGGGCCAGAGTGAGGGTACTCATTCCACTGCAAATTAAGGCATGTGTTTAAGTAAGTATGTTAGGCAACAATATCACTAAAAGAGTACTAGGCAACATGTCTATTGTGTCCTTGAGCAACATAGGGGTAATTATACTATTATGCCAATCATGTGGGCAACTGTCATGCCATGTGTTACATTATTGTAGTAATTTGGAATGTGTGTGCTTGCAGTCCTTGTTACTAGCAGGACCTTCATGTGTGTATGTTAGTAGTCCAGTTGTGCTAATCTGTAATATCATTATGAAATGATTGTGTAATGCACTCTGATATTAGTGGGTGTCATTTGCATTACCTAAGTTAAAATACTCTATGAATGCATATTAACACATGACCTGACACTTTATGAACTTATAGTGTTGCTATAGGGATATGTCAAGTGTGTTCCTATCTGCAGGACTATAACTTCCATCAGTGAAAAGCAGACATTTCATTTGAAATGCATTGTGTGGATAAAGAGTGCATGATTCAGTCATTCATTGATGGCTTCACAATACTGTAATTTAAATGCTACACACCACTGGATTTGAACACAGGACATTTAACAGACTGAGCTACTAAGTCACTGTTTCAGCATGTATATTTGTGAAGGTATAAGTGCACACATACAGTCTGTGACATACCTCCATTATATCCATTATTATGTGCCTGGCTTTATAGGGATGTATTTCTCTACCAATGTCCCAGCTGAACATGTATTTTGCCATTAAGGTTGCAGCAGGTGTACTTGTACATGTTGCTGTTAAAAGTGCCTGCTTATCTGGTATTAGAGACATCAGTTACATCCATTAGTGTTTGTTTGGCTTTCTAGTGGTGTACTCCTGCACCAAACTGGAAATTATACTCCAAGTTTTTCCATTACTTTTTTTGCAAGTTTGCGAGATCCAGCATGATGCACAGCTCTGCTTACACACAATTAATTATTGTAACTTGCAATTACTATGTTTTGCTTAAACCGTCTGTTTTACTAAACAGCTGTGTGGTGTGGCAGGTTAATGCAATACTTGGCAGGTGCGATATTTTTGGGTTCAAAATAGGGGACAGATGTTTATTTTGTACTTTCTTATCATTTAAAACACATATATTAATACAGCTCTATTTAGCTGAGCTTAGTGATGCTGCACAATGCACCGCCTCAAGCAGTGTCAAGCAAAAAAACTTTAAATAAAAGAAAAAAGGGGAGATAGGACAACGGTGAAACGGGGTGCAAGCAGGGGGAAAAACATAGTGAAATCAGGTAGGTATATGCAGGAAGGGTGTAGGGAAGAACCATAACTATCCATTTATTGTACAGCAACAAATGGGCACTTTGAAAGAATCTGTAGATGAATTTGGACTGTCACCCCTAGAGAGATGGTTGAGGACAACATAACTGAATTGTCAAGCCAATTGGACCAAATTACATGTGTCCAGTGGACATGTGTATAAAATGGAGAGCTATGTATGGGATGATTTTTTTGGGGGGACAGGTGCCCATTTTTTTAAGGTGAGAGTGGAATGTTGGGGAAGGGACATAGGTACATGTGGAGAAGGTAAGTTGGGAAGGTGAGGAAGCTTTTGCAAACAGTCAAGACAGACAAGACAGCAGGCAGGGGTGTATTGTGACATAAGAGGGGGGTGAACACCTTGGATGGAAAGGATGTTGTGGAATCTAAGTCTCAAGTACCTCCACAAGGTAGCAGCATGACTCAAGTCCCCACACATGGGAATGTTGGCACTGCTCCTTCACTGTCCATGCAGTGGCAGTGGTGGAGGCTGGGTTCTGGGGTGAGCCTGCCCCACCAAGGTGGCCAGCATGCTCAATATCCAGTGCAGGTGGCATCCAAAACCATGGTACACAATCCTGCGCACCAAACCTGGCATTTCATTGCTGGTGACAATAACACCTCCATCACCATTCCCAGAAGGGGGACGAGTCCTGTCCTGATGCGCAGAACTACCTGACATCACAGGTAGTGCAGGGGCAGCAGAGTGGGCACCACCAGTCTGGGTCCTAGACGTGCTGGGCTGAGGTGCCACAGCCAGAGGAGCCAAGGTAGGTGGATTACCTGGAACCAGCCTACCATGTTGCACTGCAGTAAATTAGATATAAAGATAAATTAAGGTTAGTAATAACCAAACCAATGTTAGTATTAATATAATGGAACCTATTATTGATTAATCCCAGTACATATCAAGGTATATTATGTGGAACACAACAATAAATAACATAACAGTAAGTATGTTAACAGCAAACCAAAATAAAATAACTCATAATGCTAACAAAATAGCTAGTTTAACAGAATATATTAATACTAAATCATAATAATAAATAACATTAATAAATTAAAGATGATAAGGTGGTGGGAAAAGAGAGAAAAACATACCATTAGTGAAGTCGCAGATGATATTAATACACAGACTGCTAATTCATACTCCTACAGGTGTGCAGTGTCAGTTGAGAGTACAGTGACTCAGATTCTTCTGTAAATGATGTAGCACATGCATACCTCTCAAACTGTTAGCATAGGACAGTATGGGCCAAGCACTAACAAATGCAGGTGCACAACTACACAGAACTGTTTCATATAATGTGCAGGGACATAACTACCAAGGTGTTCTGTAAATGGGCATTCCAGGTAATCATGTATCTGCCAATCATGGGCCAGACAGATTGGGCAGTTGCCATTACATTACAAACAATCATGACACGTGAGAGGTATATTTATGTACATTAATTAGACTAGACAGCCATAATGTCTTAGTTGGTAGGGATGGGAGTAGAACCCAAAAGCTGTGACTGCAGGGGACATGAGCACATCATGTAACAATTGACTGCAGTGACATTAGAACAGACATGCAATGAACACAACACTACTGCACTTATTTCAACATATGCTTATGAAACCACAATCCTGCTTTGCACTTTATTGTTATGGCTCCTTAGAATCTGTGAAGTACACAACTTATATCTGCCCAGAATGTGGGCTAATTTGCCCATATACCTTGTTCCTGGAGTGGGAAGAATAGAAAGCATTATGTGAATGGAAATGGGCTGCAGAAAGCCCTGAACCATGCTGTGGGTTGTTAAATACATTTATCAGGCAATTACTTTTGCATTCTTTACTTATTTCAGTTTTACAGTTGACTTTAGCAACATTAGAACAGACATGCTGTGATTACAGCCCTACTGCACTTATTACAACACATTAGTTATCAAACCAAAATCCTACTTTACACCTTATAGCTTATTGTTATTGGCATTATTTATCGATTATTGCACTAGAGTTATCAGAAAATATCTGTACTTACCACACTCATGATGCATACTGGCCAGATGCCTGGCATGAGACTGGACATTGCAAATCCATTCAGTTGAAGCTGTTGGAAGAGAAGCATACCATTATGCATACTACGCAGCTTGCATTTTATTAAAGTAGTGATAAATATACATACATATGTATGGGGTATGCCCAGCCCTAGCCTCTTAGACCAAGACATCCAAAGTTCCCCTCTTTCTTCACTTCAGGTCATCATAGTGGTGATGACACTGCTCACCCATGTGGGGGATACCAGTAGCACTGGCAAAATCTCTGGCCAACTAATCCCAGGCTTCAGCTTTACATTCTGAGCCCTGGTAATCGCACTGCAACAGCCAGGGTTTGTAGTTTCGGACTAGGAGTCCAACAAATACTTTGGACTCCTGCACACCCCACCTCTGCACCCGAAAGCACACTCCCTCACCAACTCCACCAGGCACATTGACAGGTTAATAGGACCCCAATGAATGCTGTATAATTCCTGCCTAGTGCCCTTAATATAGGCTGTTTTCCCACTCTTACATGTCATACTGCAACATTCAAAAAAGCGCTGCATTGTTTAGCATCACGCAAACCCACTTATCATCACGCATACTCGAACAACTGTGCAAACAGGAGTGGCTGTTAACCATGTTTAAGCAGTGCTTAGCACCATGCAGCTTTTTTCAAACATAACAAATATGTTTTTACATTAATCCGCACTTTAGGTAAGCTGACACATTTCCACAGCATTAAATGTATAAAAAGCTATGACTGCTGGGGACTTGAACCTGGGACCTACAACACTTTAGACCATGACTCTATTCAGCTAGACTCTAACTATTCAGCTACATGGATAGCATGAAAACCAGAACACCTTCAGATGTACTACTAAGCTACCTGTTAGCATTTCTAAGCACTGTGCCATGCCAAGTAAACGGCCATTCATAATATAAAAACACAGTAGACAACAACACATAATTCATTACATCTGGTTTCTATTTTTAGATGTCTGGCAAATGTCACTTGTGCATCTGTAAGCCCAGCTTGGCATTGCTATACTCCACGCTGTGCCACACAAACGAGCATTCAAAGAAAGCAAAATAATTAATTACATTTGGTTTCTATTTTTAGATGTCTGGCAGGTGTCAGCTGTGTATGTGTAAGTGCAGGCTCATCAATGATGCACTCTGCACTGCACAAACAGGCATTAACAAAAAACAAAAGAAAAACATTTCACCTCACACATACTTCTAGACTACCAGGGTATACTACAGTATGAACATTATCCTGTATATAACATCTGTCTGGGAATTCCCCGGACAATCCACAACCACGGGACACTACACTGCTCCCTACATGGATTCAATATCCATGTTACTGTGATCTCACTCGGCAGCGCACCATAATCAATATGCATGGTGCGCTGCCAATGGGGAACCATGGCCTTGTACACTGATACATTTCATGTAGGCTCTACATAGAGTCTACATGGATTTAATGGAATCCTGGGGAAAGTGTGAGGAAATGGGGGGGGGGGTGTTTGGTGACTGACTTGAGGAATCCTCTGGTCAAGCTTCTATAAAAAAGGGACAGAAAAATAATTTGGTTGAGTGCAAGTACATAGGCTAATAAAAAGTTAATAATAATAATAATAATAATAATAATAATAATAATAGTAATACTAATAATAATAATAATAATAATAATAATAAAGTACTACTTTGGGATAAATGGATTACAAATGTATTTTCTATTTCAGTTATGTTTAGGAAAACCCTCCCTCTCTTTCTACCCATGAGATGAGAGGAGTTGCAATATACAGCGGACAGAATGATCATGATTCACTGGTAGTAATATTTATAAATTTATAAATTAGTTGTTGAGGAATACACTACAGATGGTAAATGATGACTGGGTTATTGTATTAGTGTCTAGTGTACATTTAAAAAGGAGTGGATTACAAATAACTTACCTAAAGTAAAAAATATCTATACTATAACCCAAGACAAAGAACAGGATCTTATTAGTCAAGTTAAATGTAAATGGGAGAACATGTTAAATTTCATGCTCACAAGAAAGGTTTGGAGTCATACATTATATTAATATGCAATTAAGTCTTACCCTTATCTAATGTACGTTTGTATATCTAGCATATAACTCAGGAGTTACAATCTTCTTTAACTAATTCAAAGAATTGCTGTGGGTCCATGCAAGCCAATTATTTGCATATGGTATGAAATATCCTTCAGTACAAGAATGACAGGGATCATAGATAAGATTAGAATGAACACCCTACTCCTGCTACCCACTAGTTATAATAGGCACACTGAGGCATTTCAAAATGTGATTAGGAAGAACTGGTACATAAAGGAAGAAGTGGAAGCACTGAAATGTTATCTCCATCTAAATCCAAAGTTTGTTTATAGAAAATGTAAGAGTTTAAAGCAGAGGTTGTGCAATAAAGATCTTAGAATGAAGGAGAAAACAGTAGCACAAAACAGGGTCATCTTTCCATGACATAACTGTACTTTTGTGCTTATAAATAGAGATTTCTTCTTTTTTTCATCCTGTTACAAAAACTGAATATACATTTAATAGTTATACAACTTGTAATACAGACTGCGGTGGTGCTGCTGCGGTAGCATTGTTGCCTCACAGTAAAACATTGTCCTGTTCAATTCTCAGCTACAGCGTCTTCTATGTGGAGACATGTGTGAATGGGCATACCTTCGTTGAAGGTTGTGCATCAGGGCTGGCAACTCAGCACATAAAAATCTACTGCCAATCATTAGCGGACTGGAGTTCCACTGTGGCGACCCCTAACTGGGAAAAGCCAAAAGACACAACAACAACAAAAAGTTATACAACTTGTAATACCGCTAATGTTGTATACATTGCTACCTGTATGAAATGTGACTCATTACATATTGGTAAGACAACTAGAAAACTTAAAGAAAGTATTATTGGACATATGTCTGATATAAATAGATCAGTGAAGACAAATGCTTTAGTGAAGCGTATAATAGAGAATGATGAAACACTTCACCTTAAATTTGTAGTTTTACAAGTGGTTATGAACTGTGAAAGAGGTGGGGATTTGGTGTGCAGATCTGAGGCTCAAGAAGTAAAATGGATGAATATTTAAAGGTCTTACCAGCTGCCAGGGTTAAGACCTTTAAATATTCATCCATTTTACTTCTTGAGCCTCAGATCTGCACACCAAATCCCCACCTCTTTCACAGCTCATAACCACTTGTAAAACTACAAATTTAAGGTCTTACCAGCTGCCAGGGTTAAGCATCCGCAGTGGTGGTGCTGCGGTAGCATTGTCGCCTCACAGTAACACGCTGACTGGTTCGACTCTCAGCTAGAGCGTCTTCTGCGTGAAGACATGCGTGAATGGGCATACCTTCGTTGAAGGTTGTGTGTTAGAGCTGGCAACTCAGCACATAAAAATCAACTGCCAATCATTAGCGGAGTTCCGCTGTGGCGACCCCTAACCGGGAAAAGCCGAAAGACACAACAACAACCAGCTGCCAGGGTTAAATGAAAAGTGCAATTTAAAACCATTTTTTAAAAATGCGACCACTGAAATAATATTTTTATTGTTTTAAACTAGGATACTTATATTCGACTATCACTGATTGGTTTACCTTTAAGAGATGGTTATGTTTATAAGGATGGTATCATTGAATGAGGTTATTTAAATAGTTTTGCTTTTTAATGCAAAGTTGAAACCTAATGAAGCACGTTGTATGAAAGCTGTTGAGCTAGTTGTTCTGAAGTTTACATATTAAATCTATGAACTTCCTTCTGCTGAGTTTTATTTACTTACCTACTTATTTATTTAATTATTTAGTATATTATTGTTTTGGCTCAGACTTTCAACTTGCTTAAGCTGCAAGTGGCTGTGTTTTGGTACATAAGTTTAATACTAGATGTATATTTAACTAGCTGTTGCCATACCATTGAAATTCATAATATTTGTTATATTAGATATATTGTTTTAAATTTGTGGATGCTTGACTTTTACTCAATGATAATTAAATAAAGTTGATATTGTTAAAAAAGTAAACAAACATTCTCATGATTAACAAGTAATTTAAATATGCATATTATAAACAATCTACTAACTACCTTACAGCTCTACAGTTAGGATCTATTTAAAATGTTTTCAATAGGTACTTTTTTAGTTTAAAAGGTATTTCCTTAACAAATAGAGGAAGCACAGTGTCTTTAAATGCATCTGCGACTAGGTACCATTTATATTCTTTGTACTCTAAAGTCTCTTCTTTGTGTCAACCTCTAATATATTTAGGAACTTAATTCAAATCACAAATTAAAAAATAAAATGATTATACTGTTGATGTTCACAGTGCCTAAACATGGCATTTACTTCATCCATGTGCTTAATTGTAGAGGTATGTTTGTAAATATAACTTCCAGGTTTTCTTGCCATCTTTCCTATGCAAAATGACTCATATGATATGCATGCAGCCACATGCACTACTAATACCAAACAGATGAAAGCACACGGGGATTTATATGGTCCTGCCTATATTAACACAATAAAGTCGGTGCTTTACCTAGGAATCTAAACATATTACTTGCAAAACTAAACATTTCAGTTTTCTTTCATTGATTTTGACTGTAAGTTGTCTGTTCAAAACGCAATATTGTGTCCATTTTGTTAATAAATTAAGGCTGAAAAGTGACAGTAATGTCACTTGGTAATGCTTGTGGTTGTTTGTCCACAAAACTCTTTTGCAAATCAGATCAGATAAGTAGTTATATTCTCTTCTGAGGTAAAATCATGCAGCCTTACACACTGACCTTTTACTGCTTACTTTTTAGAAACAAATGATGCATACTTCCATAATGACTGCTGGAATTACTACTATTGTTTAACTGATACGGGTACTTAACATAAACTTGTTTTGATCATTATATGCCAGAGCATGTAAAAAGGTAATATTATTGGTGTTAAAATTAATACTGAATTTAAGAAGTAAATTATTCTTGTTAATATACTCAATAAAATGTTTACTATCATTCCACAACAAAACTGAATAAGCAGCAGAAAGACAATAATGGCTTACAAACTGGATAAGCATTATTGTTTTATAAAATATTTTCCTATCAACATCCCACTACCAGATTTGCAAAACTAGGTGTTATAGTTGTATCCATAGCTACTCTTGCTAAAAGCTGATAATGCTTGGCCTCTAAACTGGAAAAAAAAGAAAAGAAAAAAGAAAACATGTCGGTCAACACCTAGTCATTGCAATAAATAACAAATCTGATTTCATTAACAGTATACTGGTCATCTTCCCTTGACATGCATGCATGAATCCCATGCCATATCTGGGCTGTTGTGGTATCACTGTATATAAAGATTTGGCATCCACTATCTCCAAAATGCTTGGTTGATTTATCTAAAGGGATCTTAATTTTTCAATAAAATGAGATGAATCCTTAATATATATGTGTGGTGCTTGTTGACTACCTCCTTTAAAACTTTGTCAGCAAACAGAAATATTCACTGATACAACGGGGTTTCATGGTGGATCTCTCATTTTTCTGTACCCTGGGTATTCCAAAAAATACCCCAGGCTTGGCTTTGGTATAGAAAAAAATATGATGGATCTGATCTGTTTAAGTCTTTCCATGTATATCCATCCATCCATCTATCCATCTATCCATCCATCCTCAGTCTGCACCCATCCAGCCAGCCATCCACAACTACCTCCTTTTTCCCATTTTTACATATGGGGTCGGGGTAACGTGCATCTCAGGGGCTGATTTGTAAAACTGAAAATCTTATAGGAAGCTCAACAGTTTATTGTTGTAAGGCACAGTGTCCATTAAAATAATTGCCCCTCCTTTGACTGAGTTATTTTAAGGACACAACTGAATGATGAGTTAATTAATACAGATAATTAAAAAAAATATATATATATATATATATATATATATATATATATATATATATATATATATATCCCTTGGTCAAATTATATAATCTTTTAACCAGTATGGATTTTAAAAATATTTAACTAACTGTTCTGATTATCATCCAAAACTATAATGTAGTCATTATAATCTCTTTAAATAGTTTTCATTTTTCCATTTTCTTAATACAGTATCTTATTTGTAAGGTTTTTTTTCTTTATCTTTTCCATCTAAGCACCCATTGTAACATCAGAAATCACTAGTATAAGTTTGTCCATCATAATCCCTGTCTCTTTGTAAGGCATCTTCAATTCATTTTCACAACAGTCAATTAATTTAATACAGAGTAACCCATTTTTTTGGCAATTTTCTTTCAAGATGTCAACATACTTTATATAAATCATTTATGTATATAAATTATACTACAAAATTTGGCCCATTCATATTTTCATTTATTAGTCCCATCACAAAAAGCATCTGTACTTCATTGAAATATATAATCCATGCATAAAGATCACTCCAAATGACTAATTGCTAACATAATTACAGATTACTGCGACATCACACAAACACTTATCTTGATATAGTTAATTCATTGTTCATACAGTACTTACACAGCAGCATGTAGAGGTCTCCTCATCTGCTGTTTTACCTCTACATCAATTTTTGAAAAGTTGTACACAGTTACATCCATACTTTGGATACATTAATCAGGAGTATGTGGTGCCAGAACTAATGTCATTCACTCTCAATAAAAAATAAATATATAAAATAAAATAAATAAAAATAAATGCAGTCACAGAAATTCAAGAAGTATCATAGCCATTTTAATCTTACTTCAGTAAAATGAATATATACAGGCAAAGTCATAATTTAGTTCTGCCATTTTCCTGCTGTTTGAATATCATAGAAGGCATACCCAGCTAGATCTGTGTGCACATCACATGCTTGTGTGACTAGCATCAGATAAGTTACATTAAAATAGCACAATGGTAACTGAAAATGACCAACCACAAAAAGCTCAACTGAATTGACACGAATATACAAAAGAATTAAAAATAAAAGCAATGAACAAATTGACGGGACTAGTCACAAAATGTTGAGGGTTAAGCACTTTTGTTCTATTTATTCCACATACAGATCTTCAGCAGAACACATTTTAATTATTTCATGGTAACTGTATCACCTACAGAATGCGCTACCAAAGAACTTTTGTACCCTATAACTGCTATGGACCAATGAAGCTGCGGTGGTGGTGCTGCAGTAGCATTGATGCCTCACAGTAAGACGCTGTCCTGTTCGATTCTCAGCTAGAGCATCTTCTGTGTGGAGACATGCATGAATGGGAGTACCTTTGTTGAAGGTTGTGCATCAGGGCCGGCAACTCAGCACGTAAAAATCTACTGCCATCATTAGCGGACCGGAGTTCTGCTGTGGCGACCCCTAATCGGGAAAAGCCAAAAGACACAACAACAACAACTGCTATGGACTAATCAGAAGCAGTTCTTGAGCAGCTTAGATTCATACAGTTATGCTGTAACAATTTAATTGCATAACAGAATGTCTACTATTGCAGAAAAAAAGCCTTAATCAAACTCTAAATGAGACAACAGTCTTGCATTTCTGCTACAGTTCAGATCCTTAGATAAGAATTAAAACCTTAGTGGTATACAAATATAGTTTTAAGAATAGTACTTTCTGTGGAAGACTGTATCTTATTTTACTGTTTTTCCTGCAGGAAAACAGTGGTTGGTGCAAAATAAATAAGGGTAGTACTTAAATGCAGTGATCAATGGTGAAAAGTCATTAACAAGCATCTGTCAGGAAACTGAACTAAATTAACAGATAAATGACAGTCAAAGAACATGCAATCAACTTGGAGTAAACAAATGAGCTATGTAAATTAGTTGATCAAAAATAAATGAGCATTTAATTAGCAGCAGTCATAAACAACATTGCAATTAAATTAAGTAACAACATGCTCAGAGAAAAGTAACTGAAAGTAGCTGTAGGTTGCAGTCAAATTAACTGGAAGCAAAAATGAAACAGACTGACATGTTATTTTAATTAAGACAGCTGAGAGTAGTTGAAGATTGCAGTACAAACATGGAGATACAGTGCAGATATAACAAGTGGTGAGCAGACACTACATCTGTCTCAAAAAGCAGGAAAGGCCTTATGCATGAAAAAGGAAAAATTGCCATCATGGTTCCTTGCTGATTTTCAATGTATCCTCATAAGGACTGTATTTAGGTATCCCTGAAATAGAAGCCCAGTTCACTTGTACTGCATTCATTTTAAACCTACAGTCTGAGGATGCCTTTCTGCTACATATATTCCTTAAACAGTGGGTTCCAGGTCCAAGTCTGCTTTCTGCTGGCAGGCACTTAATAAAAATGACAAAAGGGCAGCCTTCAGGAGAGCATAGATAGCATGGTAAAAGGCATCCACAGAAAGCTAGATGCACACTATATCATTTACAGCTAATTTCAGATCCATCCATCCTTGACCCCTTTTCCCATTTTTGCACATGGGGTCAGGGTGTCAATAGTGACAATCATCTAGAGTCAAGGTTTAAACCATCAGGTGGCTAGCCCTGACATGGTAATTCTTCCACATCACAAATTCACATGCACACTCACACCTACGGCCAATTTTGTATGTCCAGTCCACATACTACATGTCTTTGGATTATGGGAGGAAATCAGAGCACCCCAAGGAAACTAATGCAATCACAAGGAGGACATGCAGACACCGCACAGAAGGCACCCCAGCTGAGGGTTGAATTGGGGGACTTCTTGCTATCAAGTGATAACACTATCTGCTGTGCCACTGTATTGCCCTCAAGATATCAAAGCATTATTGCTACCCACATACATGTCTGACACAGTAGCCATGGTAAATCCCAACAGTTTGTACTATACAAAATGACAGTTACCTGAAATGGGATTGCAATATTTGGATCAGGTCTTCAATGAAACACCTACTACTGTGAAATTCTAGAGAAATTTAATTGGATGAATATGTAAAACAAGTAAAGCCACCAGCAAATAAGTTTGCCAACAAAGTGGCTTACAATTAACCTTATCCAACATTAAATAATCCCCTAACATGGCACACTACCAGGAGAAACCTATTGTCATCCAACCAGTACTACCTGAATGTAAACAGAACCTGTTCAAAGACAGGCAACAGGGCATCTAGTTACTACCTCATAACACAATGTAACATATTGCCATCCCAACTCAGATCCATATCCAATGTGCCTTTGATTAAAACATGTCAAAGCACTCTTCTGGAATTCCAATACCTTTACCTATCATAAACAATTCATGGTTAATGTAATATAAATAAACAAAATCTGCTGCTAACTCTTATCTAAAAGCTTACATAAATGTATTTTTACATTCTAATGTTTATCTAATTTACATGGCAGCTTACTGAAGCTAGTGATACCAATTCCCAGTTACTATGTTTTCATCTCTGCTTCTTCTAACTAATGCCTCATCTCTCTCACTGTTTTTTTCTCTTTCTCTTTTACAAGTAGCACTCACTCTCTGTCTTCCCACTGCTCCCCACCTTAACACTTATCCCCTTCTTTCTGGTTTCTTATTTCCTCCAATATTCCACGAAGTACAAATTTGTATATAACATGCACATATGTAACATTATATGTGTGTCTTAGTGTGTGTGTGTGTGTGTGTGTGTGTGTGTGTGTGTGTGTGTGTGTGTGTGTGTGTGTGTGTAATAGCATTGTGTCCTCATGTACCATAATTAATTGTAGATGTTCAAGTTAATCAACATTGCAGTACTGATTTTTGGGTCTTCCTGCCAAGCAGAAGCCCTAGGCTCACCAAATACTAGAGTCTTATCACTATCCCCCATCTGCTATACACCCATATGAACCAAAATTTGGACATTGGGGTATAAAGTAGATATCAGCCAGTGCCAGCATCAGGTCTCACTTGTGAAAACTAGAGAGTCTGATGATCGTGAGGTAGAGTACAACCCTCCCAAATGTCCTGAGTGAGGACCCCCAACCTAAAGGGAAGGGAGGAAGTGGTGTGAAGTAATGAATGGGAGGTGAGACCCATCCCACTGAAAGGTAGAAAGAAAAGGCAATGGAAAGATGGTGGGAAAGGGTATGGAAACAATGATCTATCTGAGCACCTACAGTTATGGTAAGTTACCAGTACAACTGTACTTATTTTCATTGTATTCGGTATAGCAGTACTAACTCGTGGGAAGGCTCCCAAAGCATCAGGAATGGTGGCCAGGGACAACAGGATCTGCAGGATGGCAGAGGCCAAACCAGCCCTTGCAATGGACTCTAGATGGTAATGGTTAGTGGTGTGAATGGATGACCAACTGGAAGCCTCTAGAATAGTTTGAGTGGGCACCCCTTTTAAAAGGCAGTAGTGGTGGTTTATGCCTGGTAAAATGAGTTCTGACTTTACCAGGAAGCTGTTTGCCATACTGAAAACAGAAAAAGATGATACAATTAGCAATCCATTAAAAACAGTTTGTTTGGCCACTGGTTTAATTAGTTTACCCTCTGCAAGGACTACCAATAGCTGGTACGATCTGTTAGAAAAGTTGGTTTTGTGGACGTAATATCTGAGTTGCCTGTGTACATCTAAGGAACACAGTATTATTTCTCCTTTGTTACAATGCTTTGGGAAGAACACAGTATGGTGAATGGCTTAGTTTACAGAAACTTCTGAAACTACCTAGGGCATGAAGGAAAGATCAGTTTTCAAGGTGACCCTATCCCAGGAATGATTCTATGCATATCTTCTTCTTCTTTTGGCTTTTCCCAGTTAGGGGTTGCCACAGCAGATCACCTGTTTCCATTTCTTCCTGTCCTCTGCATCTTGCTCTGTCACACCAACCACCTGCTTGTCCTCTTTAACCACATCCATAAACATTATCTTAGGCCTTCCTCTTTTCCTCTTACCTGGCTTCATCCTTAGCATCCTTTTCCCAATATACCAGCGTCCCTCCTCAGCACATGTCCAAACCAATGCAATCTCACCTCTCTGGCTTTGTCTCCAAACTGCCCAACCTGGGCTGACCCTCTAATATACTTATTCTTAATCCTGTCTACCCTTGTCACACCCAGTGCAAATCTTAACATCTTTAACTCTGCCACATCCAGCTCTGACTTCTGCCTTTTTGTCAGTGCCACTGTCTTCAACCCATATAACATAGCTGGTCTCACTACCCTTTTGTAGACCTTCCCTTTCACTCTTACTTGTACTTGTCTGTCACAAATCACTCCTGACACTCTTCTCCACCCTGCCTGTACTCTCTTCTTTACCTCTCTTCCACACTCACCATTACTCTGAACTGTTGATCCCAAGTATTTAAACTCATCCACCTTCGCCAACTCTACTCCCTGCATCCTCACCATTCCTCTATCTGCCCTTTCATTCACACACATATATTCCATCTTAGTCCAGCTGACCTTCATTCCTCCCCTCTCTAGAGCATATCTCCACCTCTCCAGGGTCTCCTCAACCTGTTCCCTACTCTCACTACATATCACAATGAATTATTCTATGCATATGCGGGCTTGAAGTTCAGAGACACACCTGGCTGCAGTGAGGTCTAGAAGCAGACTTGTTTTCCAGGTCAAGAATTTGATAGACGTTGATGCCTCTAGTTTAAAGGTGGCAGAATGATGTTTCCAAGAACAGGTTCAGGTTCTGGGGAGGGGCATCAGGTTTTCATCTGGGTGGCCTGAGGTGTATAATCCCTTTGAGAAATTGCTTCATGTGAGGTTGGTAGTAAACAGGAGGGGATACTAGAAAACAGGCTGAGATAAAGTCACGTCTACAAAGGATAAAATCTGGAAATCATTGTAGAAAAACAAAGATCCCTCAACTCTACTACAACACAAGCAACTTTATAACCAGGCAAAATTACTAATAACCAGAGATTAAAAAAAGCCCGCTACCTCCAGCTACAAAACCAACATAAAGATAACCCCAAAAAATTCTGGTCCTCCATTAATCGAACATTACACCCAGGCTCTTAAAGCAATCGATCCCCTGACCCAGTCAAAACCTCCATTGAACTTGCCACCCTCTTCAATTCCTACTTCATTGACACCACAGCTAACCTAACCGCCACCTTTCCTACAGTTAACAGCACCACCACCAAGACAGTAATGACCAAATCATCCGAGAAAAAAATCCTATCCTTGAGTCCAACCTAAAATTATCTCCTATACCCACTGCCACAATAAAAAAAACTTTTACTTAAGCTAAAACCCCGTATTCTGGTCTCTGACAATCTACCCCCACACTTCCTGCAGCTAGCTGCAAACTCTACAGCATATCCCATCAGCACATTCATCAACAGATCGATTAAAGAATCCATAGTTCCAGACATCAGGAAAAAGCTTACATTCTCCACTTAAACAAAGGCGGCACGAACATAGATACCAAAAACCTTTGGCCCATATCAATTCTCTCACCCCTCTCTAAAATACTAGAAAAATGCATCCATGCCCAACTCCTCAATCACCTGCTTGAAAACCAAATTCTATCACCCACTCAGCATGGTTTCAGACCAGGACAAGGCACCACCACTGCCTTCATCTCCTTCCTTGATACAGTTAACCAGACATGGGAGCTGGCAAAATAATCGTTTCTCTTTTCCTAGACATCTCCAAAGCTTTTGATACCATTACCTACACCATCCTCCTCTCTAAACTATCCTCCCTCCACATTTCCCCACCTACCCTACAATGGTTCAATAGCTGTCTCTCCAATAGGCAGCAATCCACCAAATGGCAACAATCTTACTCTCCCTTCCTCAATACTTTCACAGGGGTACCCCAAGCCTCCATAATTGGTCCTTTCTTATTTAGCATCTTTATTAACAACTTGCACTCCACTCTCCCACAATGCTCAGTCATCCAGTATGCTGATGACTCTGCTATAATATGCACTGCTAATTCCATCTCTGAACTCCAGCAAATCACCCAGAATGCCCTCATCTCTACTGAATCTTGGATGCTTAACAATAATCTTGCCATAAATCCCAAAAAAAAAAATAAATAAATAAATACTTTTTACCCCTAAGAAAACCACTCCCCTAGATAAAAAAAAAAACTCTTCACTATACAAGCCCAAGACAATTCAACTATACAGGTTTTCACACACACTAAACTACTAGGCATTGTTATAGATGAAAACCTTAACTTTGACCTACACATAAACAATAACATCAAAAAACACACCAAAATCTTGGTATGCTCTACAGGCACCAACACTTTCTTAGCCTCTCTACTAGACAAACCCTTGCAACCACCATTTTATTACCCTCTCTCCTTTATGGCACCCCTCTCCTCACTAATATCCTAAATTCTGCAAAATCCAAACTTGATACGTTTTACAACAGAACAGCCAAATTTGGCAACAAGGCCAAATTCTCATCCAACCACTGTAACATACTGTTTGGCTTGAACACAATCACTCATTCACCCATATAACTACAATGCACAAAATATTCTACAGACCCACAGACTGCCCTGCTTTCTTGACACTACTTGCCCAATACCAACCCAGCAGGCAACTAAGATCTGAAAATCATCTACTTCTAAAAGTAGAAAAGCCCACCTTACTTGCTGGTCAACTCCTCTACTCCTTCACTATCACCTAACTATGGAACTCACTTTCACCTCACTATAAGAAACACTGGCAGCACCATCACCTTTAAACAAATACTGAAAAATCATCTCAGCTCTTCCTGGTTATGTACCTGCTCTATAACAACCCTTTCTGGCTATGTACCTGCTCTATAACAACCCTTTCTGGCTCTGTACCTGCTCTATAACAACTCTTCCTGGCTCTGTACCTGCTCTATAACAACCCTTCCTGGATATGTACCTGCTCTATAACAACCCTTCCTGGCTCTGTACCTGCTCTATAACAACCCTTCCTGGCTCTGTACCTGCTCTATAACAACCCTTCCTGGTTATGTACCTGCTCTATAACAACCCTTTCTGGCTATGTACCTGCTCTATAACAACCCTTTCTGGCTCTGTACCTGCTCTATAACAACCCTTCCTGGCTCTGTACCTGCTCTATAACAACCCTTCCTGGCTATGTACCTGCTCTATAACAACCCTTCCTGGCTCTGTACCTGCTCTATAACAACCCTTCCTGGCTATGTACCTGCTCTATAACAATCCTTCCTGGCTCTGTACCTGCTCTATAACAACCCTTCCTGGTTCTGTACTTGCTCTATAACAACCCTTCCTGGCTATGTACCTGCTCTATAACAACCCTTCCTGGCTATGTACCTACTCTATAACAACCCTTTCTGGCTATGTACTTGCTCTATAACAACCTTTCCTGGCTATGTACCTGCTCTATAACAACCCTTCCTGGCTATGTACCTGCTCTATAACAATGGTCTCTTTTAGGCCCAGTGGACTTCCCTGGTAAACAAATGTAATAAATAAAATAAATAAATAAATAAATACAAATAAATGTCAGAACCATGAACCTTGATAATGGAGTAAGAAAAGCTTTGACTGAATAGGCAGAAGAGGCATTCAATAATCTGTGAAATGTTGGCACGAAATATAGATTACCTTTGGACCAACACCAGACTAAAAACCCATTTTGTTTTGTTAAATATGACTTTGTTGTGATTGGTTTCCAGGTCTCTTCCAAACTGGATAACAGTGCATGAGAAAAAAGAGAGAATGGAGTTAAAATCCAATCTTGAAAGCTGTGAGCATGACCATTTTCAGGTAGAGATGCATTACAGATCCCTTGTTCTGGGTAAGAAAGTCCATGACCAGTAGAAATGTCTTGGTCTTCACCACCACAGAGGGCCAGAATAAGGGAGAATCAATGCTTCCTTGGCCAGAAAGGAGCAATTAAGATCATTCTGGACCTGTCTCAACCCACCTTTAAAAGTACCCTGGGGTACCTGTGGAAGGCATACATGAATTTGTCCACCTAAAAGAGAAAAGGTGTCTGCTCTCCATAACCCTGTCTACTGGGTTCATTAGAAGAACTTGTTCAACTGTTTATTTTCTATTGAAGCAAAAAGATCTATGCCTGGGACACCCCACTGCCATATAAGATCCAGAAAACATTCCCACTAACATCCATTCATTAGAGTCTAGGAGAGTTCTGCTCAGGGAATCTCCCTGCACGGTGTTCTACCCTGCGATTTAAGATGTTATGGATGTTATCCTGAGTTGTTGTGCCAATAACCAAAGAACTACAGCCAATATATACAGGGGAGTAAGATTGTGTTCCCCTTGCTTTTTAATATACCACATGACAATGGTATTGTCTGTCCATATTTGAAGAGTTCCTGGAGACAGTTTATCTTGAAGGCCTTCATTGCCAAGATGAATGCCATCATTTCCTTTATTGATGTGCTGCTTTGATTGATGCTTGTACCAAATCTCTTGTACTCTGGGGTGAGCTCAGTGGGCCCCTCAAGCCTTGTTGGAGCTGTCTGTTGTGATGGTCTGTACTGCCTCTGGGCAAGATGAAGTGTGGCCCTGGGCAGGTGCAAACATTCTCCACCCACCATAGGATATCCTTTTTTAGATATGTTAACAAAGGGATTACAGTTTCTATGGGCTGTAAATGCTAGATCCAAGTGTTTCAGTTTCCTCATGTGCAGCTTTGCCAAGGTGATCCTCCACAGGTTCATAGGTTGGTACTAGGCTATTGGCCCTAGGGCCTATACAAGCCTAGCCATAACAATTCCCTGGTTATTTCTTCCCACACTATTTACTATTTACACTGGTTAGTTAGTTATAACGTGAAAAGCCATATAACCCAGGGCCCTAAGGAATTCTGTGGTTGAAACAGTGTGCGTGGAATGCAGGACTATGAGGTATTTTAAAAGAAAACTGATTCTGTCCCTTGGGATGAAAGCCTTCTGTTGCACAGAATCTATGACTGCTCCAGAAAAGTTATTTTTGTGCTTGGTTACGGATGTCACTTCTGGAGGTTGAGAGTTAGGGCCAACTTCTAAAAGTAATGTATGGTGATTTGCATAGCTGTGTGGAGCTCTGAGGGGGGACACTGCTTATATCAGATAGCCATCCATGTAAGGATAGATGTGAACCTCTTGTGTCCTGTAGAAGGCAATGATTGGTGCCAAACATTTAGTGAAAATCCGTGGACCAGTAAGCAAACCAAATGGTAAGACACAGAATTGGTAATGAAATCCCCCTGCCTGCAGTTTAAGGTAGGCATCCTGCAAGTCTAGTGTCATTTTCCATTCTCTGTGAAAAATAAGCAGTAGCAGCTTCTGCAAGGATAAAATCTTCGACTTTTGGAACTTGAAGAATTGTTCTTAGTCTTGAGAGATCTAGAAAGGGACCTCCAGGTCCCTTCACTCCTGGGGGCAAGAAAAAGTCAAGAATAAAACCCTGTGTCCTCTTTGCTTTTGGGTACTCTTTGACTAGAACCTTGCAGCAGTAGGTATTTTAGAATGGGAGGCAGATTCTTTTTTCTAGCTTTTTTTTTTTTGGAGGGGACATGCCCAGAAAGTTTTTTTTTTCCAAAAGTGGATGGCACAGCCTTCCTTTATGATTTTTAATACCCAGTTGACTGGAGTTAAGTCTTCCCGGTGGTGATAAAACTGACAAGCTGGGGGGGAGTGCTGGATTTGAGTGGGGGTGCCAAAAACTGTCATAGCTGATCCCACGGTGGGGGGGGGGTCCTTGAATCACCCAAGTCTGAAGCATTGTTCGGTTTGCCTGCTTTGCTGCAGTCTGGGCCCTTTCCCCTAAGTCTGTCTTGTTTTCTCATGTTTAGGCAGAAATGGCCAAGACTTGGAAGGGTAGTTTCTATCATACCTGGGAGTAGGAGACATTTAAAATTCTTTTACAGATTTCATTTGTTTCCCTTTCCTAACCAGCTTATCAAACCTAGCTTGGCAGGGAGTCTGAAAGGAAGTTCTTTGCCCAAGGGGGCATTAAGTAGTTAAGCTCTTACCTGTTTTGAGAAGGGTTGAGTTCTCAGCCAGACATCTCCAAGTGACTAGCCTCATAACAACTACACTACATGATGCATCTAGAACATCATAGCCACATTTGAGTGAGTGTCTGGATACCTGGAGAGTGACATTGCTCAAATTCTGGATATCATCCAAAGAATCTTGTCTTGGATCCCCTCTGCTTTAGATTTAATCTAGTCCTGTAAAGGCTCAAAGTATTAGAGCAAGTGATACTGGCAATTGAGAGCCCACATGACAAGAGTGGATGAAATATGCTTTCTTACTTAATCTGTCTGCTTTCCCTGTCATTTAGTAAGTTGTTTTTGAATATAAGCTCTCTTGGTGGATTTAGTAGACACCACTAATGGATTCACCACTGGACTTTTATAAAAGTGCTTATGTGATTCCAGTATCCCACAGAAATGGTCAAGCTTCCCAGGGATAGTAAGGAGGGAGTCAGGATGCAATGATATGTCTTCAAACACATCATCCAAGACTACATGAACTGGATGTACCGCCAAAGGCCTAAGGGTGGGAAGGTTCAGAACCTCTCTTTAGTAAGTATGAGCTATAGAGAATTCCCTAGCCTCCCAATTAAAGGCTCCCTTCATCCTGAGAAAGGTGCATCTAAAGGATAAATCCTCAGGAGGCAATGCTGAAGGTAGGATGTTATCAGAATCTTCATAAGTCTGGGAAAGAAGGTGCTCCACATAGGCCAATTCCTCCTCATCCTCTGATTCTGAGGAATCTAAATCTCCCTGGGGAAATGTCCCTTTTTTCCCTTGGGGACATTCCTGGCACAGCATCCTTTTTCGGGGGGGGGGGGGGCTGCCTGGTCTTCATGAAGTTCTAGGCCACACTGAGAAACTTCTGAGAAGATACCTGGGAACAAGAGGCAGTAGCTGAGGCAGAGAAATATGGAGCAAACATGAGGGTGTGTTAAGTTTGGAAGCCCAGGTCCTAGGGGAAGTGACGGCCTCAAATCCCAGGTGGGTTTCTGTGACTTCAACTTAGTCTCTGGTGATATCCTCTCTAACAATAACCAAAGAAACACCACCCTTGTCCTCAATCACCTGTATGCAGGTGCCAGAAAACTCACCCTGCTCAGTGGCTTCTGACCCAAACAACATTGGTGCATTGTCTGACTACAAGACAGGGTCCTGGGTCATGGTGGGCTCCTGAGGGGCCACACCAGAGGACTCTATCCCAGACGTGTTGGATCAGGGGGCTCCAAAGGTTCCACACCTGAGTTGGTGACTTTATGTTTAGTCAAAGTCCTGGACAAAGATATGTCTCCAGAATCCATAATGTCCCTATCCTTCTGATGGTTATTCTTAGGTTTTTGAGGAGGACAGCCTGGGAACCACTGGCAGCTGAGACAAGCAACGGGCCTGCCTTACTAGACTCTTTGCTGGATTTCATATGCAACTGAAGGAGCTTGCCCTATGCTTGATAGTTTTAGAGTTAAATCTAGTACAATGCTGACAAGTGGCAACATCTTACTGTTGTCCAAAGCAAAAAAGACAATGAGAGTGGAAATCTGTTTCCCACAAGAAAAGCGTTTATTTTCTTGAACATTAACAAAAACAAAATGGTCCCCTAAGGGATACTTATCTGAGGCATTCGGTAATTTGAGGCAACTAATGGACTCACACTACAAAGTAAAGTTTTGTGGAGCATCGGACTACATAGCAACAAAGAAATTAAGACGCCATTGGTTGACACCTGCTTTATACCCTGGCATACAGTCATCTGTCTACATGAATTTCCCCAGGCTGGTGGGTGTTGAAATGACTTTGTTATTTGTACCAGCCTCAAACTTCTACATTGCAGGAGGGCCCAAGAATTGGCACTACAACACTGAATACAATAAACATCTACATCTATACACATATATAGATATACATAGAGATAGCTCGATAGATAGATAGGTAGATATTGATATAGATACCAGCACACAAAACAAAATCCTCTACCCTAAAAACCATGCAGAAAAAAATGGAAAAATTAAAATAGATATGAAAATTGTATGATGATGACTGTATAAACAGAGTGATTATATGCACAAGCATTAATGTAATGAAGTATAAAAAGCTGGAGGGAGCAGACAGAAACAATTAAAACTGATCAGTTTTAGTAAGCTTGAAAGCCAAGGTTATATACGTAAGTATCCTGAGTTCACATGACAGACTCACTTTTCACTAGTTTGCTGTATGCTGTATATTGTACATGATTTTTCAGGTCACTTCATTGCCATATAATGATATGTGCTTATTTAAAGAAGGATAGGGTTATTTCATTGGCTGTTACTGTTTTATTACTTTATTGCCATATGACATGTAGTATATAGTTACTGATTGTCTTTGTACCTTCTTATTTCTGAAGAAGTTCTTACATATTAAAAGAACAAAAGCACTCTCAAAAGAAAGCATGCTCAGTTACTGGTTCTGGTGTTGTTTTTTCATATAGCTGTAGAAGTTTTTTTGCCATTATATACATACACACGTGTGTGTGTGTGTGTGTGTGTGTGTGTGTGTGTGTGTGTGTGTGTGTGTGTGTGTGTGTGTGTGTGTGTGTGTGTGAGACTTTGCTGCTACAGTGGTACTGTTTTGCTTGTTTGATATTTTGTATTGCTGTCTGGAGCTTTGATACATGCTGGTGTATAATTTTGCCTATCTACTTTTTCATTGCATTGGGAGGCCGAGGTGGTGCAGCGGTTAGCATTGCCACCTCACAGCAAGAGGTTCTCTGATTCGATTCTCAGCTGGGGTGCCTTCTGTGCGGGGTCTGTATGTCCTCCCCGTGGTCGCATGGGTTTCCTCCGGGTGCTCCGGTTTCCTCCCGCATCCCAAAGGTGGATTGGACACTCTAAATTGGCCCTAGGTGTGAGCGTGTGTGTGCCTTCTGTGGAAGGTTGGGCTGGCAACTCGACACCGTAAAACTCCACTGCCAATCATGAGCAGACAGGTGATCCGCTGTGGTGACCCCTAATTGGGAAAGAAAAAAAGCCAAAAGAAGACTTTTTCGTTGCATTACACACAACATCTATAACCATTCTTCATTGAGGGCTGCTGGCCCCTTTATAAATGTTATTCTACTTGCAATACAAATTATGATTGGTTTCACTTCAGTTCTCATTCCTCTGGTTTGAAGTAAAACTATGTGATGGTTTCAATGTCGATGTACAGATGTAGAGAATAATCAAAATAGGAGTAGTTATTGTACCTGAACCCGTTACTTCAATTCTAATGTAGCACATTCACATGTTACTTGTACTGCTTCTACAATAACCTCTTTTTGTACAGTGCATTGTTGTACAGCATTTCCTTAAGGTGTTCATCTAGTACATGTGTTGTAGTATACAACTGTGTGCCATTTAAAGATATTCTTTCTTAGCACCTTAGTGCTCCATATTGTGCAGAACACTGATACAAGCTGTGCAGGAGGCACTGTTCTGCAAAGAACAGTGGTGGCTCCACTTTATGTTTTATGATTGGCTCAAATACTGCAAATATAGTCAATCAGCACAGAAGTAAATACCAATCAGAAAATGAGTTTATCAGCAATGCAAGCCTATTGGGGTGGGGTGGAGGGTCAAAAATGGGCTAATCATCAAATGAGTTCCTGTGACAAAGCAGCCAACAGTAACGATGCTACATTTTTCTTACCACTGTGATGCATTGAAAAAGGGGTAACATGGGACACTGAAGTCTATTCTTACTTTGCTTACTCAGAAAGAATGCATTTTGGACTACAGGTGAACAATGTGTTACAGTGTGGGCTGAGGAATATGATAGATGATGGCAGATAGGCAGGAGAGTACCATACCCCCCCCCCAAAAAAAAAAAGAAAAAGACCTGTAATCTGTAAGTAAAAAGATCTGTAGCTTCTTGTTCTTCCTTTTCTTTGTAGGGACAGCTGTTGGTGTTCAGGCCAGACAGTGCTGGTTGGCTGACTGGGAGCTGAGGATGGTTTACATCCTAGCTTTTTTGGACTTTTGTTCCTTTGTTTGAGCAGGAGTTGCCTGCCTCAGTGAATTATCGATTTAATTATGATAAGAGTGGAAGCTGCTTTGTACTAAGTAGCTGTCCAGAGGTAGGTACCTGATTTTTCCTTAAGATTAATGGCTCAGTCAGTCCAGGTTAGGAAGAGGAGTGACCTGCTACAGAGAAAGAGTGCTGGACAGATAGTAGAAAAGATGTTTGTTCCCCTAATGTTTTTGCCCTGTCCCCTGTGAAAAAAAATGTCATTTTTTTCTTGGGAAATCACTATATATTGCAGTGTGCCAGCAATGCCAGGCATTAGATTTTCAGTGTTCTTACTGTTGAGAAAATGTAGGTTGATGAAAAACCTGGTCTACGTTTTAAATTAATTAAAATCTATCAGTAATGCCAGATCTGAGTTTCCTACTTATTGGCACAAAACAAGTTGAGTGTAACTGCAAAGTCCAACAAGGTTTAATAGCTGAGTAAAACAAGCTTACAGCAATCAGTAGTCCGGTGCACACTCCAGTAACTGCCAAGCAATAAAAAGTTAAAAATGATCTGACTGCATAAATTCCGAGTCACAAAGTGTAAAGCGCTTTTTGTTAGGAAACACTTCTCCTAACTTCTTCAGACAGCAGTTCTCAGAAAGAAAAAACAAGTTTAAGTACTATCCTAGTGACTCATACTTGTTAATACAATTAAGCCAATTAAGCACAGTCTCATAATTTAAAGGTATAATCCTAAAATACTGAAGTCAAACAGTTTGTTGTTGTTAAGTCATTAGGTAAAATGAGTGCCTTAGTTTTATACAAAACAAAGTTCTGTTATCTTGTAATGGAACATGTAGTAAATTAAATAGTATTAATTAAAATCATAGTTAGTTCACTTTACTTATAGCTAATGTTCAAGGACCCATGGAAGTAGTAGTCTTTTCATAAAAAAAGGTGTTGTGTAACGTTTCTTTTAACCTGTAAAAGGTGGGTGTAACTTAGCAATTATAACATCCCTAGGGCTAATGAGCATCTATTATTTAACAATCTAACAAAAATAATGCATGTACAGCTACTATCTCTTAAGGCTCTTTAATTTTAGCACACATAGAATAGAAGTCATTTCATTCAAGCCCGGTGGAAAGCGTGCATTGAGTCTAAGCTGCCACAAAAGTTCCAATTTTTCCAACATAAGTGTCGACACCTCTACTCTACTATTCATCTCAACTGAGTCGATGGCCTTAAATTTGAAACTGTGGTTAGGGGTTTCAATGCAGTGTCTAGTTAGTGGGCTTTCCATTTTCCTTTTGTTAATGTAATAAACGTGTTCGTAAATCCTCTCCTTAAACTTACGATCAGTCTTGCCTACATAAAAACTAGGGCAGCACTGACATAATGCTACATAGACTAAGGCTTTGGAGTTACAGTTAAACTTGTTCTTCAGGAAATAGTCTCACCCCCTAATAATGACTTTTGACCCTGTAGCAATGTGTCGACACTGGTTACATGCCTCGCATTTAAATGTCCCTGTGGTGCCTCTAAAAGTGCTGTTACTACTTTCAGTAAGTTTTTTTAGGTTCCTTCCTTTTTTCCAGGTGACCAGCGGTTTATCTCCCAACTTTCCTTGTATATCCCTATCGGACAGTAACAACTGCCAGTTTTTGCCCAGTATTGTAATCGGGGCTTCATAATATAAAGAGAATGTAGTCACAAATCTCAAACAATTTTGCTCCCTTTGTGGTCCAATACTATTCCTAACTATGGGGTTACTCAGTTATATCTCTACTGAGACATTGGTTTCTAAAGTGTGGACTGCTGTCCATCCTTGGGAGAGGATGGGTCTGAAGTGGCCAGAGGCCCTTTTACTACTCACTTCCCTTATAAGGTCAGCAATCAACTCAATGGCATACCCCCTCTTGAGGAACATGGACTTCAAAAGTTCACATTCCCCAAAGAAGTGGTCATCCTCCGTAGTCATCCTGGCCGCTCGTACCAGTTGGCCCTTCACTACACTCCTCTTCTGGTGCAGCGGGAGAAAACTAGTGTAGTGTAAGAATGGGTTAGAGTAAGTACTCATTCAGAAAATCCTTGCTAGGTATTTTTTCTGGGCTCTATCTTTAGACAGTTCAACATCCAAGAAACTCATAGAATCTATGTGAAAGTTACTAATGAACCTGAGAAAGGTGGTGTACCTATTAATCTGCTCCATAATTTCAGAAGCTAGTTCAACACCCCCTTTAATAATCATAAAAATGTCATCTAAAAAGTGGGTGTAATAATAAATACACTCATTCAGTCCAGGGTTATCAAAAATGGTGTCTTTTTCCCATTTAGCCATGACTAAATTGGCAAAACTAGCTCCACAAGGGGAGCCCATAGCTACACCAATCTGCTGTCTGAAAAATTATTTTTCAAAGGTAATATAGTTATTGGACAGTGTTATACCTAGCAATTCCTCCACCAACCTCAGTTCTGAATGTTCTGCCCCTTTAAATCTCATATGGTCGATAACCCATTCTATTCCCAAGGTTTGTGGGATCACCATGTATAGATTGCAAACATCTACTGTTAAAAAACAAAAGTGCTCATTATAAGCTAAAGTGTTAATACTCATCAAAAATGTCTAAGAATCTTTGCAAATCTGAGGTTCCAGGGCCACAAATCTCTTCAGAATGTCATCTATCATCTTAGCACAAGAATAGGTGATTGATTGTCGAGCGTCCACTAAGGGGCGCATAGGTGGATCTCCTTGATTCTTGTGAATTTTAGGTATTCCAAAAAGTACAGGTAGTGTAGGTGATAGTACTGACAAATAGTTAAACATGTCAAGGTCGATAAGTGAGTCAATGAACATATCATTCAGGAACATTCTGATACGGTTGTATGCTAGGTTCAGTTCGTTCAGGATCACTTTAATATATGCGTTACTTTCAAGTATCTTCCCCATTCTTTCCTTGTAGTCCATTTTGTGCATAATGACCAGTCCACCTCCTTTGCCAGGTTTCATTAGGTGGACTGGACAAAGTCTATAGTTGCTTAGAGCTTCTCGTTCGTTCTTGTTCAAATTGGTCCTTAATTCAGACTTGTGTTGACGGTTAATGAAAGCCCTAAAGTCCATTTCGCACATTCTTTCAAATAGTAAAATGAATGGATGTAAAGGGGGATTAAATGTACTAGAAATATGCAAATTTGGGTTCCCATTGTAGTTCCCGTTACCCAACATTAATTGTAAATTGAGTTTTCTAGTATAAAGTTTAAAGTCCATTAATAAGGACCCTAAATCAGTGGCATGAGTTGGAATGAATGTAAGTCCTTTTGCAAAAATTTCAACTAATAGAGGATCGATAATGTATTCGGTAAAGTTGTACATTTTAAAATCTCTGCTTTTATTCATTACAACTTTACAAAAGGGGTTGTTTGAACTGGCCCTTTGGTGAAAGGTCACCTCTTGTTCCTGTTGTTGCTGTTCCTCCTTGTGTTGTATTTCGTCTGTTGCTTAATGGTTCATGGAGTTTTTTGGAACATTATTTGAACTCACACCTGCCATCTGAGAGTTGTTGTCCTCATCATCCTGGTCTGTGAAGTAGTTGTTTTGGTGGGCTTCATTCTCATTTAGTGCCCCTCGGTTTCTAAACCCTGGTAAACCCTCATTTTTATTGCCATTACTATTATCAGATGTACCCCTTGTGGTATTAAAACCTCTAGGGGCATTCCATATTTGTGAAGGGGGCGGGTCTGGGTAAGCTGATCCATTTGCATAGTCCCTCTGGTCTCTGTTAATTTTCCTAATTTTAGTGTCCCTAGTTTTTGACAGTAAGTTATTAATACTGGTAAAAGTCCTGTTATATTCAAAATGGTATCTTTAGAAGTCAAGGTCCCTTTTAATTTCATCGTTGAGGGTAGTAACTTCACTAGATAATTAATTAATGTGCACCTCATAATGCTTGGACATAATCTTCAATAATTCTAACCCGAGTGTTGAAAAATGTCACTAGTTCCATGTGAAAGGCAGAATCTTTAACTAATCCAGTAGGATACTGCCAAAAACATAAGCCTTTCAGCACAATCTTCTCTTTAAGCCATTCACTAAAGTAGTTCACTTTTAGTTGTAGTTTTCTTATTTTAACAAGTTTAAAATCAAACAGTTTTAGTTTCTCCACAAATCTCACACTGCCAGTCGCCGATTGTCCCACTAAGTTGTCAGTAATGTTGTCAGCAAGTAGTTTAGGCTCATCCCTGAGCCATGAGTTTAAATCCAGGACTCCAATAAGCCCTGGTGTAGTGTGCTCTGCCATATCGGCAGGTATTGTGGATTGAATTACACAGTCCCTCGCTTCAGTAACAGTACTGGTACCAGTATTCAGACGAGTGTTTCTCAAAGTGCTCGTCACATTGGTACCTGCACTAGAAACAGTGATCTTGTTCATGTTTGGACTTCCCTCCATTCGGGTGTTTTGCGATAAAGTATCCATGCGTGTAGCCAAGTCATCCAGCCTTTGATTCATGACTTCAATAAGTAAGGTCAGGTTCCCAACTTCAGTTTGGGTTTGAGTCTGTGTTAGAAATGGACTCTCAGTGCCATTCGACTCCACAAAAGACATGTTTACTAAAAACGTCCAAAAACTAATAGGCACAAAACAAGAAGAGCATAACTGCAAAGTCCAACAAGGTTTAATAGCTGAGTAAAACAAGCTTATAGCAATCAGTAGTCCGGTGCACACTCCGGTAACTGCCAAGCAACAAAAAGTTAAAAACGATCTGGCTGCACAAATTCCGAGTCACAAAGTGTAAAGTTGATGAATATTAACTCTTTAGCTTATAATGAGCACTTTTGTTTTTTAACAGTTGATGTTTGCAATCTATACATGGTGATCCCACAAACCTTGGGAATAGAATGGGTTATCGACCATATGAGATTTAAAGGGGCAGAACATTCAGAACTGAGGTTGGTGGAGGAATTGCTAGGTATAACACTGTCCAACAACTATATTACCTTTGAAAAATAATTTTTCAGACAGCAGATTGGTGTAGCTATGGGCTCCCCTTGTGGAGCTAGTTTTGCCAATTTAGCCATGGCTAAATGGGAAAAAGACACCATTTTTGATAACCCTAGACTGAATGAGTGTATTTATTATTACACCCGCTTTTTAGACAACATTTTTATGATTATTAAACGGGGTGTTGAACTAGCTTCTGAAATTTTGGAGCAGTTTAATAGTTGGATGTTGAACTATGTAAAGATAAAGTCCACAAAAAATACCTATCAAGGATTTTCCGAATGAGTACTTACTCTAACCCATTCTTACATTACACTAGTTTTCACCCTCTGCACCAGAAGAGGAGTGTAGTGAAGGGTCAACTGGTATGAGTGGGCCAGGATGACTACAGAGGATGACCACTACTTTGAGGCATGTGAACTTTTGAAGTCCATGTTCCTCAAGAGGGGGTACCCCATTGAGCTGATTGCTGACCTTATAAGGGAGGTGAGTAGTAAAAGGGCCTCTGGCCACTTCAGACCCATCCTCTCCAAAGGATGGACAACAGTCCACACTTTGGAAACTAACGTCTCAGTAGAGATAGAACCGAGTAACCCCGTAGTTAGGAATAGTATTGGGCCACAAAGGGAGCAAAATTGTTTGAGATTCGTGACTATATTCTCTTTAGATTATGAAGCCCTGATCACAATACTGGGCAAAAACTGGCAGTTGTTACTGTCCAATAGGGATATACAAGGAAAGTTGGGAGATAAACCGGTGGTCACCTGGAAAAAAGGAAGGAACCTAAAAAAACTTACTGAAAGTAGTAACAGCACTTTTAGAGGCACCCCAGGGACATTTAAATGCGAGGCATGTTACCAGTGTCGACACATTGCTACAGGGTCAAAATTCATTATTAGGGGGCGAAACTATTTCCTGAAGAACAAGTTTAACTGTAACTCCAAAGCCTTAGTCTATGTAGCATTATGTCGGTGCTGCCCTAGTTTTTATGTAGGCAACAAGACTGATCGTAAGTTTAATTAGAGGATTTACGAACATGTTTATTACATTAACAAAAGGAAAATGGAGAGCCCACTAGCTAGCCACTGCATTGAAAACCCCTAACCACAGTTTCAAATTTAAGCCCATCGACTCAATTGAGATGAATAGTAGAGGAGAGACGTCTACACTTATGCTGGAGAAAATGGAACTTTTGTGGCAGCTTAGACTCAATGCATGCTTTCCACCGGGCTTGGCTGAAATTACTTCTATTCTATGTGTGCTAAAATTAAAGAGCCTTAAGAGATAGTAGCTGTACATACATTATTTTTGTTGGATTGTTAAATAATAGATGCTCATTAGCCCTAGGGATGTTATAATTGCTAAGTTACACCCACCTTTTACAGGTTAAAAGAAACGTTACACAACACCTTTTTTTATGAAAAAGACTACTACTTCCATGGGTCCTTGAACATTAGCTATAAGTAAAGTGAACTAACTACGACTTTAATTAATACTATTTAATTTACTACATGTTCCATTACAAGATAACAGAACTTTGTTTTTTTATAAAACTAAGGCACGCATTTTACCTAATGACTTAACAACAACAAACTGTTTGACTTCAGTATTTTAGAATTATACCTTTAAATTATGTGACTGTGCTTAATTGGCTTAATTGTATTAACAAGTATGAGTCACTAGGATATTACTTAAATTTGTTTTTTCTTTCTGAGCACTGTTGTCTGAAGAAATTAGGAGAAGTGTTTCCTAACGAAAAGCGCTTTACACTTTGTGACTCGGAATTTGTGCAGCCAGATCGTTTTAACTTTTTATTGCTTGGCAGTTACTGGAGTGTGCACCGGACTACTGATTGCTGTAAGCTTGTTTTACTCAGCTATTAAACCTTGTTGGACTTTGCAGTTACGCTCGTCTTGTTTTGTGCCTATTAGTTTTTGGACGTTTTTCCTACTTATTGCTCAGAAAATGTAGGGGTTTGAAAAATCTATTGTTCATATAACTTTTAAAATTGATTAAGCAGTCTGTCAATAATGGCAAACCAGAGTTTCATACTTAATATTGTTCAGAAAATGCAGGTTGCATTATATAGTATGTCAGTAATGCCAAACTTGAGTTACATATTTTATGTTGTTCAGAAAATGTATATTGATGCAAAACATCTTCTGTTTTTTTTTAAATTAATTAAAGTCTATTGGTAATGTAAGACTTGAGCTTCATACTTACGATCTCATTCAGAAAATGTAGGATAATGAAAAACCTGTTCTTCTAGTAACTTTTTAAATTATTTATAAAGTCTATCAATAATGTCAGATGAAGGATTCATACTTAACATTATTCACAAAATGTAGCTGCGTTATACAGTCTGTCAGTTATGCCAGACTAGAATGCTATATTTAACAGTAGGTTAATGTAAAACTTGCTGTTCTATTAACTTTTCTTTTAATTTCACTGGAAAGCAGTCTATCAGTAATGCCAGACTGGGACTTATTATTTATTATTGTAAAGAAAATGTTGTGTGATGCAAAACCAATTCTATTAACTTTTTAAATTAGAGTAAATTAAGTTTGTCTCTGCTTTTGGCAGGTTGTCTCACCCCCATTGCTTTCCCCATTAAGAAGATGACAGATAGTCAAACTGGCCCACACATTGCAACACTTCAGGAGTTAAAAAGGTTGGGAGCTGGATTAAATTGAAATACATCTCAACACTGTGCCTAAACTTGTGTGTGCATGTATGTGTGTGTGCACATGCATGCCCATATCTGTGTGTGTGTGTGTGTGTGTGTATGTGTGTGTGTGTGTGTGTGTGTGTGTGTGTGTGTGTGTGTGTGTGTGTGTGTGTGCGTGCGCTTGCGTGCGTCCATGTGGGTATTTTGGGGAGGGGGCATACTTGGCAAAGTAATACTTTACTCTTCTGTTAGCATATTTCAGTGTTTTACTTTGAGGTGAATTATACCATGCTTATTAGTCTGAGTGCCTAAGCTTACCAGTTATGGCTAGAGTGGGTGTATTTACAATGTCTAATGGCCATCCAGCTTTCACTGTACTCATATTTCCCTATAAGAAGGGTATCAGAAGGTACCAGCAGTATTGTGATATAGGAAAGATATGGATTTTGGTGTACATACTGAGGTTTCCCATGTAACATTTTACTGAACAATGTATGTTACTGCTGCTGCTGTATGTTACTGCTGCTGCTGTATGTTACTGCTGCTGCTGTATGTTACTGCTGCTTCTGCACTGCTCCACCAAGAAGGAGCGAAAAAAGCCAAAGCAGCATAGAATAAGGAGCACACATCTAAAACATGTTACAAACATATGTCACTACTATTTAATTTGTCTATGCACTTAGTGCAAACAATGTGCAGAGGTAGAACAATTTGTAAATTGAAATATGTAACAGGATAGTGGTGTTTGGACAATATATTTATTAGAGCCACGTAAATGATGTGTCTAGTGGTGTTTGGACAATATATTTATTAGAGCCACGTAAATGATGTGTCTAGTGGTGTTTGGACAATATATTTATTAGAGCCACGTAAATGATGTGTCTAGTGGTGTTTGGACAATATATTTATTAGAGCCACGTAAATGATGTGTCTAGTGGTGTTTGGACAATATATTTATTAGAGCCACGTAAATGATGCGTCTAGTGGTGTTTGGACAATATATTTATTAGAGCCACGTAAATGATGTGTCTAGTGGTGTTTGGACAATATATTTATTAGAGCCATGTAAATGATGTGTCTAGTGGTGTTAATGGGCAGGCGATTTTAGTTTGATTCTGTATAGTAGTAGTATTGCTTCATATTTGGTAATTTATGGTAGTGAATTTGCACATTATAAAGTACATTTTTTGATTTGAGTTACAAGCTCTATTTTCATAGAATAATTTTATAACTATACGGTGTTAATTATTGACTAATATATCTTTCACCTTATTGCTTTTGGTTGACAAATCACTTCAATCAGGCACCATCAAAATGGAGGATTTTTGCTCAGTGCAAAAACAGGGTTTCCATATTCTGACTGTTTCTCACACATTTCTAGGGTGTGTATTCCACATTGGCCTCGTAAGAGGTTGAGACCTATGTATTATTCATCTTATTGTATGACTGTGGGGTTTTCATCTTGTGTACCCCCACCCTGAATATAGGTTTTGGTGTACAGGACGTACCCAGATAAGAAAACATAAGTAAATAAACAAACAAATGTGAATTCTATTTTTCAACTATATTTCAGGAATCTGGAAAGTATTGCCTATTGACTTAAAATTTAAGAAGAAACTGCAGTTTTCAAGCAACATTTATATGTGTAACATTCATGTAATACAATGTTTTTGTTGACTAATTTGCATATTACCAGGGGTAATGAAGCCTTTAACATTTACACATATATGTAAACTCATTGATAAGATTAACATCTAGCCAATATAACCACTGAACTTAAATTATACAGAAGAGTACAAATATAGTGACTGCATCGCTTGTATTCCACACATACCCCATACCACTCTTCATATTCCACTCCTGAAACCGTACTCAGTACTAGAACACTCAGCCCAGCACTCTTCCTCACTCTTTCACTTCACTCTTTCTACACCTTTCACTAACATCCTACACTACACCTGTACCACTAGCTTATATTATCTTCAACTCCTGCTATACCTAGGCTCTTAACATTTCTCTTTTAGTTAACATTTACAGATGTATTCTTCATTTTTACTCCAATTGCATTTTAACACACAGCTGTATGTAAAACATTTGTAAATATTGTGACATCGTTTTATTTTTTTTATTGTGTTTGCTGTCATCATACGTTTGCTGATGATAACTCAGTTTTCAAGAAGATCTACCTTTGTAACTTACTGTACTATCATGTCATAGTGATCTGGATCATGCTTGAAAAGGGATCTTGGAACAAGCACCTACTCAATTAACAAGTGTACTTACATTTAAGTCTGTATGTATGTATAAATAAATATTCACTCATAACGTCTAAAACAGAGAAGTTGCCATACTAACTGACTCTGTTATATAAATAAGTTTGTATTATCATCATGTGCTGGCTTTCATGCCAAACTTTCAATACACTATAAACATATGTTTCAAATTCCTTCAAATCATAAATAAAGCTTCTCAAGCTCCAGTAAGTCTTATTAATTAAATGAAAGTAAGATTAAAAAAAACTTAGCAACAAATCCTAACAACTACAGACGCAGTGGTTAAATAGGCTGCAATATGCCTTACCAAATTAGTTACTAAGGATATGTCCCTGAAATGATTTATGGAATGTACTCAGTCCTCAGGATAAAGTGGGCTGCACATGCTTATAGTCATGCACCCACCACCCCAAAACTTAAGTGTCAACCTACTTCTCAACTCAGTGTCTGTTCAGTAGAAGGGCTATTATAGCAATAACCCAAGCCTGGGTGTGGGTAATGCGGGATTTACCCACGGTTGGCATGGTTTAAGCCCTCGGGACCAAACAAAGACAACCGTGGGTAAATCCCGCATTACCCACACCCAGAAGTGGATTATTCCTATTATACTATGACATTATTTAAGAAAAGAAATAATTAATTTTCTTAAATAATGGCATTGTATAATGCCTCTTTGCTGCCCTTCCGCAGCTGTCTGGTATCCGCGGCAGTTCTGATGTACTGCGCATGCCTACGCATTACATCAGAGCTGTGGCCAAAAGCAATGGAGAAAGCAAGATCTCCGTTGCTTTTTACTGTTTTGCTATGTTAAATAGGTTTAACATAGCGATACAGCTTTAAAATAAGCAACGGAGATGTCCGTTGCTTATTTTAAAGCTGTCTTGCTATGTTAAACCCATTTACCATAGCGAGACAGTAAAAGCAATGGAGATCTTGCTTTCTCCGTTTTTAAACCTGTCTCGCTATGTTAAATGGGTTTAACATAGCGAGACAGCTTTAAAATAAGCAACGGAGATCTCCGTTGCTTTTTTTAAACCTGTGTCGCTATGTTAAACTTTTTTTAACATAGCGAGACAGTGTTTTAAAAGAGACTTATACTAATGGAAAAAGTCCAGGTGACCGGACCTTTTTCCATTAGTATAAGTTGATTTACAATGTGCACGCTGGCCAATCAGCGTGCACATTTTGGAATATTAATGGGGGGTCATGGTATAATAAAGCTTTTCTAGGGCAGTTGACATTTTATCCATAATGACATGCTTTAACAACACTTCTTGTCAGCATGATTTACCACAGCTGTATAATCCTTCTGCTTCTTCTCATATTGTCTTTAACCTGTTTATACTTGCTTCCTTTGAATCTCCAATGAATTTGAAATCACTCTTTATACTTTGCATTGCAGTAATTCATTTCTTAGACATGCACTGAAAATGGACCTCATGCTAGATGGACATGTTGGTAAAATAAATATATGTTTGTGCTACATAAAAAAAAAAACTAATACTATTGCCAATGACGGAAATCATGAAATACTTCTTCTGGAGTAGTAGTTAAAGGTTTGTGACAAATTTAGGAAAATGTAACGTATTTCAGTTGAGGGAAATTAGGTGGGAGAAGTTTGTTTAAGATGTGAGTTTCAAGAGTAAATAGGCACTTAAAAAATCAGCATCTAAAAATTGACAGTTTTGTGAAGCAGACATTGTATGAAGCTTAGTTAAGGGAGCAGCCATGAAGGCTTGAATGATACCTGGTTTTCATATTAAGTCTAAGGATGCCTGCAAGGACTAAATTAGTGGATAAAAATAAATGAACAGCTTTAAGTACTATCAGTGATGAAATGCAGCACAATCAGGATAAAGGACTTAACGTAACTAAAAATAAACCGGTGTATTAACTTTTGGGTTTAATTAATAATTAACTGCTGAAGCAATAATTAAACAGTTTGATGTGTGAGACTGAACAGAACAGATGTGAGTAGCTGTGTGATACAAGCCAAGCATTTGGCCACTATGCAGGTCTAAATGATGGCCAATACACATCCAGATGGGTTAGCCATGTGTTTTCTGTCCATTTATTTTAATTTTATTATTTATCTTGCATTACATAATTCTCAAAATGTTTGTTTTCTGATCACAGACAAGTTATGGAGCCTGATTCCAAAACATATGTTTGGGACAATGAAGAAGCATCACATAACTCCTCAAAGTGTCATGGTTGTAATTCCAAGGGAAGGCTTGCATGCTTCCTTATACTTAGTATGAAAACCAAGAATCATGTAATCCTTCATGGCTGGTCCCTTAACTAAGCTTCACACAACAAGCCTGATTCACAAACCTGTCCATCTTCAGATGCTGATATCAAAGCTATCTGTTGTAATCTGGGTATACAAATTTAGTATAAGATTTGCATAATCATAGGTTTGGTTAGCTGCCATGTCTAAGCACATTAACAGACTGGCAAATTTTTACTGTAAGAGGCAGCTACATTATTCAGTGGGTCTATATCAGAAGACCGACAGCTAAAAACACCGAACACCCTTACCTCGGCACTGCTTAACCGAAAGCAGGAAATGTCGAATGGCCAGAACAGCAATTTTTTTCCCAGGGAAAAAAATCGCTGGGTCATTGCCAGGAGTTTGCGGTTAAATCCACTGTAGTGCGATCTCAGAGTAGAGATGTTTAAGTAGGGGGGTGTGGGGGGCAAAGCCCCCCACTTTATTTTTTCTGTTAGTTTGTTTGTTTGTTTGTTTTTTGTTGGCCCAGTAGTTATTTTCCCTGGGAAAAAAAATTGCTGTTCTGGCCGTTCAACATTTCCTGCTATCGGTTAAGCAGTGTCAAGGTAAGGATGTTCAGTGTTTTTAGCTGTCGATGTAGTGATATAGATCCTATTCAGTGGCATGTTATTCACTTCAAAATAAAAATGTTGCATAAGTAGACGTAACAGTAAAGAACTGGAAATTCCTAATGCCCTGGTATGTAAAATTAAGAAGCTTAAATAGTCCTGTTTCATATTTACATCCAGTGCCAATCTAGAGTAAATAAGCATTCCCTGGTATCTATAACATCTATACTTTTTACAGGCTTTTCACTCTACATTTCATCTTCTGTAAGGTGAAGAGTTTGTGTGTGTGTGTGTGTGTGTGTGTGTGTGTGTGTGTGTGTGTGTGTGTGTGTGTATGTGTGTACACACACACACACACACACACACACACACACACACACACACACACACACACACACGCTTTGGAGTCATAAATTTCAAAATCAGTCTACATATTGCTATCATGTTATGCCTCAAAGGATAATACAAATGCTTTGATGTTTTGTGGCACTTGAGGCTTGTTGGGATATTGGTTAATAAACCAGGCAGAAAATAAGTCTGAATACATTGTCCTCAATAATGTACAAAACTACCGGCTACAGAAATCAGCTCCTACACATAGTAAATTAACATTCCTAACATATTTAATAGGCCTGAAACCAAAACGGCACACAAAACTAAAAATAAAAAGAAAACACTGCTATGGCAGCTGCCGAGTACTGAAACACTTGGAGATTTATTATATAAACTTAAAGTGCTTTTCATTTGATGACACGCAAACTTCTTCAGAAGTAAAATATAGTAGTACAAACCACTTTTAAACCAGCAGGTAATCAGGTTACCCAATCATTTACAATGTGACTCATACAAAAAACTAATTAAAGGGATACACCTTCATAAAATGTTACTATTTTCAGACAAACCAGCTTACATTAGATCATACAACTGGGCTAAACATACTGTGGCAACACGGTATAAATACAAATCATAAATATATATTAAAAAATGTATGTACATATATCAAAAAATGTATGCAAATATATGCAAAGAAATCTTGCATGTATCAAAGGGAACATACCAAACTACTGATTGCTACATATACTAATAAAAACTCAAGACTCGATACAAAATTAAAAACATAAAAGACAAGTGGGACACTTTTAACTTTTATAACTGTTCAATGAAAACATTATATACCAGAAACATAATAAAGAAACAATAAAAATAAAACAATAAAGAAATCCATCAACTTGTGTACATGAACTAATTCCTGCCATCTCTGCAGACTTCTTAATTTTAAAATACTACTAATAGAACAAGTAAAATTTGTACCATTCTGCCGCTAAGGGTTTCAATGTCTGCATTATTGAAGAATTCGAAAAATTGGAACTTTTAGAACTAACCCAATGTAGGTCAATAATTAGGTAAGCTTGCTGTTGTTAATGTTAGGAGAGGAATTATTGAAGAATCTGTTGGAACAACAACGTTCAAATATTGTAGGAATGACTGTAATGAACAAATGCAAAAATTGCAATTTTGTAAGTTTGTTAAGGGTGCATTTTTGGTTTTAAAATTAATGGCATACACTTCAAACTCAAATGATGGTTTAACTGTAATTCTAGGTAGAAGGTTTGTTAATAAATGTCTCAGTTGTCCTTCATTTGAATATTGGCAAAGCAGGGCATAGATATAGTATAGGAATGTATGAACACCAATATGCCATTGGTAGAAGAAAAACAGACAATGCTTTAATTAGAATTATTCAGTTGAATTTAGACCATAACTTTAAATTTTTGGCTATAGATCAGAAAACTCTCTTTATTAGTAGTATTGGAAAATTAAGAAGTCAACTAGAAGAATTAGAATTATTTTGAGATTTAGAAAAATGCTATTTTCAGGACTTTCATTATTATTATTATATTTATTTTTCTGGATTACAAAGTTGGTATATAGGTGTTTTTGTACACAAGTTGAGTGATTTAATGTGTTTCATTATTGTTGTTTCTTATTAACATTTCTGGTATATTAGTTTATGTAGTTACAGTTATAAAGTTAAAAGTGTCCCCACTTGTGTTTATTAAGCATAGGGCATTTTTTGGTATATCATAATAATCAACTTTTACATCATATTCCCTTATTACCACAGTTTTATGTTGATTGTATGTTATACCGTGTTGCCTGTCATTTAACCCAGTGTATGATCTAATATATTGTAACATTTTATGATGGCTTTTCCCTTGAGGTGTATCCCTTTGTCTGTATAGGTCATGAATGATTGCATTCATGATATTGTAAGTTTATATCTGACCCCCCACTTCTGATTTTTTACTCAGCATGTCATTAAGCGGCAGCTTTAAGTTATATAACAAATCTCAAAACGTTTCAGTGCCTAAACGGCTGCTCTCAAGTGTTTTCTTTATTTATATTTAATGAGGCCCTATCGTTTGCCTTTATATTTAATAGGCCTATCGTTTGCCTTTATCTTTAAACCTTAATTGCATGTGGAAGACATTATTGCATGCAAATAAATTCACATTGGTATCATGCAACATAAATCTAGAAAAAGTATGTTTGAAAGATCTAAAAAAAAAAGAGAAAGAAAAATCAATAGAACAGTCAGAACAGGTAAAGAAGGTACAGCAAGTGACAGAGAAAAAAAAAGAAAAGACTAAGAAAAAAGAAAAGTTGGGGTGAGCCAGTTTTTTAGTTTGATTTAGCTTTTATTATTTAGCAATTATTCAATTACACATTTTATTCAATGATACATATTTATTATTCATTTATTATTTGTTTGTATAAGAGATGACTCCATCAAACTTTTTATCTTGACCCTGTAGCTTCACAATATGGAGACAATCTGAGTATCTGCACATTTATGACTTCTTTAATGCTGTTAAGCTAATGAATGCAAACAGTCTTCAGGGAGGCAACCAGATCAACATCATTTCTCATGGAAATGGGGAAAAACTGAATAAAAATAAAAACTATAAAAACTTAATAAAGAGCTAAAGGTGCTTGGGTGCTGTTGTTGGCAGCCATTGTGCTGTTTAGTCATTTCACCATTACTGGGACTTGCAGGTTATATATTCAGGACACCAAGGAAAAATGGAGAAAATTACAATAAATTTGGATGTGGATGATATGCAGACACTTGTGCTAAGCTGCTCCTGTTGTGCAATCTGCCTGTTTGTATCAAACTTATGTAACCAAAGAAATTCTAGGATCATCTAAGTAGAGAGATGAAAAAAGGAGCCATCCCAGTACTGAACACCAGAGCACACCACTAGTAACTTAACTACCCGCCATACAAACTCACCTTAACTCCGCTTTCTCTAGTTTATCCATGCACCAACCATGCAATGCAGGATCTGCTTTTATGGCATTATTGTTATTTTAATGTCAATGTGGGGAGTAAGTGTCTCATGCTTTGACATGATCCAAAAAAGTTATGTGACCAACTCTGTTTGACACAGCTAATGACATGAGTTTAACCTGATAATGTTTTTTTATATATCGCGATATGAGATCATCCAGACACATGATGATGTCTTTCATGGCTTTTAGCTATATATAGATTATTCCATCCTTAGTTAGTAGTAGGGTCATCCTTATGTAGGGGCATCACTACTGCAAGTTCACCATACTTCAGGAATAAAATTCTGTAGCAAACTCATGTTAAACAATCACTGTTCTTTTTTAAAGTTGTTTCTTAGCAATGGCAAGCCTGCCTGCTCCCCCTTTAGCTATTATTGGAAATCATAGAATGAGAACAGCAGGTGATCCTTGACGACTGACGTTTGAATATCAGTCATCTCGTTCCATGCTGACACATACCAGACCTCCCTAGAATGGTACCAACTACTACACCAACTGCTGAACCCAATAAACTTTTCTTTGTATATAGGCATCACTCAGGATGAAATAAGAATTCCATTCCAGACCAATGTCTTGCCTGCACTGGACACATGTATGGTGAGAATCCAACATGTCTGTCTGCATGCCCATCATGATGTTGCACCCCAAGTCATTCCCACCCACATGGACAAACACTAGGTCATTATCATATTTGTCCAGTGAGAAGGACTTCAGAGCCCTTCTGATGTCACAGATCCTGATAAAAAAATAAACTAATTGTGGCCATACCTTTGTGCAGTCCTGTGAAAGTGGACTTAGCATGCCTGGCAATAGAGTCAATAATTGGGAAGACATGAATTAATGTTTTTACTTATGGAATTTTCATGTATCTGGCAGTTTCTGGTTTGGTCTGTAGTGACCCTCTATTATGTGTGAGCATTGTGCCGCTGATGCCAAGGAGAGAAACTAAGACCTACTCTTACTAATCCTAGGAGGCTTTGCTAGTGACTTTTCTACAGCTTCAGTATAAGTCAGTTTAATGTGATTTTGATGAGATATCAGTGGTAGTGTGTTCACAGGTTCATATATTAGTTCTCGGCTAACTGCCCTTGTGGGTCATTTTAAGCCTAGTCAATTACTGCATGTGAGAATTAAACCCTGTACCTTGTGTCTGTAAGGTAAAAGTACAGTTGTGTACACTTACCATAAATGTAGATGTTCATGTGTATTCACTGTTGCAGTCATTACATTTGGGTTATCTGCTTGCAGGTTGCCCTCAGTCAGCCTGATTAACAAAGTCTTGGGTCCTGCATTGGCTGCTGTCCCTTCTTCCATGATGTCAGGTCGTCAGCAATATAAACATGCAGCCGACACCATTACATCAGTTTTTCTTGCCCCAGATGTCAGGTGCCCCCCTAATGGGAAGCAATCAAATCTATAAATGCAAGGATATACCTCCAACAAAAAAGCAAATACACCAAAAAGCTTTTAGAGCATAGTAAGTGAGAGTAGAGGTATAGCCAAAAGAAGAAAGGGCTGGAGGGAGGGTAACCAGGACTGCAACAGTAAATACACTCGAACATCTACATTTATGGTAAGTGTACACAACTGTACTATGTTCTTCGTGTTTCACTGTTGCAGTCATTACATTTGGGTAGATTCCCAAAGCTAAGGATGGGAAAAGGAATTTAGATAGCATTAGGACCAGTTATAAGGCCCTGCAAGACTGCAGTGGCAAAACCAGCTCTGGATTTAGAGAAAATTGGCAAATGATAATGCTTGGTGAAAGTATGTACAGAACTCCAGGAAGCAGCTTCTAGGATGTCCCTAGCAGGGATGCCCCTGAGAAAGGCTGTAGAGGTAGATGCAGCTCTGGTTGAATGGGGTCTGATGCCCTGTGTGATAGGTTTTCCATGGTGCTTATAGCAGAAATGAATGCAGTGGCCTATCCATTTTGAAATGGATTGTTTTGAAATAACCTTCCCCTCTGTCCCTGCAGCAAATGCCACCAGCAGTTGTTCAGATTTCCTTTGAGGTTTAGTCCTGTCCAAGTAGAATCTAAGCTGTCTGTGTACATCTAAAGAGTGCAGTATTCATTCCTCTTTGTTCTGTCAGTTAGAAAAGAAGGTAGGCAAATTAATGGACTGATTAAGAGCCACACTGGATGCCACCTTGGGAATGAAGGAAGGATTGGTTCTAAGGACACCCTGTCCGTATGAAAGATGATGAAAGGTTCCACTGCCATAAGGGCCTGTAATTCAGATATCCTTCTTGCAAAAGTGATTGTTAAAAGGAAAGCTGTTTTCCAGGAAAGAAATTTTAAATCTGCAGTAGCAGCTATCTTGAAAGGAGGCAAAGTGAGTTTCTCCAAGACAAAGTTAAGATCCCAGGCTGGAGTTGGAGCTCTCCTGGGTGGCCTTAAACTTTTGGCCCCACTGAGGAGCTGCTTGAACAGTGGGTGAGAGAAGAGGGGAGGCTCAGTGCTATAATGAACTGAAATGGCTGAGGCATGAATTTTGATGGAGGAGAAAGACAAGCCCTTATGAAGCATCTCAGTCAAGTATTGTAGAATCTGAAGTAAATTGGGCACTGCTGCATTCATTCCTTGAGTTTGGTTCCAAGCACAGAATCTTTTCCATTTTGCAGCATAAGATTTTCTACTATTAGGCCTCCTTGCCTCTAAAATTATATCCATCACTGATTTATGGAGGGTTGGTAAAGGAGAGATTAGGTAATTAGCCAGGCTGCTAGGTTCAGGGTTTGCAGCTCAGGGTGCAGAATCTGGTTCTCCTGCTGAGGCAACAGGGAAGGAGTCTGAGGCAGGTGCCATGGAGCCAAGCATGACACACTGCACAAGAGTGGGTACCAGTGTTGGCGAGGCCAGTCTGGTGCAATTAAAATCGTCCTTGGCTTGTCCTGTTTGATCTTTAGTAGTACCTTGGAGAGCAGAGGCAGAGGAGGAAAGGCATAAACTGATAGGTTATTCCAGCTGAAGGAAAGAGCATCCACTTTCCAAGCTAGCTTGTGGGGAATCCTTGTGCAAAATTTGTCCAGTTGATGGTTCTGGGGGGAGGCAAACAGGTCTATATCTGGGCTCCCCTATTTGCTTGTCAACATGTTGAAAATCCTTCGTTCCAGTTTCTACTGTTGTGGGTCCATGAGATTTCTGCTTAGTCCGTCTGCCAGTGTATTTAGTTTTCCTGAGAGGAATTGAGCTTGTAGATTCACATGGTAGCTCAAGACTGTGTTCCACAATACCATGGCTAGTCTGCAGAGGGGTGACAGGCCTGTGCCCACCAAAGGAACTCTAGGCGTAGGCAAAGTATGATAGGAATCCTTGCTTCTAGATTCTGTGAATGTTGACACCATAGGCTTTTGAGATACCATTGTAATTTCCTCATATGAAGTCTTGCATATGGAATTAGAAGACTGCAGGAGGCCATGAACCCCAAGGCTTGCAGAACTTGCCTTGCAGATAGCTGGGTTTTTGTGACCACTTGTTTGAAGTAAGTTGTCAAATGAATCCGTTTCTCTGGCATGAGGAAAGCCATCTGGGAAGTTGTATTCAAGCTTGCTCCCAGGAATATAACTTGTTGACAAGGTACCAGGTGGGATTTCTTTTCATTTATGGTGAACCCCAGACAAGTCAGTACCCTTTGAACAAAGGCCAGATGATTCAAAAGAATGTCCTTGCTTTCTGCCTGGATTAGACAATCGTCCAGGTATGGGTATATTTGAATATTTCTTTGCCTGCAAAATACAATGACTGGAGCTAGGCACTTTGTGAATACCCTGGGCACAGTAGATAAGCCAAAGGGCAGTGCAGAGAACTAATAGTGTATGTAGCCTGCTTTGAAGTATAGGTATCTTCTGCAAGACTCCCTGATATGGATGTGCAGGTATGCTTCTTTTAAGTCTAGTGTTGCCAACCATGCATCCTTGCCTAGCATAGGAAACAGAAGAGTCAGCATTTTGAATTTTGTAATCACCAGAAAGGTGTTTAGAATAGAAAGGTCCAGGATAGAACCATGTATTGCCTTTCCTGGGTACCAGGAAAAGTCTCAAATAGAAACCTTATCCCTTTTCCTCTTCTGGTACCAACTGAATAGCCCCCATGTTTAAGAGAGAGAGTACTTGATTTTGGACCTCTGCCCACTGATTTGGGGGTAGATCTGGCCACCCACTTGGTGTTGGTAATGTGTGGAAATGAAATCTGTATCCTTTGGACACTATATTTAAAACCCATTTGTCCTGGGTAATGAGTTCCCAGTTTTTGGCATGCAGACCAGTCTTTCCGCCTAAAGGAGTATTCTGTTGGGAAGTGCTTGGAAGTTTTAAAAGCAAGTCATTGAGACAGTTTTCCATAGGGGGGAGTCTTACTACTCTCAGGTTTGGGTGTGGAAACCCCCCACTGCCTAGTCTTGTGTGTCCCTTGGGACTGAAACCTGGGGTTTCTGCTGTGTCTGGGTTTGGCTTGAGAAGACCTGGAAGGGGCTGGAAAGAACCAATTTTTTGAGGGCCAGTGCCTACTAAATCTAGGAGGCTGAACTTGTAAGAAATCTTTAACAGTTTGCATAGATTTAGCTTTATCTTCCATCTTTTTAAGAACTTTCTCAGCCTTGTTGCCAAACAGGCGGTCCTGATTTAAAGGAGCATCCAACAATTTAGCTTTAACATGATCAGGTAAACCTTGCTCCTTAAGCCAAGCATGCCTTCTGAGCACAGACCCAGTAACAGCAGCCCTGCAAGAGGCCTCTAATGAATCAAATCCACATTGCAAAGTATGTTTTCCAACTTGTTCAGCAGAATGCATTGAATCCTGTAATTCATTATTTTCAGCACAGTCAGGAATTAATATAATTTTCTGTTTAAGCAATCCAATAACATGTTGTTGATACTTTAACATATGAAACTGGCAGTTTAAAGCCCTAATGGCCAAGGTTGCAGAAGTATAAACTTTTTTACCCCATCTATCCAGCGCCCTGGAGTCTCTATCAGAGGGGGTAGGATTTTTAGCAGTAGAAGCCTTAATGCCCTTGGGTCCCTTTGAAATAGTCTCTGGATCCGCAATAGGATTTTTAAAAAGGAACTTGTGAGAATCAGGAACCCTGTAATATCTGTCCAGATTTCTGGGAGCAGGAGGCAAAGAATCAGGGGCCAAACTAGATTCTGAAAATGCATCATCAACAATGTCTAGTACAGGAGGTACAGCTGAAGGCCTATGCTGAGCCAGGAGTAAGAAATCCCTAAGCCTCTTTTTTGAATCAGAAAAATCCTGGCTTTCCCAGTGGAAATGCTCCCTTAGAGTATGTAAGGTCTCACAAAAAAAAATCCTCTGGAGGAGAAGCAGAGGGAATAGAGTCCTCTGCATCAGAATCATCATAAGTAGATAAGGGTAAATCCAGATTATCAGAAGAATCAGAAAAATCAGAATCCTGTTCAGAAGACTCATAAACAACTTCAGTCCTAGGTCTCTTAGAAGGGGGAGGTTGGTTTCCCCTGATTAGAGTTATAAGATCTTCAGCCATTCTTGTCATTTGTTTTTTAGGCATAGAGGCCTGATCATGTGGCCTGGGCATCAGTTTCTTAGGCATGGTTCGAGATTTTGGCCTAAATGAAGAAGGAGGCGTCAGTTTAATATGCAAGTCCATAGGCCTGAATACACCCTCAGAAGCCGGTGCCTGCACATTGTCTCCGGACCCGTCCAAGATAGTGACATCTTCAGGTTCCACAATAGAAACATCTCGTGGCATACTGGATTCCGAATGGGTCTCAGTAGAGGCCTGCAAGTCAGAAGTGGCGGGTATCAGGGGCTGCGAAAGAGACTCACTGACTACCGGCGAACTGGCGACTGGCTTAGGAGAAGCATCATTGGCAGCTTTGGACCTCTGTGGCCTGTCTTTGTCTTTATCTTTGCGTTTTTTCAGAATCCCAGTAGTCAGATGGCTAACCAATGACATTTCTGGATAATTAAACCGAGAACCGAAATATTTAGAAACGAAAATATACCGACGATGGATAGTTCACTGATTAAATAGAGCACAAAACCGACAGCAAGGTACATCGTGGTCAGGGGCTAGGCAAGGAATACAGTACAAATGAAAATCTTTGTGAGGTATTTGCTTTCCGCAAGTAATACAATTATTAACTTTTACTGACATCGGTAAGGAGCAATAAAAACTTTCCCCAATGGGGTACTTAGCTTTAGTTGAAGACTTCAGTTCTGAAACTCGAAAATGAAAATTTCAGGAGTAGGCCCACTGGCACTTGCGAACTGCTTCTGCTTCGGGCACCACACAGCAAGAAAGACTAATGTAATGGCGTTGGCTGCATGTTTTATAACCCTGACAACCTGACATCATGGAAGAAGGGACAGCAACCGAAGCAGGACCCAAAACTTTGTTAATCAGGCTGACTGAGGGCTACTGCAAGCAGATAACCCAAATGTAATGACTGCAACAGTAAAACATGAAGAACATCACCTTAACCATTATGGCAACCTCCCACCTAGTGATGCTCGCAGCCCATTTTTCTCACAAATTGAATAATATGTGTCGAGCAGAGGTTCATAGTCTGTGAGAATATGGAAGTTCCTACAATGTTTTAGAGGATCAAGTTCTACAAGTCTGACAACAGAAGGGACACAAGCAGGTTTACTTTCCATTTTTCCAGGGGAGTCTTTAATTTAGTTTGGTCTATGTAGTCAAGCGATACTGGCAGTAGCTTGGTTATGTATAAAGTACAGAAGAAGAACTAAGGGAATGGAAGTCACAACTAATACTGAGCAGGTAGGAGCAGTGTAGTGCAGCCACACACACACACACACACACACACACACACACACACACACACACACACACACACACACACACAAACACCATGTGGGAAAAATAAAAGTGGTACAGCAACTACTGCAGCGATAAGGTGTTTGTGCTCAACTAGTAACAATGCAGTAACACGGGACACACAGCACAACTAATAGTCGCCCACTGCAAACATACACAACCTACAGCCACAATGTAAAAGTAAAATGCTCAGCTAGTAAATTATAGTAGCCTCATGCAGCCATATGCAGCTTCCACGAATATAGCAAAAATTAAATGTTTAACAAGCACACTAACCGATGGATATGCACCTTATGTGGCTATTTGCTATATGAGAGACTATTGAAAAGCATTAACCAGTTACTGTGCAAAGTCACCTGTAGTGAGGGGTGCAGAGTGCAAACCAATGCAATATATAATAAACTGGAAAACTGAGAAAGCCAAACTCACAATGATCAACCATGAAGGCAATCTCAGCATTTAGATCAATAGCTCCCACCCCCGATCATACACTCATACACTTTCTTGGAGTCTTTAATTAGTGTTACCGCAGGATAGTTCATATAATTTTTTTCCTCTCTCACTTGCATTCTTATTTTTTTCTTTTTGTTAGCCCCTTATCTTCCACTGTCCACTTTGGGTATACCACTCACTCTGGTCCTCCACTGGCTTTCATTGTCAATTACTGTTACTTCCCCTGCCAAGACTTGTTTTAACCATCTAGTCTGCCCCTCAGGTACTGTAAATGACCCAGTCATTCTCCTTTCTGGTAAGAACACATTGGCCCATTCATTATCTTTACGGGAAGTGGGACTTGTGTAAGCCCCTAACCCTGCCCTTTGGCTATATTTCACTTTTTGGCTTGCAGCTAGTACATGGATGTACGTTTCCTGTCCTCAGTTGTAATGCCAAATGCTGTTGGGCAAGCCAATGGCCATGTTCCCATCCCTATGCATGGGTGAATCAGAATCAGCTGTTTCAGTCCTATCACCTCAGTGCCAATTTCTCCACTGCCCAAGCTGCTAAGTGAACTCAGGTTGTCCACACTTTGACATGGCTTTATGCCTACATATCACGGAACTGGACATCATTCACTGATGCTAACTGATGAAAGGTCTTATTGTGCCTGTGCTGGCCTTTGAACTCCAGTTTTCCTGTACATACTGTGACTTGTCTTTGTGTCTGAGTTTATCAATCAGCAAGCCAGCACTATAGACAAATGCTTAGGACACTTCTATGGGAAAATATATGTGCAACCCCTGTTCACTGATAGTTGGGGGGTGCTTCTGAAGCATGATTGGAATTCATTTGCACTGCATGTTGCAGTACTGCATTAGTTGGGCTGAAATGTTTCATGGCAGCTATTGCAGAATATGTCCCAATGTGGAAGAAAGTGCCACCTCCTTCTCTCATTACACGTGCTGAGGTGTATCTCAGTATACAGCTTGAGGCAGGGTTACTCATTGGTGTCCAGGTGCTGGTAAGCTAACTCAGGTCTTTCCAGCTCATGGAATGTTAATCATGGATTTTCTTTACACATTCTGCTTGGTCATCAAGTCCTCCTGACCCAATCATCACATATGTCATACCTGATATAGCACTACACATCAACCAATAGGGAGTACCCTTTTCAGGGGGAATGTCTTTTCAGTAACCTCATTTTTTCCAAGAAAAGGTAGGACAAAGTCAGGTGCCAGTTCACCATTATGCAAAGCTGATGTGGATATTTTTCTGGCATGTACATAAATCCACCAGCCATCCATAAGGATGATAAGTTATGTGTAATGCGTACTATGCTGGACTTTATGTAGGTGCAGGCTTTACACAAACCACAAATTGCACTGTGTTACATGAGCCTGGGAAAGCAACTGCAAGATGCCAGATTGCTGGTCTCAAGTACAACATGCTTTTACTTCGGATCCCCATCTCTGCACCATCTACCAAGATGGATAAGCTTGTATTCCACATTCTCCAAGTTAGATCCAGCACCTAGGCCCAGAACTCAAACACTGGTCAATGTTACCACAGTAAAGGTTTTGTATGTCTGTGTTACACATGAAGCAATGTTTACTAATGAATGTTTCCAAAAAGTACATGTACTCTAAATTCTGCTAAGAGAATGTTTGTCTCCAAACATAATTTTGAAAAAAAGAAAAAATATATTTTATCAATGTAAACAGCAGAACACTTTCAGCATGCCCACACTTATTTATTTTTGTTATTTATGTTATTTATTTGTATTAGTTGACAGGATAGAAAACTGATCCTCTTGGGTCATTTTTTAGGATCAGTACTATTACAAAAAAAATGCTCCTCTGGCTCTTATCGGTCCCCAGTCCCTCTAATGCCCTTCACATTCTCAGCTCTTACTGGATAATTCATTGCTGCTGTCAACCATTGACCAAGAAGACTTACAGAAGAAATAAGGAACCTGGGATCATGTCCATCAACTTGGAGAAGGGGCAGGGCTGGAAGATTTTTGAATGCTTCTAATATGATTCTGCTGGATGGAAGGCATTGTGCAATGACTATATGCTCATCAAAGTAGCTGCATGTTTTAGTGTACTCACAGTCCTCAGCTAGACTGCTGTACACTTCATAGACTCAAAACATTGAGTCCTAAAATGCAGAAGCCATACTTCTGAGCCTTTTCTCTGAGGGACATCTGTAGCATAACTCTGCCAACTCTCTGGCTCAGGAACGGATGAGTTGACCTCCTAACAGAAGGGTCTATATTACCTTATCAAACGATGAAAAAAGTGAATGCTCTTTCATCGATCCAAAAGGTTGAAACCCTTAAAGAGAGAAGACACGGAACAGCGATTTTTTTCCCTTGGGAAAAAAATCGCTGCTCCACAAAAAAAAAAAAAAAAGAAAGAAAAATTCAAACATAAAATGAAGTGGGGGGGCTTCGCCTCCAACACCCCCAACCCCCCTACTTAAATATACCAGCTCCAAGACTGCACCATAGTGGAGGAAACAGCCAAGTCCCAAAGACAGCCCACTGATTGTTTTTCCCTGGGAAAAAAATTGATGGTCCGTGTCTTCGCTGTTTAGGGGTTTCAACCTTTCTGGATCGATGAAAGAGAGTTTGCTCTTTTCGTTGTTCGATAAGGTAATATAGACCCTGACATAACGAGTCATTTGTGGCAACAATCCTCAGCTTATCTTTGGGATTGTCAAGGCATTCCCACATGAAATAAAAGATACAGTCTCTTCAGCATGTTCAGTGTCTACCCCAGGGCCTCCCTGTGGGCTATACCTGGTGCACCTCCAATGGGATGCATAATGGGGGAACCCTAACTAGGTGTTCAAACCACCTCAGCAGGCTCCATTCAATACTAAGGAGCAATGGCTGTACTTCAAAAACCTCCCACAATGCCAAGTTCCTCACTATGTACCAGACAATGACCCAAGCAACAGTACAAAGGAACCTCATTCCCACTGCATGCATCTATGATCTCATCCTTGCAGTCATAATATGAAGCTCATGACCAGATGTGAAAAAGAAACTTAGACTGATAAACTGAGAAGCTTCATTCTGGAACTCAGATCCTGCTTCTTCAGCATCATAGTCCAGTAGAATGATGATAGCACTTTTACAGCTGCACTGATCCTCTGTAATCTTCTCTTCCCCTACAACCTCACTCATGAACAAGATCCTGAGATATTTAAACTGCTATACTTGAGGACCCCACCCACTCACCAGTAGTGAGCAATCCATTTCTTTTTCTGGAAGAGAACCATGACATAAATTTTGCAGTACGCTTACAATTATCATGTGTGTGTGTGTGTGTGTGTGTGTGTGTGTGTGTGTGTGTGTGTGTGTGTGTGTGTCTGTTTGTGTGTAATAAGATATTCTTGTTTTTATACTTTTATCTCAGTTAAAGAAAAAGGAATGCTGTCTCTGGTTGGGTGCTATTAGGCCTTATTTTTAAATTCTAAATCACCTCAAAAGGTCAGTCATGCAGACTATGTATTTCATTACTGAGTAAGCATATAAAAATATTTCCATACAACAGACATCATACTGTTTTACTGCCTCAAAATTGTGAGATATTTGACTGTAAAATTATTTTGCCTGACTGGGTCCCAATAATTTGTCAGCTACCCTGTCAACTTGCCCAATTTGCAATTTTTTTTTTGGGGGGAGGGGTGAAATTCAGTAAAATAAAAATGAGGGAAGGATATTCTAGCTGTTTACATAAGTAACATCAGTGACTCAGGAAAGATTACAGCTATATTTTCACAAAAGTCGTTATGCACTTATCCCTTGCAATCAGAAATGCAGCCCTTTGATGTAAACTAGAAATAAATCAGTTCTAAACTGAAAGATTAGAATCACAACAGGAATGACAACTTGTACTTTATCCAAGTTAGGATTCTACTAAAGCTGTTTGTTAAAAAGTTGAAATTCTGCTAAAAGGTTAACTGAACTACATCAGGATATTACTAATCTAGATGTTGAAATTCTACTATGTTCTTAGTCCTGTTAGCAAAATATTTTCATTTCATTGCAGAAAAAGAAAGATCTATAAAAACAAATTTCTTATTGAGACAACAAATCATGGTAATCAGCTTTCACTGTACCTACAGTTTACTTTAGGCATATTTTGGTTACAAAGGTTTGCAGGGAAAGATTGCTCACTTCTAACAAATCAGATATGTAAATGAATATAGTGATATTATAACACACAAAGATAATGACAAAATATGGTTTGTTATAACCAGCATTCCATAATGTGTAGACACACACACACACACACACACACACACACACACACACACACACACACACACACACACACACACACACACACACACACACACACACACACTAAGCATTTTGCATTTATCCCAACTAATCTGAGACTTCCTTAAAGCAACTGTTTTATCATCTGCTTCTGAAATATTATTTCACAAATACATAGCTCATTTAGTAATTAATAATTTAATAATAATAATTTCCATTTACTACTCTGAATCCCCCCTACTTTGCAATTGAAACATCAAGGGCAAAGCAATTCAAGTATTTATACTTTCTCGATTGCATCTTTGTGTTTGTGATCACTAACTTCCATTGAAACAAATCTGTTAACAGTCTCTTACCTGGAATTTAACTTCTAGAAGTCACGCAAATAGTGGAAAATGGAAAGTGGACATCTAATGGCACATAATTTCAATTAGTATGTCTATCAGAAGACACTGACTTGATCAGAAAAGCAAGCCTTAATTAATGAAATGATTAATCGCTTAACAATTTCAAGTAATTGGATCTCTGCCAAACTTACTTAAATTAACAGTTTGGCAGAAAACTAACTGCTTTATAACTGTTTAACAAATTGTAGTGCCCTGCTCTTTCACATATTTCAGGGAGGAAAAACACATTGAGGACGCCAAAGATTTAAGGAAAGCATAGCTGCTTTCAACGTCGCCTCAAAAAGGCACCATCAGTATGTCCCCGTTGAGAGAATGTGATGGCAGACATTCAGTCTCTAGTTTCTTCTGGTATTCACGCAGGACGTTTAAACCTTACATCTTAGATGGAAACACTATTAAAAGGAGCTTCCTTTTGGTATAAATTAATGATCACAACCATAAAAATATGATCAGGAAAAAAGTCACGTTTTGACTTTGCACTTCTGCCTTCATATCCACTCAGATCTGTTTATGTGAAAATAACCCATGTGCTTATTTAGTCCTCTGAAACATTCAAAAGCTTCAATATATTTTCTTGAGTAAGCTGCAAGAATGGACAGCTCTTTGAGCAAATAAGTGTTATCCCATTGTTGTTTTTCTTCCTACAGATTTTTTTTTTTTTTTAATTTTAAAGTTTTAAGTTAGGGCAGAAAGTTAATCTTGTTGTGTGTGTGTGTGTGTGTGTGTGTGTGTGTGTGTGTGAGTGTGTGTGTGTGTGTGTGTGTGTGTGTGTGTGTGTGTGTGTGTGTGTGTGTGTGTGTATAAAACTAATGTCTTTTGGCTTTTCCTGGTTAGGGGTCGCCACAGCAGAACTCCGGTCTGCTAATGACTGGCAGTGGATTTTTATGGTGCCGAGTTGCCAGCCCGACGCCTAACCTTCAACGAAGGCACACCCATTCACGCATGCACCTACCTGCATGTCTTTAAACGACACTCGACCACAGTGTGTGTATGTATCTAGTACATATATATATATATATATATATATATATATATATATATATATATACATATATATATATATATATATATACATACATATACATATATATATATATATCTGTATGTATGTATGTATGTATACATTCTAGCTAAGGTCGATTGCTTGTGACCTGGAAATTCTTTTTCATGCATTTCTGTGCATGTGCATCCATGCGCGTGTGTGTGTGTGTGTGACTGTGTGTCTGTGTGTGTGTGGTGTGTATGTGCGTATATATACATATATATATATATATATATATATATATATATATATATATATATATATATATATGGGTGTACTTCATTTGTACGAAGTTTTAGTACTTCAAAACTCACTTGGTTGAACCCAGTTGGTCAAAGTACCAAAACTTTGAAAATGGAGTATGGAGATCACAATACAGCGTGGAATGGGAATATTCCCTTTTCCTTGCTGTAGTCTTGGATTTGGTATATGTAAGTAGGGATGTGTGGGGGGCTTGCCCATCTGCAAAACATGTTTTTTGTGTGTGTTTTTTTTTTTTTTGTTTTATTCAGCTGATCCGGCGGCTAGGCTTCAGTGAAAGTGCACTTTTATTGAAATGTGCTTTCTCTGAAGTGAGCATCAACTTTGTTCAATGTAATGTATTTTCAAACAAAGTAGATCCCTATATATATATATATATATATATATATATATATATATATATATATATATATATATATATATAAAAATATATATACACACACACACACACACACACATATACACCTAACATATGCACACATGCATGTGTGTGTGTGTGTGTGTGTGTGTGTGTGTGTGTGTGTGTGTGTGTGTGTGTGTGTGTGTGTGTTTGTAATTATGAACATATCCCTCAGATGTATGCATCCCCCGTTATGTGTATAACTCTGTGCCCCATTAACCTAGCAGTCATTGTTTCTACAATAGCTGTTTATTAAACCACAGTTTAAATAAATCATCTCCCAGTGTATTCACCCCTTAATCACATGACCAGTTCTAGTAATGCTTTTCTGTAAAATTGTGCTCTGCTAGTAAGAGCAAGACATCATTTGTCCACAGTGAGTCTTGTAATTGAGAGAAACGTTCGGAAAGTAGAATAGGCACTCTGACCCAGACCTGATCAGCTATGCAGTCACATGGAAGGTCATGTTCTGGTCTCAACTGCAGTTTCATCAAAATTTGTAGTAATGACCAACTGAGTAACATTCTAGACAGGTTTCAGGATTTTTTTAGAACAGATATTTCTACTCTGGGTTGGTAAGGAACCTCATGTTTATTAAAACTGTTCCAGAGAATGTGCATGCTGGAGAAGACAGTGATAAATGCATGCAGGCATTTCAGAAATATCAACTTGTCTGACCCATACACAAAGACTGTGTGACCTTTTTGTACTTTATGAGCAAGGCAGGTAGAATTTTTTTGTTGTCATTGCTGTAGCGGGAGATAAAGCATGTGTAGAACAATACGCTTCATCATAGGATAAGCTGCTCTTTAGATTAGAATTAAAGCAGTCACTAATTAAAGGATTAAAGGATTAATAGTAGATATTAAAAGGCATTTAGCCTACTGCTGAATGCCAGAATGCCAAAGCCAGAGCCTAAAGGGCTCTGCTCAGTCAGGACACTGACTTCTGAAATAGCAGGTCTTTACAAACATTCCGTCCACTCTCACCAAACTAATCTATATTTCTTAAATTGCAGGGTATACTGTGTCTGAATGATTTTTTTTATTCCTTTCTGACCTTGTTTACTTGTGAATTCCTTATTGCAAGAGTCCAAACTAAATACTTTTTACCCACTTCTCACCTATTTTTCCCCAAGTTTAGGTAAAGAGACCCCTGTCTTACTGTATTGTATAGCACAAAGGGCAGGGCAGTCTTGGAGCCCAAGATGTATCAGTAGATAGTGGACCCCCGTGAAGCAATAGGATGTTCTACCAGATTAATATACATACACAAATGGAAAATAATATGTAATTTAAGCATTACAGTAGCAGCCTAACCTATTTCGTTTTCCACTACGTTACCTCATTTTTTTAAGCATTAGCACATTTATGCTCTCAGGTTTCATCTTTTGACTAGAACCGCTTTATTAATTAAAAACTGACATAATTATGCTTTGCTTAGATTTCCAAGTACCGTATTATCACATCTTATTTCTCACGTATGCACTGACATTTTAGTTCTGTACAGAAGATTAGTTTTATCTTTTGATGCTATTTTTTTTCTTTGAATACATTGATTTGAGTTGCTATTTATTATGTCAATTTCACAGCTACAGGATCTGCACTTAAAAAGGGTTTACTCTGAATAATTGTGTCATGTTTAATTGGCCTAAGATTACTTGACCCCAAAACCCACAACTCAAAACAGTGACACTCCCAACATCACAAAACATAGAAACATTTTTTTGCAGGAAAGTAAGGCCCACCATATACCCTAACAAGGAGGCAAGCCCCCATACCCTGTAACTATATGAATGTACTAACTTAAGATTGCAGAACCTCCAAAAAGAGGCAGGAGCTGATAAAAACTGCAACATTCACCTTACTCTCTTCTCTGAGTGCAACAGTGTTTGCAAGAAGCCAGTAACCTTTCAGCAACAACATCCCAAGTTCCTACCAAGTGGACACTGATAAACAGTAGAGTTCTACTTAAAAATATTGTTAGACAACACCCAATAGGAATTTTGTACACAGTAATGATGAGGTGGTGTCAGAGACGCTTAAATCAACCATACCAATCCATCTACTCTTGTATTTTCTGATGTGCCTGTCTACAACAAGAATTCTGCAAAACAAAAGAAATAAAACAGGCTTATTAGGTACTTTATTTTGGAATTCAAAACCCAAGGCCATCAAATTAACTGTTTCTTTTCATTTTGGCACAAAGGTGTAAATGAAAACCAGTCCTGTAAAAAGCGTTAAGGAATTTACTGTTATAAGTAAGCACATCACAGAGTTAAAAGTCAAGGATGAAATTAATTCTTTAAGAATTGTTAATGCTGATGCCTGTTTCTGAGGGATGGCAGAGTAGGAATGTACCCCCACCTCTATCTGATTGACTTTCCACACATTCATAAAATATTCTCTGCATGTGTGTACCAGACCTTAGCCAGGCTTTGGTAAGCTGGAGCTACAGGTTCTTGTATCTTAGGTTTCAGTAGTGCTATAACCATGTAAATATGTAATTATCTTCAAGCCAGGTGAAGAAACAGAAATTAAATCGACAGTACCACACAAGGTAAAAGCTAGAGTATTGAGTATTATATATTCAGTAATGAAATAAAGGAAGTTTGGACCCATTAAAAACCAGGTCATACCATGAGAATATATTTAAAATGTCATTCACCTTCAATCTTCCAAGCAGGTAAAATGTCTCTTAGAACTCCAACTCAAGCCATACAGCAATAAGGTGATGGGGCCGAGTCGTGAACGCCTGCACTTACATGCACACAACAGACAACTATATGAGTCTCAATAAACAGACTCAACTGCACAATATGCTAATAAAAGCATAAGTAGTTGAACTGACTGTTAATTCTCCAATTCAATGTTGCAGAGCTATTCAGGAACATAAAAAGTGATCATGTACACTCACTGCTCTCTTTTGACCTGAATCCAAACCTCTCTCAAATACAGCCATAATGACACTTAAGGGAAAAATGTTAGGCATGTACAACAGGCTTTAGTTCAAGGTGCTGCTGCCGGACCTCATCAGAAAAGGAGAAGGGTGTTCAGACCTTGTCTGACATATCATGGGCTGCATGATACAGAAATTGTAGAGCAATACAAGGTACACAGGGAAATGATAGAGGAAATATATAATCTCTGCAGCCCTCACCTGAGACCACAATGAAATCACTGAGAACCCATCCCAGTGGAAACAAAGATTTGTGTAGCATTATGAATACTAGCTACAGGGACTTTTTAGAGCCCCATAGGTGATATATTAGAGGTGTCACAGGACTCAGCTACTAGAATCTTACATCACCTTCTAAATGCACTCATACAACATGTAATTGATTATATCTAATTTCCAAGAACACTTGGAGAGAGCAACAACTATGTAAAAGTTTTTTGCCACAGCACACTTCTCTGTGGTTTTGGGGGCCATAGACTGCACACACACATATAAATAAAAGTCCCACTCAGTGAACAGAGAAGGAGGTACATCAACAGAAAAGGATACCACTCCATCAACTGTCAGTTTGTCTGTAATACCAAAGGGATCATCTACAATATGTGTTCAGGTAACCCTGGCAATTTACATGGCTCACACATATGGCCTACCTGTGACCTGTACACAAGATTTACATTTACGAGGAATGACTTTCCACAAGGGCATCTAGTGGAAGAAGCAGGTTATGCACTAGAATATTGGCTCATGATACCTGTGAGAAACCATCACAGCCCCACTAAGCAAAGATACAATGATACCCATACTCAAATTAGGAGTATAATAGAATACCCATACTCAAATTAGGAGTATAATAGAATGTGCATTTAGTTTGTTCATATCAAGGTTCTGTTGCTTAGACACATCAAGAGGTGCCCTGCAGTATGACCCAGCCACCTCTGCCAAAATCCTCACAGTCTGTACCATGCTGCACAATATAATTCTCAGAAAAAAGCTTCAACAAGGACAAGGCCATGGACCACAGTTTCCAGGACCACAAGCAGGGCCAGAAATTCCAGCAGATGTGAATGAGGAGTCCAAGGAAAACCCACCAGGCGCAGATGCTGCCAGCAGACATAGGCATGCACAATATGCCATGGCTCCAGCTAAGAAACAAAGGATAGCATACACAATTAGCATACACAATTATCACCTAACTGGAAAACTAAAATCCTAAGCACATACAAATAAAACTGATGCCTACCAAAGTCCTCAACCTTTACTTAACCATGTAATAATTGTATCCTGTCAGCATCAGACAGAGTCAACCTCCAGCGACAGATCATGCAGCTGCAGTATTATCCAAGGTAAGTGTTGAACATATAAAAAAATCAGTGATTACTTTAACATGCAAAGACTTATTTGTCAATAAAATGAAGCCTGTAGTGTAATGTCAGCAGTAATTCATATGTGAATTATGTAATATACATCAGTGATTGTATCCAATACTGTGCATCATGCATGACATTTGATGAATGTAGCTAAACCAACAGTGAGCAGCAGGTCAATGTTAGCAATCATTCCCAGAAGTTTAAGAGCAAGCAACAATTCATAAGTAGTAAGTCTGAATTAGTAAGAGTAATACAGCCTATACAAGTGCATAATAAATAATAAATACTTTACAACTGAACAGGAAAGAAGTATTAATGAAACAATTTTTGCAATACATGTAATGAAAGGAAGTATATGACTAAGCATTAGCTATAAATTCTGTGCATTAGACATAGGCAGCCCAAAGTCACAAAGATATGTGCAAAGGGCAAGGCACAGTTAACATCTCTTTCACAGGGTGGATGGGTGGGGTGGTTACAGGATGGTAAGCCTGACACCAAATAAGTGAGAGAGTCTGAGAATAACAGCTTTTCAGCAATTATACAATATTCAGGGTCAATAACAGCAAATTACTATCATTCTCTAGTATTTGTTAAGATAAAATGTGTGTGTGGGCAGAGGATGTGGGAGACACAACCTCAGTGTTAGAATGACCCTCTGCACCCCCCAAGCTTTGCCTCATTATCACTGCCATCATCATTAGAGGTTACAGATACTCTGACATCAGGCAGTAGGAGTTCCACAGTACTAGTGTCAGGATCACCTATGAAAACAAGCAATTAGCAAACAGAGAAATTGAATAAAAACAGATCAAACATGTTATGAAAAATGTAATTTAAGCAATACTAGATGCAAATGCATTTAAAAAGGACATTATTGTATACATAAATCTATTTATGGACAGTAATAAGAAAAAAATGCCTACCATGCACAGGTGGTTGTGCAGAATCAGAACTATAGGACCCTAGACAGAAGAAATGGAGACAGAAAATGGATGATCATTTTCACACTGTAAATCACACAATAATCAGAAAGCAGTCCTCTTTATATCTGCTTAATAAGTAACATCTTATACAAGAATCCTCTCTCCAGTTTCCTTCTCCAACAACCTCTCTCTCTCTCTCTCTCTCTCTCTCAGTTTCTCTTCTCCACATCCTTCTTACTCTGTAGATATACAGATAGATATACAGCTAGCTAGCTAGATTTTATATATATATATATATATATATATATATATATATATATATATATATATATATATATATACACACACACACACACACACGGGTCTACCTGATAACACTGACACGCCAAAACACCGACAACAAAATAACCGACACGAAAAAAACAAACAAAAAAAAAAGTTCAAAAACACGAAACTTCACATGCCCGACAAACCAAAATCCCGACAATCAACAAAACAAATACCTTTCCCAAAAAACACACACACAACACAAGCACACCAAAAACCTTACAAACCTACACTAAACCTTACATACACAACTATCTATGCACTAACCTTAACCTAAGCCCTAACTCTAAGGTCCGTCACTATCGCACACTCGCCTAACCTGCGCCCTAACCCTAACTCACTTAACCCGCCCCTATCCCTAACGTCTGTCACTATCACACACTCACCTGACCTGCACCCTAACTCACTTAACCCGCCCCTAACCTTACAGACCATCACTATCGCACACTTACCTTACCCACACCCTGACTCTAATGTCCATCCCTATCGCACACTTACCTTTACATGTCGGTGTTCTCAGCATCGGGATTCTCAACTGTCAGTCTTCTCCAGTGTCAGTGTTCTCATCGGCAGTGTTTCAAGATTTTGGCATTTTCAGGTAGACCCACACACACACACACACACACACACACACACACACACACACACACACACACACACACACACACACTCACACACGCACACACACGCAGATATATATAAACATGTATGCGTGTGTGTGTGTGTGTGTGTGTGTGTGTGTGTGTGTATATATATGGGAGACTAATGATTTCTTAAATGACAGTAGACACATTTTAGTTGCCCTTCAGCTCAGCACCAACATCCATGACTCATCGAGAATCTCCTGATGAGCTGTCTGGATCTCTAACAGTGGATAGGAACTCCTCTCACTGTCTCAGTCAGTGATGGTTCAGTAGCAGGATAACCACCAGTAGCCATCATGTCCCAGGCAATTGCAGCTGCCTTATGCTTGGTAGATTTAACATTATCACTGGCATGATGTCTTATTTTCTGGTAATCTCTGCCATATCCTCCAACTGTGTTAATGTCATTGACTATCTGCTCTCAGATACTATTATGGAAGGAGTTGATAGCTCATACCCTGTCTAACAGAAATGATCCATGTCTCTGTAGTGCCTGGATAATGACTTCATTCACTGCATCTGTGTATGGAGGTTTACGGGGACCTGTCTTGGGTGCTATAGCCCTACATGAGATGAAATATAAGAAAAGAAAAATGTGAACTAAGCCAAAAGTATGAGACTTAATTAAAGAAATATGTACAAATTATACAGGTCTCATGCACAAAACTAAAGTAAAAGGTAAAGCTTCCTATGATTACACACAAAGGTAATATATATAAATGTACCTCCCCAGCAAAGCATATTAAATTAAAAGCATGGATAAAAATCTGTGAGGATGACAACAACCATGTAACTCTATACAACATAGCAGCATTACAAAGTAATTTCTACTTAATTACAAATTAACTGGATATCCACTTGAACTAGAAATGTAAACCCCCTAACATTACTAATACTGACATAACACATTTTTGGAACAAGTGTTCAGATTCTCACAGAAATGTTCCTATAATGGAATAAAACTTTCCATTAAAACAAACAACATGTATACATGGCTACAGCAACAGCAATGGACAGGCAATGCAAGCACTAAACTACTGTACTGCAAAATTGAATGCATCTGTAATGTCAAAACAAATTCCTTAATAGGAAACAGCAACCTACCTTTGAAGAAAATCAGTTTGACGGAAGTACTGCAAGTCAAACGGCAGTATCAAAACTTCTGTGGATCCAGTTTCCCCTACTACAATACAAGTGCCTTACTTATATGGTTAGCCCTATGAGCACTATGAATATGCAAATCAAGTGTCAAATCATTAGCATTCATGAATACAAAAAATCTATACTAAATGCTGGGGAGGTAAACATGGTGTAATGACCTACAGAATTCTGTGCACATGCCCTAGCAGTGCAAGAATGAGCACTGATTAGTGTAAATTTCTAAGAGCTTGCAAGTGTGAATGATTAGCATAACTGCAGGAATAATTATGTTTTTTTACACTCCTGCTGTTTCCATATGAATTTACTGAGGGTGTGTCAGGGAGAGTAAACTTAAAATGTTAGGGCATTACATTGACTGATAGAGTAGAAATCCTTTATAATATTTGTTTTACTAAATTATTATGATTCAGTTGTGCCTCTGAATAACTAATTGTTGTCTGTAATTCATATGAAGTGCATGACAGTAAAGTAATAAAAACACATATTAAAATGACATTGCATTTATGTCAGACTAGAATAAAAAGGGGAATAATGGTAAGAGAAGAAAGGTCAACAAAAACTGTATTATTGCAAGCACTTTTACCCATTGTGACAGGAATTATTAGCATAACTGTTGCATATATATACTATTCATCTACACATCTACTGGGAACTTACAAAAGACAACTGTAAGAAAAGGCTTATGTAGGACCTTTAATAAAGTGCTATAATGTCACCTATTGAGTATATGTAAGCCATTTGTTCTTCTTCATAAAGCTGTCTGTTGTCTATGGCAAACAGTAAAAATAGTCTGAAATGTGTCATGTTTATGCCATGGTGTCAATGTTCAAATCTAGATGTGGTGGTATTTGTATGCCATTAGTAATTTGCATATTTTCATCTAATACTCAACTTTTATTTTTGCATCATAATTTGCTCCGCTGGTTGGTATTGCACAATATGGACTGGCTGAAGATTTTAATTTTGATCACACTAGCATGGTGATGCACTACCCAAATACAGACTGATAGTAGCATTGTAAGATAGTTTGGAACATTTATTAAGCTTCTGGATATAATATACAACTTATGGGATGTTACAATTCTCATCACTGTGATGAAGCCTGATGCCTACATTTTCCATTGTTTCAGTCTGTTGTCACAGTCCCTTCAAATGTGTGATTTTAACTTACAAAAGTATGACTTCCTATGTGGTGAGCTGAGATGGCCCTTCAAATACTGTCAAGGGTCTCAATCCAGAATAAGTCTTATAATTATAAAATATTTTTCCATATGAATAGTATGTGTGTAACTGTGTGTTACATATGTTATTACCCTAACACTATCCTTCTTATGCCCTCATCATGGTTCCACTCTCTTGCCTCTTCTTGATCCAGATAACAATGCATGAAACATTAACATTAAACATATCAATTCTGGATTTTGTCAAATTCTTAACTGTTTGAATGACCATACTCCATATTTGTGCAGAAGTTGTCATAGAGAAACATAAACTACTTCTAATTCTTGTCCTAAGTTCAACACCTCGATATATGATTATACTTATACTAATACTTTATTCCAATGAACAACAATGCTACTATGGACCTCAATAGCACAACAATAAGTAAATAATAAATAAAATTTAAAATGAGTTGGCTAAAAGCAGTAAATATAATTATGAGTTATTAATGGGGAGTTATCTTGTAGCTCTCAATGTAAGTTCTTTACTTGCAGTTATACCCCATTTGTATGGTATAGAAGCTGTTAATAGCTATTTAAGGTCTGGCAATATATATATATATATATATATATATATATATATATATATATATATATATATATATTCACTTTATAACCTCGAAATGCTGAAATATCGAATTTCATTATCTCGAGACTATAAAACCAAATCCACAAAACACCGACAAACAAAAACCACAAAACCACATAACCGAAAACACCGCACACACTACACTAAACATACAACACAACACTCACATCACAACATAAACAAAAAAACAACACACATACACAACTCACACACACATAAGCAGGGGGCAAGCCACCCTGCACACCCCTCCTACTTATATATACTAACTCCGAGATCACACAAACACAACACAAAAGCTCACTCACACACGCACATTCTCCAATCCCTCACACACACTCTAACTCCCACTCAAAACCCTTACAAAACACTCACTTACCTGACATAACACCTACATCCAAACACGGCACCGCGCATCAACAAAACACAAACCCGGACATTACATAGCACAACTTCATAACCGCAAATTCGACATATTTTCGACATACGTCAAATTCGCGATTATGAACGTTCGCTATTTTTAACATTTGACTTTATAGCTTCGAGATACTGAAATTCGACATTTCAGTAGTTCGATGTTATAAAGTGAACCCATATATATATATATATATATATATATATATATAGTCAAAATAAAATTGACTTGATATGTATGTTATTGGAGATGGTTTTGGACAATAATGTCTTTTTTTTCAAATATAACTATTTTCTACAACTACTTGGCTTAGCTATGGGCACTTCATGTGCCAATAGCAAGCCAATATAGTTCTAGCATACTGGGAAGAGAAGTATTTGTTAAGTCACAGGGACTATTCTCAATACATTTTTCTATGCAAGAGATTTGTTGATGACTTGGTATTGATTTGGACAGGAAGTATAGAGTTGTTACATCAATTTTTGTCATATATAAATACCACTACTAACTTCTTAAAATTTACATATACTATCTCTAATACACAAATTGAGTTTCTTGACATTACTCTTAAGAAAAATGCATGTGGTTATTTCTCTACAGAATTACATAGGAAAACATGCCGTAAGAATAATATATTATATAGGGACAGCATACATCCTTCTCACATATATAAAAATATTATTAAGGGACAAGCCATGCATATTTCTAGATTAGACAATGTAGAAGCTAAATTTAATGAGGATATCATTAGATTTAGTGATGAATTAATAGAATGCGGTTATAAGCATGGAGAGATAAATAGAGGTACACAGGAGCACAAAGTTTGAGAGCTGATAGGGCCCAACCATATATTTATGGCCCAAGAATGACTTTTGAAAATGCATCTAGAACTAATTATAGTAACAATGGAGTGAAAATAACACTAAAATATTCTAATAATTTAGATTGTGTTGGACAAATTGTTAATAAGAATTGGTTTATATTACAAGCCGATACTGAAATCAAGCAAGTAATTGATAATAGACCACGCTACAGTTAGAGAAACAAAAAAAATTGAGGAGACTGTTATGTCATACAAACAAGTCTTATGAAGTAGATGTAAGAGGCTTACAAAAATGTGGCTGTTGTAACATTTGTGAAGTGCTAGCATTAGATAATGAGTTTATACATCCCAATAAGGTTTATAAGTTTAGAGTCTCGTCTAATTGTGCAACCAAGAATGTAATCTACTTAGCTACTTGCAATTTATGTACCTCATTTTATGTAGGGATGACAAACAGGACATTGAGGGAACGAGTTAGAGAACATCTGGCAGCTATAAGGAACCATGATATCGAAAGAAGTGCACTTGCTAAACACTCAGCCATGTTTAATTACACACATAGATTTAGTTATAGACTAACAGAATGTTTGAGATCTATTCTAAGATTAGGAGATTTGAAGAATTAAACAGAACAACGTGAATTAAGGTGGATTTTGGAACTGAAAGCAGACAGAATCCCTGGCCTTAATGACAGGGCTTCCATTAAACCACACTTAAAAGCTTGACCAGTGAGATGATATATGTGTTTTATATATACATTATATGAATTGCATGTGCTATATTTAGTCATTTTTTCTTATATAGGCAGTCGGTATGCATTTATATGTATATATATTATTATTTTTTATATTGATATATGCAATGTTTTATGTATAGATATGCATATATGAGTTTGGAGTTAGAGATGTGAGTTGACTTTAAGATCTTGATTGCTCTAATTGATTGTTTAATTGGCGAACTGTTTCATATATATATGTATATATATATATATGTATGTATATATATATATATATATATATATATATATATATATATATATATATATATAGTGATGTGATGAGTGTTTTGTAATGGTCTGAGGAAGCATTGTTTGATGTGAAAGCGCTTACCTGGTATTAAAATTATATTTTACTGCTTTTAGCCACCTTGTTTTGCATTTTATTTATTACACTAATACTTTACCATCAGTCACACAAATGAGCTTGTCAGCATTGCACTTTATGGAGAAAATGTTTTTTTTTTAAAAATCATGTGACTGGATTGTAAAACTTCTGTATGTGTAAGATATGTGGATTTCAGTGTCAGTGTCATGTTGCCTAAACAAATCATTCTGTAAAGCTATGTCTGCAATCCAACACTTACACTTGGGAATGCTGTACAATGGTGTGGAACATTTTCACACATACTTTATTAGTGGTATTCAGAAGTGCACTGTCACATTTTGACTCATCTGGTTGTACTTACACTGCACATTTTTCAGTCATGAGACAATACAAGTGAAAATCACGTAACAGATGATTACTGTTTGCATACTGTCATCCTAAGCTGAACACACATGAATGTTTGGTTATCAATCCACTGTTTTACATTTGTGATTTTCATCAAAACACTATACTGAGAAATAGGTGCATGTCACTCATAGCAATGCAATGTACATGAATGACAGGACAGATAAATTATCTGAGCATTATTTCACTACTTGGGATCAGCACATTGGTATTACTTCTGCATGCCAAGACAAAACAGCGTTTCACCAAAAACTATGACTCACACCAGCTCCTCTGGGGTAATCCTTACTAATGTGTATTTTCACACTTTTAAAGTCAGACTTCTGCTGCAGTACTTGTGACTGATACTGTGTTCACTAGACTGTGTAAATAAGTAAGTAGGTGGTTTTAATTCAACAGTGGTGAATTGTGTGTATGTCTTTAGTGTCAGGTAAGTACAGCTTCAGCAAAGGATGCACTGTGTCCAGTCCCCCTTGGGAAAAACATTTACACTGGGAGAGGCCCCCTCCAACTTTTAACACAAACATCTTCCCTGCAACACACTGACAGGGTAAAGTTCACTGTCCCCCTGTAAAAGTCAGACTTTTCCTGTGGCAATTGCACTTAGTATTGTGTTCTCTAATTTGTGTAAATAAACAGGCAGGTGGTTTGAATCCAACATTGCTTAAGTACTAAGACTGTGTGTTCTCTCATAAAAAGTTACCTCCATCATAACACCTTTTATGTACACTTTTACTTACTGACTACTGTGATGGTGTATTTCTCTCTCCTGTCATACAGAAATGACATCAAAGACATATATGAAATATAGCTGCACAGTCTTATTGTGCTCTTTTACCAGCCCCTTTCCATTTTAGCAGAAACATCATACTGTTAAACAATGGTGATGTCATCCCTTCAAATGTGCAATGTCACAGCTACAAAACAATTTCTCCTGTGCACTTGCAAGTCAAGCAATGTTTTGTAGCTTGTAATCTTAGTTAGATAGCCAGTCCTAGTCCAGCCATTACTCCTTACACTTAGTTGTGTGACTATCACTGTGAATGTACATGTAACCAACACTGTTGTCAGCCTAAGACTATAACTGGAAATTCCTCTTACAAGAATTTAGGCCCATTTTTCATAGATAAATGTTTTGTTTAGCAATGATGATGCCATTTGATTAAATTTGTCATTTGTAATATTAGCAGTAAGTCTTCTCATCTGTCATAAGGAATTGAGCCAATGTTCAGTATGTTCTGATTTTTTTAATCTCTGTGCTCAAATCCAAGATTATATATACACTGTGCATGATTGGGACTCTATCGCCACATTGACGTCATGTGCTTTTTGGTTATATATACTATCATGCAAGATTGTGAGACAATGAGACAGATCACACCACTGTTTTAAACAAATTACATGCACACACATGCCTTGCAGCAATAAGAATCAAATGCACATATCTCTCACAATTGTAATAAGACTTATCCCATGGCATATTCATTTTTTCACAATATCCTGTAGCTTCTGTGGTCACATACATAAGTTTTCAAAACCTGCAGTGAATGATTATAATAATTGTGTGTCAGTGTACTGCTATTAACGAATGACATCTCCCACAGTTGTAATGTGTACAATTACAGGGAGAGAGGCCTCCCCATCCCTTTTATCTCAAAAAACTGGTTTGTCACAAAGTCACATGATATAATGACTTTACATAAGTGGATTCTAACAGTTTTGTTAAGGCTTCCACTGTGGCACATGTGATTAATACACATTCCACCAGCCTGTGGACTTACATAGGCAACTGTCAAAGGACAATATTATGTGAGTGCACTGACATGACACAAACACCGCTGTATCAAGATATTTCTATCTATTATGTTGGACAAACAACTTTCCACACATCTTGGGATTCCATAGCAGCGAAACAAGTATTCTGGGATCCTTGTGTTATGAATGTTCATGTAGCACAAGCAGTTAGTACTGACTTGTATGGCACATCTACACAGATAGAGTAATTGTTTGAACCTTGTAACATGTGAAAAAAAAACTTTGCTTGACCAAACAACACTGATATTTGTATGATCACAGTTGTGTGCACATTAACATGGCTACCTACTTTTCATCACTCTGACAAATTTTTACTGTGTAATTTAACATCAAAAGTCCTTTTTTACTTCACACATTGATTTCTAGTGTGTGTAGTATGACAGTTAGGAGACTGAATCTGGTAACATCTGTCTGCTGCATAACTGTGTCACACAAGAGTGGCTTAGACAAAGAAAACAGTTCTGGCACAGTCAGAGGGCAACATTTTAAGGTGTCACACTCCAACTTATCTATAACCATTACAACAGGAGACTGATGTAATCTCTTCAAGAGTGTTCTTCATGACACAACTGATATGCCTGTTTTCTGTGGCATCATTGATCAATTGTCATGTGTTTGAGTCCAGCAAGATGCAAATGCTTAGTATGTCAGTGACTGCTCACAGGCTTTATTTATTTTCCAATTCAACTTCCCCTCCCCCCACCTACTTTCAAGCCATCCAGTTCCTTCTTCCACCCTACTTTTTAGTCATCCATAGCATAACACAAAAATACGATTCATCTTAGGATGTCTCTTCCTCACCCTCACACTCCTAACCAACATCACATCCATTCATACTACTACTTCACTACATAACATAATGTTCCATACAACACATACTCCCACAAAAATAAACTCACACATAAATTTCCCTATCAGCACTACATTATTTAAAGACAGCTCAATACTACAAATATATAAGTTTCAGATAACAACAACCTACACTAGAAAAATATCAATTACATCCAACATAGAAATCGAACATAAAATTAAACACATTTTGTTTATCTCAAAGATACGTTTTATATCAGGAGACATACACCCAAACCCAGGACCAAGCAATACCCTACTCCTGCCCAAATTAAGGTCAGACTTACTAATTCTTAACATCAATACCAGGAGTATATCTAACAAGCTTCCTGAACTACATGCATTTATAACTCACTACTTCCCTGATATAATAACCATTACTGAGACCTGGCTAAAACCTAGCATCTAAAATGAAGAAATCTTCCCACCAGGATATAATATCTTAAGACAGGATAGAGCAGGCAGGAAGGGAGGTGGGGTTGCCATTCTCTTTAAAAACACACTCAACATAAAACTGCTACAAACCCCTCTACCTACATTTCAAAATGCCGAAACCTTAAGCTCAACTCTATTCATAAACAACACCAAAAAAATCAATATTATCTGCTGTTACATTCCCCCAGGTAATAACTCTCCCACAACTGAAGAAATCTTACAATGGATTTCAGATAATCTTCCACATGAAACCATCCTACTAGGTGACCTAAATATTGACTGGTTGACCTGTAACTCCAACAACCCCACTAAACATATCAATCTCTTTGGCTTTACCCAGCTAATTCAAGAACCCACTAGAGTAGATAAGAAAACCCATAAACAACCTATTTTAGATTGGACACTAGTCAATTGTCCCAAGCAAAACTACCAGACAGGATACCTACCAGATGGCCTAAGTGACCATCTCCCCACATTTCTCCTACGTAAACGCACCAACCTTTCCTACCCCATAGTTTTTAGACAAATCAGAGATGACCACACGCTAAATACACAGGCTCTTAACCATATTCTAAGGCAATATAAATAGGACCCACTACTAACACTAGGTTTAGACCAAGCCATCGACTACTTTAACAGTACTCTCACTAATGTCCTTAAATGTCCTTAATATAGTCGCACCTATTAGAAAAATCAGAGTCAAAGCAAACTATGCACCATGGCTAAGTAGGGACACAAGAGCCCTATTAAAAGCTAGAGATAAGTCTTGGAAAACCTGCAAGAGGGATAACACTAGCTTATCCAAACAAAACTACCAGAAACTAAGAAATCAAGCCAAGAAACAAACCAGACTCGATAAACAAAACTATTTCCTTAGTGCCCAAAACAAACACGCAAAACATACCCAAAAGTTCTGGCATTCCATCAACTCCCTACTAAAACCAGGCAAAACTACCACTCCCACTCCTGGCTCTATCAATAATACTAAAGACATAGCCTCCCAATTTAACCACCACTTCACAGAATCCATCCTATCTTTATCCTCCCAACTATCCAAAAATAACCATTCATACACCCCAGTCAAGCACCCTGATAATATCCCTTCCTTTACTCTCTCACCAGTCCCTACCTCTACAATTAAAAAACTCCTCCAAAAACTTAAACCTACCACCCTCGCTGCTGACAACTTACCTGACAACTTCTTAAAAATAGCTGCTGAATCCTTATCTTACCCTGTTTCCTTCCTTATCAAATGCTCCATACAGGAAGCCTATATCCCTCAGTTATGGAAAGTATCACATATTATTCCTCTTCACAAAGGTGGGAACTCTTATGATTTTTCCAACTACTGTCCCATATCCATCCTATCCCCCTTATCAAAAGTACTTGAAAGATGCATTCACTCCCAAGTTATGCAATTCCTGAATTCACACAATCTCCTCTCCTCTACACAACATGGCTTCTGGCAACAACATAGCACAACAACCACTCTCCTCTCTTTTACTAATATGGTTAACCAACACAGGAACAAGAATTTTTATTTGCAATATTCTTAGATCTATCCAAATCATTTGACATGGTGTCACATATCATTCTACTAGACTCCATGACCTCCCTATCCTTCGCTCCTTCCACTATTGCCTGGTTCAAAAGCTATCTCTCATATAGACAGGAATCTGTCCAATGGCAAGGCAAATTATCTCCCTCACTTCCAACTATTATAGGTGTACCACAAGGTTCAATATTAGGCCCACTTCTCTTCTCCATATTTGCAAACAATCTTCATACCTCCACCCAGCATGCTACACTTATATGGTATGCAAATGATTCAACTCTTATCTGCTCTGCACCATCACTCACCACTTTACAACTTACTCAGGAATCCTTTACCTCTGTGGAAAATTGGATTACCTAGATCCAACTTATCCTAAACCCCAACAAGACTAAATTACTATTATTCACCCACAACAAAACTAAATCCACCCATCTACCATTCATGATCACTTCCAAAAATGGTACTAGCATCTCTCCCACTGATCACACCAAACTCCTCGGCATAGAAATTGATAAAAATCTACTGTCTGATGTCCATATCCCACAAACAATCAAAAAGGTCCACAAAAAATGGGTACACTATACAGAAACAAGAAATTCCTCTCTGGATCAGGAACAAATTATCCTAGCCCAAACTCATCTACTGTCCACCCTAATGTATGCCGCACCAATCCTTACCCAGAAAAGAAAACTGGATCTTGACCAACTCGAGTCATGTTATAATAAAATTGCCAGGTTTGCAAACAATTACACCTTCAGAACCCACCACTGTCAGGCTTTCAGGGAACTTCAATGGCTAGAACTCCCCCAACTACTCAACTATCACCAACTAACAATTGCCTACAATATTGTGAAATATTCTAAAAATACCCCATCACTAAGCCAACTTCTTACCCAGTGCGTATCAAATCATCCTCTCTGCTCTTCTGACAAATCACTCCTCTGTATCTCTAAGGCTAACAACTCTGCAGGGAAAGCATTATTCTCTCTCATAGCCTCTACAACTACACAGTTCAAAAACTCACTTAAAGCACACCTGATGAATTCCTGGCTATGTCCATGCATCACATAACCCTCTGTTTCTTTCACTACAAACTTTTACCTATACTATTAGACCTACTGCTAGTCTGCTACAGTTTCAGGAATCTCTACTGCTGATTTCAAATTTTAAGATTTCTCGATGTTTAATCAGGATTTTCTGAATCTGTATTAATGTTCTTTATTGTTGTATATGTGTTGAACCTAGTATCATGTGTTAAGCTATGTTTACTTACTGTGGAGCTTTTCTCCCCAGGCCTCCACTGTAAATGGACCTGTGTCCAGTCGGACTATCCTGGTAAACAAATGTAAAATAAATAAATAAAATAAATAAAAATAATGTTCTTTATTGCATGTCTGCATACACGCACTTATGTATCACTGTAACCCTTTTGTTCACACTCTAGAGCTTTACAGGACATGACGGTTTATATAACATTTCTTAATGTGCGCCATGCTGCAAAATCAACAGAAAGTGTGAGTGGGCCTGTGTTAAGGGACTTTCTTGTGTGTTGAAGTTATGGCTGGCTTTGCAATGATGCAGTAGATGCTCAATGTTTACCAACAAAACCTTGAATTACTGCTTGGCATGAGATCTTTATTGTCATTTCTTGTTCTAGGTCAGAACTTAAGTGAATTATCCAATATAATGTTGGCTTTGCCGACTTCCATGCAATGCAGTTATTGACCTATGAGAGAAGGATAACAGCATTTGTTACAAGCCAGTGTATATTTGGTATATGTGCAGTGTAAATCTACAACTGCTGACTTAGTAATACAAGTTAATGCTTCATCTGTGTGTTGTATGTTATTGTACTGTCGTCATGTTTCTTAATGTTGCTCTTCACAAGGCTCAAGACTCACTTCAGGGCTATATGCCAGTTACAATATACTGCATTAAAATCTGTACCTTAATACACTTCTTCAAATCAGTATGTGGGGTGTGGCACTTATACCATGACAGACATGTCAGATCACTGCTTGCATTAATACAAATCATCATAGTCTCAAATGATTTTTAGCCTGTCAGTTGCTACATTTGACCATTAGCTAATGTCTTCATGACATACTTAATGGCATGGACTTTATTTTGTGCATGTCTTGTGTGGGCTACATACACATTTGTAATATACAGAGAAATAAATCCTAGGCATATTGATATACATCATTACTTTCAGAAACACAGCCCGTTTGTCAGGGCAAGGACTACTACAGTTGATTGGAACCTTGATTTAAGTGCATATTCACATATGCCTTATTAGCATGATTCATTATGCATGCACACCTGTCATATCTGCTATAGTTAGACAAATGGTACTATGTATATCAGATCGTTATTCTATTTATACCCTGCTTGGTGTGACACCTATGTGCATGTGTCATGTCTGTCAGCATTTTTCTACATATCTACACAGCAAGCATTAACACTCACTAACCTTCTACCATTGATAGCATGAATGTTTCTTACAAAATGTTTATTTTTGTCACTTAATACTATAATTTGAATGATTCGGCAGGTATCTGTGATTCGTCTCCATATTCACACATTGTCACAGGTGTATACACTGCCATATCCACTGTCAGTAGTGTTTCTTAAATACACATAAGGTAATGCCAGCCTCAGTACTCTTTAACCTGCATGTGTGTTTCAACATCAATCATGTGGATGTAACTTATTAGCTTTAATCACTCCCTCAGTATATATTCCAATGGCAGAGTAGTTCAATTCGCTTGCAACATACTTCTAGCTAGGCATTCTCAATGCCATCATGTGAGGGGTACAAATATTACTGATCATGCCACAAAACATGTATATTAAACATGGAGGTTTCTGCATTTATATATACATTTAGGCCTTATAAGTGTAATTATGGTCATGTTTATCGTTTACATTAATATGCAACCTACGCTTGGCTAATATATATGTTTAAATGCACAATAACCTTTCTATGGTTACAACTGCTGACAAATGGAACAGAAATGTCCTTTTCTGAAGTGCATGACCCAACAGCTGTTGGGTTCATTTAGATTAACTTGAGAATACACTATTTTATCATTTGCAACGGATATATTTCTCTACACACACCTGGTAAGCAATAACTGCAGTACATGCAAATATATGTAATGTATCTACTGCCCTTGATAACTGTTCCCTGAAATCAGTAGTTGATACAATGTATCACATTTATCCACCTGCTTTATCCTGTTGTTTGGTGTTCTTCTCCCATCATTTGATGGTATTTCCATTTTTATTTATGTACATGGGTCAGTACAGTGAACAGAATTAATTTTAGTACATCAATATGAATAATTATTTCTGACCACTAAGCTCTTTGTACAATAATCACATCTTAACAATATATAGCTTCCCTGTGTAGCTTTCCCTGCTTCATGTCTGTGCACTAATCCCTTCCATCTGAGTACAGTTTCCTCATTTAACTTCTCATGCTTCATGTTTGTGCACTAATCTCTAGATCTGAGTACAATTTCCCCATTTAACTTCCCCTACATCACAATTCTTTCATTAAAGTTGCCTTTGCCTTGTATAATGTTGTCTACCCGTGCTTGTGCATTACGTTTGCCTGCAGCAAAACCTTTTGTTTACATTGTTCGCTGGAGCTTCCTAGGACATTTTTGTGGTAGCTAATACTTGTGCTGGCAATGAATATGTGATGTTGAACATGTAGGCTTCTGTAGCAGCATGCATATTCAATGAGCACTGCTATAATTGCTCTAAAATGGTTACATCATGTAGGCTTACTGTAAAGTGAACATTCTTTTTAATGAATCCCTGGGAAGATGTTACACAAAACACATATGATATCTGCAGCAACAGAGGTCCAAATAACATTCTGTCTAATGATCCATAAAAAGTTGTAGAAGTAGGCTACTAAATAAAATCCATGTAAAGCCATATAAGTTTCATAGTTACTGCCACTGATTTTATAAAATCAGCAGCGTAATACTCTATAAGAAATACAGAATATAAGATGTTATTTACATATCTTTACTGGAAGAGTGCAATGATCATAGATGACCTTTTGCAGTCATAGCCCAGGTAAAAAAAAACATTCACATATAGAATAAAACAGTAAAGTTACAAACAAGATGCAGAAGGCACTATACATAACATTTAAAAATGTGTATATATATATATATATATATATATATATATATATATATATATATATATATATATATGTATATATATATATATATATATGTGTGTGTGTGTGTGTTTACTATCAAACTTGCAAATGGAAAAATAAATGCCGTTCTCAACACTAAATCAAAACAACAAATGTCAACATCAAGACTACGGCACAATGTCGACTCAGCTGATTGAATTCAGCAAATTCGACATTGACTCCGAAAGGATCACATGATCTCTGTATAGGAGCTCGTGTAAATGAAACTCCTATACCTCACACCACATTTCCTGCTAACCATATATTCCAACTCTGAGATCGCACTACAGTGAGGAAATGGACTAGTTTCCAAACCATAGTGTACTGCGATGTCTGTACAGTACTTCAATTTCATATCAGTGAATGCACAGATTTACTTATACAAACTTTCAAAAACAGAGATGTTCAGAAAGATGGAAATTTGAACATCCAAGTTTTGAATTTTCCATCCCCAGAGCCTCTCAACTCGCAAATTTGATAGTAAACCATATAACCATTAGGCGTTATTTGACACCAGTGTAACAATAACCTAACAAAATGTGCTCAGAGAAAATCAGTAAAGGAGTTGCATTTGCTTCACATCTAATAGAAGGGAAAGACATGGAAAATATGTCAGATATTTATCTGAGGAGATTGAGATACTTAGGTGATCTGACCTTTTTGGAGACAAGAGCATTTGGTTTGTTATTGAAGGTAGTTTTTAAGGTCCTTTCAGAAATTGGATAATTTGGAGTTTTCTTTGTTAAGGAGAGGGAAGGTGCTGCCAGAAAGTGGGGGTGACTAAATAGAAAGCACCTCCAAGGATTTTGGATTGGAGAGAAGGTGTGTAATTTGTCAGTAGTGATTCAGATTATGGGAAGAGAAGGTGCATAACTTGTCAGTAGTGATGCAGATTATGGGAAGAGAAGGAGTATAATTTGTCAGTAGTGATGCAGATTATGGGAAGAGAAGGTGCATAACTTGTCAGTAGTGATGCAGATTATGGGAAGAGAATGAGTATAATTTGTCAGTAGTGATATATATTATGGGAAGAGATTTTTGCATGCAGTTTAGCAGTAAGGGATGCAAAGGATTTAAGATGTAATAACTTAAGAGTTGACTACCTAGGTTTTCTCTCTTTTGGATGGAGAGCCATTTAACTTTGTTAGGTGTAAGACAACGGTGTTCTTGCAGAGGACAGATGGCAATGAAACAAAAAAGATGGCATTAGAAATGGTTTGAAGTACAGAGGAGCTTTGTTTGGAGGCCCGTATTTAAGCTGTGACAGAAGTATTCCTTTACCAATAAGCAGATGATGAGAGAAAAGTGGAGATTTTCCTTACTCCAAAAAGAAAGGATTATTTTTTTGTTCTGATTTTTTATTCAGTGTTGGAATGAAAGGTTATAGTTTCTATGACATAATTGTTCATATCTAACATGTTAAGCATGTTTGGACATATAGAGATTCTGTATATGGGGTATACCCAAATTATTCTTTTCATTTTAGAGGGATTCAGAAGTAGGATATGCTGAATTAATCATCGTTCAAGTAGGAAAAGGTCAGATTGGAGTTTGGGCAGGATTATAGAATGTGACTGAATGGATCTGTAGATGACCATGCCATCTGCATAAAGGAGAAGGGTGGCCTGGGGAGCACAAAGGAAGTTAATTAATAAATATAGAGAAGAGTAGGGAGGGTGGATTACATCTTGTGGAATGTCTTTGAGAAGCTGGGTGTTGTCAGAAAGGGTGTTCATAATCTAACTTTGAAGTGTAGGTTTTCTAAAAAATGTTTTAAACCCAGGAAAAGCGTCTGATCCTGACTACTGAAACAGAGTTAAGGAATAGAGTGTTATCAAGAGATTGAAGGTATTAGTGAAATCTATAAAGTAAACTCTAGTAATGTTACATTTGTTCGTATTTTGTAAGATATCATCTGAAAGAGTCCACAATTTGTGACAGAGGAGTTGGTAATGTTGGACAGACTGGCACACTGTACAATAAAAGTCATTAAAGATTTTGCCCAGCACTTAAAGAATGAAAAAATAGAGAGAAAGTGGGAGAAGCTATTGGGCTAAATTGTTTTGGGAAAGTTTTGACTATCGCTATTTTCCAAATTTCAGACATTATGGTCTTGGTGAGACAAAGGTTATGAATATGGTTGAAAAGATTGCTAAGGTGGTTTCTGCATTGGCAAAGAAACCACAAAAGTAAGCTGTCTGAGCATAGAGAGGAAACCACAAGCAAAAATGAACCAGCAGAAATGTTATCCACTTTATTAAAACGAGCATCCACTTTGAAAAAACAAGCAACGCTTTCAGGTTACCCCTTCTTCAGTGCTGAGTGGGAATAGAGAGGAGTCAGTCTGAATATTACTTAGAATGTCTTCAGTTTACTTGAGTTCTAAGTGTTTAAAGTAGAAGGGGGATGAAGGTTGGAGCTGAGGTGGGAACAGCAGTTAAAAAAAAGGAAGTAAAGCTGGTGTTTTTCTATTAGCAATTATGTTGACCTCTCTAAAAATGCTTTGGAGATTGAAGGAACTAGCTTTTTCTGGATTTGTGTATGGTAGCTTTGTGTCCTCAGATAGATTGTTTGGCAAGGTTTCTGATAGTTTTGAAATAGACTGGTTTGTTGTTGTTGGTTGCATCAGATTTCCACTTTTATTGGGCTTCATCCCTAGGTTTTAAGTTATTTTGCATACTATAAACAAGTTTCTTTAAACACGTTCAACAGAACTTTTTAAGTAACATTTTTTTGGATTGGTAAATTGTTCTTTAAGACCTTTATTGAATCCTCACTAGAGAAATAGATAAAATTGCATTTACATAAAAGTAATCCAATCATATTAACATATTGTTATATGTCATATAATCTAAGCAGCATTACATAAATAACTGAATTCCTGCCTTTTCTTTAAATAACATATTATCCTAAATTCTATCCTAAAACAGGCATATAAAAAATACATTGAACAATTATTAGGTTACGAGAGTCACTGGGAAATGGATTAAAGATAAGTGAAACTAGGTAATGAATTCAGTTTTTCACAATAAAGAACAAATAATTAAACAAACAATGCCCTAGTGTGTGATAGAATAATTTGGAGTATAGCAAAGGTCCCAATGATGAAATTGAAGAGATAAAAACTAAAGTCTTTAAGTACAAGTTCATGGATCCTGAACCACTGGCAGTAAAGGCACCCATTTGTTGAACCACCTTAGGCTAATGATAAACATAAGTATAATTACTCTGCAGTAGCTGCCAAGCATTCAAGTAATAAAAATTGACATAAAAACAATGTTTAGCCAACACCAGTGCTTGATGTCTAAAGCGGTACTCCATGGATGCTGGAAGAATTTGAGAAACCACAGTACTGTTATCTCTAGCAACAGTTATGTGGTAAAAAACATCTGCAAAAACAGTCCTACTAAATACTCACATGGCAGCCCCACAGGCAAGAAAACAGATGTACAAAAGTGGATGCAAACAGCACAAAACAGCTCTGAGGCACCTAACCCGGACGATGTAAAAAAATGCTTGCAAGCACAGTGAGAATTATTACAGCAGAAGCAGAGATTTCTGTATTACTGTTCCACAATACTGATAATACTGAATGCAGTACATTTCTTAGAAAGCATTGCAAGGGTGCTGTAGTAAGCCAGCAATCACCAACAAATTTTAATATTGTCTCTAGAGTCCAGACATACCTTGGATAAAGATAGAGTTTGATAAATTCACATGAGTCAATGTTAAGATTATACATCAGTCTAACCCCACATACTAAAATAAACTGTAAAATGCACCAATGTCAGCAAGGCAGCCAAATGCAGCCATTTTGCCTTTAAGTGCACTACTTGCAAGTAGTGGTCTGATAACTCACAATAGAAGGATGCATATTAGAAACCTGTAATACAAGGGTGGGGCAAGCAAATGTTCCCCTGTACAGTTGCAAAAGGATCTGTATTCTAGCAACATTATCTGCAAAAAAGGAATTGAGTTCATTAATTTTAATTACCAAAAGCTTTATTCAGGCCTATTTAATAGAAAGGATTTGATTAATAATGATTTGTATAATGTGTTTGCTTTCCTTGCTAGGGACAACTGAAGTAAAATCCATTAAAGTGAGCAGCACAGTAGATACCTTGAGTATGTTGCTATATGTCATTCGGGAGTGTGCAGTTTTGTTGAATACCACCTCATTATTTTGCACTTATCCAGTCATTGTTTGTCACTTTCACCGTTATCTGGATTATTATACTATCAAAAAGTGTTGAATGATATGTAATTGAGGATTACTTATAGGTTATTCATCTACCAGTTTTGATTAAAGAAGAGTGATCACTCTCTGAATAGTTTCACCTTTTCCAGTGTCTGTAAAGCTTTGGGGTTAGTATATTTAGGTCAGATGTGTGTGTGTGGGGGGGTGAAAATTCCCTGTTCAGGGGTTGGAGAACAAAATCACATCATGTTTGGGGTGAAGTCTGTTTTCTTTCTTTCTTTTTTTTTTTTTTTTTTACATATTGATGTTCAGTGAGTTAATATGTATGATTGTACTTGTTATTTGGTTTATTTTGCCCCTTTAAGTGGCATGGTTTTCCATTAACATTCATCTAGCGTATATGGATTATGGTGCTTTGAGTGACCAAGAAAAGCCACTTTAAAGAATTATTGCAAATCAAGATCAGAACTGTATACCAGACTTCTTAAGGTCAGTATTTATCAAGATCAGACTGTATACCAGACTTCTTAAGGTCAGTATTTATCAAGATCAGACTGTATACCAGACTTCTTAAGGTCAGTATTTATCAAGATCAGACTGTATACCAGACTTCTTAAGGTCAGTATTTATCAAGATCAGACTGTATACCAGACTTCTTAAGGTCAGTATTTATCAAGATCAGACTGTATACCAGACTTCTTAAGGTCAGTATTTTGTCATTTAAACATCTGAAAAGCCTAAAAATATGTGTTCAGCATCAGTTAATGCTGGACAAATACCCATTTTAACTCATTCTGACTCCATTGAACATTTGGTTTGTTTTTTTCATAACAATCACTTTCACTATGCACATGTGGATTGTTTTCTCATCGTGGAACTGGTAGAGTTGTTATCCCCCAAAGAATAAGGTGCATTGCAAACATTTAAAACTGTACTTATTTTATTTATTCATTTTTTCCAGTTTCCAGGTAAATCCAATGCAGGATTGTAGGGAAGCTAGAGTTTTTCCCAGTACTCACTCGACACAAGGTGTAGAAGCCCATCCATGATGGGGTGTTTGCACATTACATGACACACTCACACACACACACACACACACACACACACACACACACACACACACACACACACACACACACACACAAGCACTTTTGAGATGTAGGATGAAACCAGAGCAGACAGTGAAATCTCATGCAAAGGGAGGATGTGCAATTTAAAAAAGAAGGCATGTCAGCCAAGAACTGAACTAGAAAGCAAAGAAAGCACTATGAGGCAACAGTACTACGAATGTGTCAGTGTGCTGCTCTTTTAGATTAATTGGTTATAACAGTATGCATTTTAATTACTCGGATGACAGTTATCTGCCATGAATCATATCAATTCAGATTTTTTGGAGTGAACTCTTAACCACTATTTAGAATTGGTTATTCAAAATGAACGCTCTTGAATGGGCTTGTTTCATTATCAAGATGAGTAGACAACGGGTAGCATAAACCATTGTTGTTACTAGATATGCAGTTAAAAGGAGAAACAGTTAGGTCTGGTAATGCAAATCGTTAAATTTCATTACAAATTTTGGAACTCATATTCATCATTACCATGTAATAAATCCAGTACATCTGAAAACTCATTCCTGTCTATTTGACTATGTGATTCTACAACTATCCCTTCCAGTAAAACTTGTCAGAAGTACATTTTCTACTAGCTTTGTACAATTAGCAAGCCACTGAAAAGCATCATGCATATTTCTTGTAGTATAGTTTTGAAATACCCTGTTCCAGCTTTTAATCCTGTCATGATTTTGTCTGCAAAATATTGCATGCAGGTTTTTGCTTCCAGAGTAACTGCATATCCTACCATTACAACTTTTGGCATTTTTTTAACAACCCTAATTGCATCATAAACTGTTAAGCTGCTTTCTTTTTGAATGTCTTGCTAACTGACTGTTGCACGTCATGCCAAAGCTACAGAAGTGCTTAATGAATAAGTTATAAACTCTGTCTCAAAGCATTTATATATGCCTGCACAACTGGTAAAGATTGAGCCACTGTTTATGCTATAATTGGTGGTTGCATAACTTCCCTAGTGAGTAAGCCATGAAAGATTTCCACTGTACATGCACTAGTTTAAATGTTTTTTTTTCTGTATCCTAAAACTGTTTCAGGTCAGCAGTGGCCTGCTATGCTTTTCTCCACCCTTTCCTGTTGTCTTGTCTTTTATTTCTATACTAGGTTTCTGCTCTACAATGAGCATCTGTAAAAACATTGATCATGCTTCACTTTGTTGTTCATGTTGTTAAATTGTTCTAGTCTTTCCTAACTCAGGTGATAATGAATCTCTCCATTTGACACATTATTATACTGTCATTCCAATTGCAGCTGTGTTTGGGGCTTCTCCAGTTACTGTTTGGTAACATATCACAAAATTAAAATGTATGCTATGGATATTTTGTGCATTTGAAAGCATTTGTAACCTGGGCATTGCAACAATATGATTACCAAAATGTAATTCACAAAGGGTCATTATAATCAGGGCCGGTGTTAGCATTTTGGGCACCCCCAGCAAATGTCAAGTTGGGGTCACCCTAGGCACTTTCAGTCTAAGCATCACCCTGTCACTGCTACCCCTCCTAAGCAACCTTTTATTTCATACTGCAGACTTTTAGGATTAGTACACACAGACTGACCTGTAGCTACAATGCTCTTACATTACAACAGGCCTGTATACCACACTAAGTTGGCCCATCTCACAAAGGGACAGTCACAGTTACTTGCATTTAGTTGGAACATTGATACATTACAACTCTGTGAACAGGGCTGGACTTAGGTGAAATGGCACCCTAGGCACTTCCTAATGTTTCAACCCCCCCCCCCAACATTCTCCACTGCTCCCATCTGTTTCTCCCCATCCTGGGTTCCCCATACCATGCATATTACCTTTTTCTTCCTTTTCTCACATGTTGCTTTACTCTTCAACTTTCTATATGCTCTGATGTACATTTTACAGTCTTTTTTATTTTTACACAGCCTTTTCATCAAATGATTGCTTGAACAGAAATAATGATTAAGGAAAGAGATTCAGTGTTGCTGCTCAGCTTTAGTTTTTCTTACATCCTTTCAGCACACCTTTCCTGACCAAGACAGCACAGTAATAATTTAGGAACTAACTGAATTAAGCTAGTGCCACCAGAAGCCATAGGGGTTATAGATGATTTGGGGTGCATTTTAGAGCAGTTTCCCAACCTTTCAATCCAATGGTAGCCTAAACAAAAATCAGTCTTATTTTTTTTTTTTTTTCTTTCAAGGATGACCTATGCTGTGTCAAGGCTTAATGTCAAGGCTGACAAAGTATACCTCACAATAAACTAACAAGACAATTGTGAGGCTATATAGCTTCAGGTCCTGTCTGGGAATATTGCCTGCCTCACTGCCCCCCCGAAAAAAAGACACTCACTGCCTATGCATCCCTCTGGTGGTAGACTGTGATGAAGGCAATGGCTCAAACTGCCACAGTTATGTATTTCAATTGACTGCTGACATACATATAAATAGCATGCCTCCTCACTCTTCCCCTGTAACCCCCTAAGGCAGCTGCTTGTATATGTGCCTAATGTATGACTGTGAGGAAAGGGTGAAAATAATGATTACAGTACTGTATTCTACTTTGCTGCTAGACAGTACACTGCCCCTACACAAACTATAGTAACCTTCTTTGTACACTTCTGAGGTCCCAGCCCAAACTCAAGTTATAATGACCTTCTGTGCACACCTCTAAGGTTTGACTGTGATAAAAATTACAGAAGTAATAACCACACAACCACTCCCCCCCACACACATAGCCTATAGCAACTTTTTGTACACACACATCACAGTAGGGCTGGTTTTAGAATGGATACAGTTGACAGCAGAGGTCATTATTGGCTTTATCCTAATGGTTACATCTCAGCCCTGTTCAGGATAAAGAGTGTAATTAGAAAATTAATGCATTTTTTCTCATTTTTCTCCAGCCAGCAACAGCTTTTGTGGGGCCCCACACAGTCAAGGATAATTAAGGCAGCCTTGCTGAATCCATTTGTACAGTCTGGGGAGTGGGGGCCACTAGACTTCTAGAAGATGTAAGTGTCTGAATGTTCTGTGATATATTTTATGCCTTACTTTTAAAATGTAATTATGTGTTAGCTGCATTTTATTGATACCCAAAAGAATAATGCATGTGTTTTGGCATTATTGGGTGGGTGCATAGACAAAAAAATCTGTGATATTTTATATATATATATATATATATATATATATATATATATATATAATGTGTGTGTGTGTGTGTGAGAGTGTGTGTATATATACACACACAAGCCATAGCAATACTAGATTTGTACTTATTTCAGCAAATAGCAACACAGTGTCCAACACTGGTACTGCCACACCATGCCAGCGACTGCCATTTAGCATTACCAGATAGTAGCAGGGTTAAATCATTTTTATTTACCTCATCGTGGAGTAAAGCATACCTGTCACTTTCCCTGATTTCAATGATCTTTCCTGATTTTGCCTTATAATTTTGCTCTGTCCTTTATAAAAGGTTTGATTTGTTAGCAAATCACTCGGGATTCCAGTCAATAAATCCAGATTGTTATGCTTATTATCCAAAAATGCATGTTGATACAAAAGATGTTATTCTATTAACTTTTTAACTGAATTACAAGATTTAAAACATGTTCCTAATTTTGAGCCTTTATTCTGCTTTTATTACTGGGACTCCACAACATTTTTCAGCCAAAAAGTTTGAGAGTTAAAGTATGTTTTTCTGACAGTATTTATAAAACTCCCTGAAAGAGAAAACCATCCCACATTTAGATCAGTCACTCTGGGCTGCCGATCCCCCTAGTGCTTACGTTGCTTGTGATCTTTATCAGCTTTAATCTAACAGGGTCATATTACAGCCCTATTCAGGCTAAAGAGCATAATCAGGAAATAAGTACATGTGCATCCCCACCCTAGTTCATACATGAAACTGAAAAAACAAAACATCAAAGAATTAATTTAGCACTTGTATATGATCTAATCCATTTATTGCCATTTTAATGTCAATATTAACATAGGTAGTACTATTTTTTAAGGATGTGTATGTTTTTATATAAAACTATATACGACTTTGTCATTCTTAGTCTAACACACACACATTGTCAACTCAAAAATTATCATTTTTTATTGAATTTAATCTACTGTAACTCCCTTTTAAGCCCTAATGTAGGTCCTGCAGAGGTGACAAATCCCATCTCTCCTATGTAATTTATCAATGTGTAATATTTGCTAAGGTGGGATTCAGTAAAATAAACAATGATCACTTGTGAGCTGCTAAGCTGTGAGATGACCAACACAGCCACACACATATATATGTGTGTGTGTGTGTGTGTGTGTGTGTGTGTGTGTGTGTGTGTGTGTGTGAGTGTGTGTATAAAAATACATAAAACATATCTAGCAGTATGACACATGACTTTATATCTAAATTTAACTTATCAGAACTCAACTTATCTAAACCAGCAAACTTCACAAAAAAGTAATAAATAGAAATGTTTTTTTTGCAAGGAGTTAAGCTCCTACCATACCTTCTATACCCTCATAACTTAGATATAATAGTGCATATAATAACTCCGTGGTCACATTACTATGGTGGTAAAGGGAAAAACCCAGCAGTGCACCTCCAGCTCACACAATCCAGCACCCTGTGATAAAGGAATCTGAAATATTGCTTATACATCTTTAAGGAAACTCATACCGGTGATCAAATAATTCATTTACACTGAGGAAAGAAACATTTGTTCTGTTTTTTTTTTTTTTTTTTTTTTTATTTTACTTTGAGTTTTGCTGATTTTGTTAAGTTCAATTTAAATAAAAAGTCATGCAACAATATATTTATATAGAGAGACAGAGAGAGATGGATATACATAATAAAATCTGATATAAATAAGTCAACATAAAAATATTTGCACAATTACTTTGAAATACGCAAACATCAGTAGTTTAAAATACTGTAACAGCAGTTAAACAATGAAATAATTACTTTCTCAGCAGTCTCCAAAGCCCATATGCAAATGCCACAAAGAAACATACAGATCCTTATAGAAAACAATATTGCATATGTATTTTTGCTGTGGGACACCCCCACTGCACCCACATACCCAGCACTATATATGTACTGTACCAACTTATAGAAGGAAGTAATCTCCCACAACAACAGAGTCATTACTGGCACACAGTTAGATATCACACTGGAAATGATGAACAACACAAAAATACTTACAATAGGAAATCAGTTTGGGCACATGATTAGATATCATTCCAACAATGACTTCCAGTACACTAGGACTGACAATCATCCACTTTTTCTTCACTGCTATGAACTAGCAGTATATCAACCCTCTGCCTGTCCCAGCTATGGCAATTGTGATGTTTTGCACACTCAGTCTTCAGCACTGACGATCATATGCTCTCAATTATGCATCCATCAACATTATGATTACTCGGTTATATTAAGGACTCATATATATATATATATATATATATATATATATATATATATATATATATATATATATATATAGATAGATAGATAGATATATAGATAGATATACATACATACATACACAAAATTACAAATAACATGTTATATATGAAACAAACGAGGTATATGCCAAGTGTTTGCAGTGTCTTGTGTATGGGAAAATGGCGGCATATGCTTTTAAGTGAACTGTATAATTTTTACAGCCTTTTTGTTAGGAAATTGGTTGTGTTAGTCAGTGAATGTTAACCCGGTGTATATAAAAAAGAGGGCTGCAGTTACAAGGACATTGAGAATGTAACTTCTCACCTGAACACTCAAGAAAGACTGAGCTGGAGCTCAGCTGAAAGCAATGAAGGTGTTGTACTTGACAGTCTGTTCAGGGTATTCATGGAGCTGGAACTAAAGCCCCAGCAAGGCCTACAGCCTGGATGTTTGTGGGGTCAACCCATTACTAAAAGGCTGTTTGGACTATAAATATTTATTCTGCAGAAAAATAAAATCCAAAAGTGGTTGTTTTGTTTGTTGTAAAAGCTGAGTGGGCTTGTGAATTGGAAAGATAAAATGTTTTTATTATGTGCTACCTCTGGTGTTTCCCCAAAGTTTATTTATTTACTTTCTATTGGATAACTCTGTAAGTAGACTGGTATTTTGACCCTTATCCAGCACGACTCAGGCTTTTACAGTATTCTGTCAAAGCATAAGACTAACAGAGTACTGTGGTTTGTTATAAAATAAAACATAAATAAGGCATTGCACCATCAACATCATTTTAGTGCATTATTAAATAGATATGAAAGAGTAACAACAGAATAAAATTAAACAGTAAAAATTAAAAGATTGATACAACTTCTAGGACAAAATTACTCAGTCTTACAGTACGGTATGGCATTAATAGCAATTTCAATCACTCATGCCTAAAATACAGACTATAATGCAATGTGAGCCAATTCCATTATCTAGATAGTAGTTGCACTTGAATTCAGTACAATGTTCCATATAAACTGTTGGTGTTCCAAGTATGAACACGCTTGAGTTGATATTCTGCATTAATTAGAGTGTTGTATATCTGGGTTGGGAGACCATAGTGATCCTAGGTGTTTGTTAAATTTAAGAGTAGCATTTCCCTCCAATTAGGCTGAGAGCTAGGCTGGACCAGGCATTCTACAGAGTCAGTCAAATTAACCACCCATGGCAACAGCTGTCCTCCACCACACCCCCTTTTCAGAAGCATTTACACAGGGCAAGTAAATGTAATCTAAGTCATTAAAAGCCTTTCTAAAGAAGACTACAGGATGAAAATGCTCATAAGGAAACTCAATAAACCAGACAACATTAAGTAGCATTTGGATTGTCCAGTGATTTTACTTTAATCTCTTAGATAGAATCTTTTGGGAAAGAGTTGGTATACAAGAATTTTATTGCACACTGATCAGGAACTTTACAGAGAACCTACCAGCGTAACTGACTTTTTCTTCTTCACTTTCACTTGTTGGTCCTAGGGGACCATGATTGCCAACACACTGAGTTTGGAAAGCCAGCATACTAACACCAAGAGCTGTTTTGGATTGTTAGTTTGAGACCTAAGAGACTATCATCCTTAGTTTGATTTTATACTATTTGTTCAAAGATGATTTGATTATTATAATCAATTACTATTAGGTCATACTTGTTTGAAAAGCAATACTTGGTCACTGTGCTGATGACTCCACAATCCTTTTTGTACATAAAAAATGATACAGACTAAAGTTGTATCACTAAAAACAAGATATTTAAACATAATCTACAAGTTAGTACACAACCAATAAAGGTGCCAGGACACAGATTTCGGTGTCAAGTGATATGATGCTATTTTCACACTAGACAATTCAACTGTGCTAATATATGTTTTGTTTTTCAAAGACACAAAGTACTTATTTTCAATGGTATATCTTACTGTATAAAGTAGTTTGTTCCAGAGTTTGTCAAAATTTAGTGGATTCATAAGTTCATAGGTAAATACTAGGCAATTAGTCTGCAGACCAATATACATTTAGTCAATAACCAGCCTGTGACCAAAGGTGAGAATCAAACTACGCACCTTGTGCCTGTAAGATAAACACCTTAACCATTAAGCTAATCCACAATCCAATAATACGCATTTGTTAACCAGGTAAGCCCACTGGGCACACAGTCTGTTTTCAGGGGTGACCCAGGAGCAATGTCTGGTTAAGTGGCTCACTCAAGGTCACACAGTAGGCAAATGAGGGCTGAGAGAATCAAACTGCGTACCACAGGCACTACAGCTCATAGCCTTAACCCTCAGTTCCAAATATTAAGGTACATAGATAAGCCATAGTTAAGCATTAAAGCATGCTATGAATTTGAGATAAGGTTGTATTTGTTTATACATTTAGCATTTATTTAGATACTAGGTTATCTGGCTGTAGACTATTACAAGTCTAGTCAATAACCAAAGGTCAGAATCAAACCCTCTACCTTGTATATGTGAGGTAAAGACCTTACCCATTATGCCAACCTCCCTCCCATTCAGGGATTTCTATTAATTGTCCAGCAGAAGTTGTAAATAATTTGTTCTTATTGTATCACACTGGCGCATTAGTGAAAGCAGGCTGTTGGAAGTATACAAGAAAGACCAGTTACTGATTGCTGCAGTCAAGGATTAATGCATGTTATGAATTTGAGATGAGGTTGTACTTTTTTATAAATTTAAATAGTTGTGAATTAATGTATTGTCTTCCAGAAGCAAGAAGTGAAGCAAGAAAGGTATATGTCTGAATCTATTTAATGTAGCAGGAGCTCTTTCTTTATAAAGGGGAACAATAAGTGCCTTTTCCAGATACAAAACATACAGCATTCACTGGATATCCCTGTGTCCTATCAAGATAGCTAAGAATAAGTCAAGCTTATTTTTATTTATTTATTTTTATTTTGCAGGGGCCACACCCCACAGCTCCCTCAACCTATGTATACCAGTTTCACAATCACACCAGTATAGAATAAAGTAAAAAAAATGCATTGGTGTACACTGCTATCTCAAACAATATAAGTTACTGTAATCTAAGAAATCACAGTAAAACACATTACACAAAGCCTTCTTACACACACATGCTGCCATAAAGTATAAATACATCCATTCTTGATAGATCTATTAATATTGAAATTGAATATGCAGTAGTGCTTACCAACATTTACAAAATAATTCATATGTCAGATTTGATAAAAAGACTATGAATAAGCAAATATATTGATTATAGGAAATTATATACTGCAATTTCTTTGATACAGGTCAAAGCTCAGAGTTACACACTCAAGTCGTAAGTGATGCCATAAAGAAATCTGTGACTAGACTGAAAGTAGCATAAACTTAAAAAATCCAGAACAGTTATCTAGTCTATTCTTAAAGTGCAGTACTGATACTGCACTGTGATCTCTACACAGAGCCTCAACTCTTTTAAGGACAGCTTTGCTTTTAACTGGCTGTTCTATCAATAAATAAGAACAGGTTATTACCCACATGAAAACTGTGTCTAGCTGATGTCAAGTTCAAACATTCCTCCCAGGTATTACATTGGAAACTAGTAAATGCTTTCGTGAAATTCCCTTTAGTAACCTGTATAATACCAAAAATAAGTTCAATACTTGCAAATTTAAACATGTTTCTTGAATTTTCAACCTTGCAAGTTATATATATTTATATAAAATAGTTATTTATTAGATTCATTCCATTTTTTAATATTGCAAACAGAATACATACAGAAAGAACAAACATATTTTGTATTTGGTCTCATTGTTACTGCAGTGATACAGATGGAATTAAAGACTTCTGGAGATCTGGACTTACAGTACATCACATAATTACTTTGGGGTGCTATATACCATTTTTGTAGATGTTTTAAAAATGGGCATCAAAGGAATAGTCCTTATATACAAGGATTCATAAGTCCATATAGTGATCAACAGAACTAATAAAATTGTTTCTATTTCATAAGGGCACTCATAGCTTTCCATTGATAAATATGTAATCTCACATATCTTAACATTAAAATCCATGTTATCTTAACATCATATTACTAAATCCATTAACTGTGCTTTTTAAACTTTCTGGTGATTGACTCCAGAAATCTGAAGGGCTGTTTTTGTATCAACATTGAACTTGTATCACCATAATGACAGATGAACAGTCAGCAAGATCATAACAATTTTAAGTACAAGCCCAACATTGATTCCTGGGAAACATCACATTTTACCATTTTAGAATCACTTAACCTCTTATTTGGACATTAAATGACTTCCCACTAAGCCAATTAACAAACCTTTCTATTTATTGGCATATGCATTCGATTGTGCAGTTGTTTTACTATGTGGAGTATTGTTAAATTGTGTCTTTAAGTCTAGGAAAATGGCATCTCCAAACAGACTCATTTCAAGTGTATCAACAATGTTGTTATTCAGTCGAATTAGGCCAGACATAAAACACTTTCCAAAATGAGGCCATGATGGATTAAAGTCTAAGCTTTCAATATGGGGTGATGCAAGAACTGACAACACTATCTTTTCAAACATTTTTCAAAAAATATAAGTAAAACTGATGAAATGATAGCTTCTGTGATCTTCTGAGTTGCCTCATTTAAATATAGGAATAATTATGGCTTTATTTTCCCCAGATGCCTGGGACAAAAATGATAATAAATGCTGGAAGTGTGCTGATAGGAAAGTAAAGCAAATTGTACCTAACTTACTAACAAAAACCCTCAAGTACAATCCAAACCTAGGAAAGTATTGAGTAAGAGTGTCTTAACAACCAGATCTTCAGTAAGTACAGTGTGCAGCGCCTCACGTGTCATTATTATAGCACTTCTCACAGTTGCAAGAAGTACTGGTACCGGCAAAGGTTTTTTAAAGCATTTCTATACTTTAACTGTCTTATCATTATGAATCATTATAAACTAATCTTATAAGCAGTCTAGAATTATGCTGTACATTTTTATGTTAGTAAAGAAAGCATACCTATTGCCTTTTGAATACGTGCAAATGTCTTTTCATATAAGACTTCCAAACACATATATTGCCACTCTAAAGGCTTTGTATGCTGCTATGACTGCTCCCCAGGTTAGAGCAACCTGTCAAGGCATATATACCATACCCATTTTGCTTTACTCTCACTGACCGCATTAAGTTAGATACTTAATACTTTAAAACCAAGACATTAAATAGTGCTACCACTGTTCTAATTACAAAGAGTTACCATGAAACTATGTAATGATTTATATTACTAATGACAGTTTGTGTTCCACTATTGGTCTGTCTTCATACTTCTGCAAATTAATCTAATGTACTATGTACATATTGCGTTGTGTTTCAAACCACAACTGAATACCATGACATGTATTAACTATTCTCGAAATTATGAGTGCTTTACTTCCACTGCATTGTGCTGTGTTCATACCACTGTAAAAAAAATGTCTCTTTTAAAGTTGCAATGTATTGCGATGCTGTTTAAACACCTAAATGTATCTGTAATTGTCTTTCTGTGTGGAGCTTTTCTCCCTGAGCCTCGGCTGAAAAAGGGCCTTGGGCCCAGCTGGACACCCCGGTTAACAAATGTAAAACAAACAAAATTGTGTCACTGTTAAGATGTTCTTTAGATTTCATCAAGAGGAATTATTCACAGATTTTTCAGTGATGATGGTTTCCAATACAGCTTACAGATTTTCTTATTCTACAAGGGGTTTCTTGTAATAGGTTCATAGGTTCATAGGTAGGTACTAGGTTATTGGCCCTGGAGCCTATACAAGCCCAGCCAAAAAGGTACCCTGGCTTTTGCCACCCAAGAAAATTATTTTCCTGTGTCAATGTCGAGCAGAGCCACAGAGGTGATCCCCGGGGTGAATTTCCTATTTCCCATCCAGTCATCAAGATTTTTCTTGAAGAGTGCTAATGAGGAGCTCTGTTTGATATAGATAGGTAGTTTATTCCAGAGTATGGGAAGTCTCTGGGACAGGAATCTATCCTTCCGGCCTGTTCTGTTTATTGTGGTGACAAGGTTTAGGTCCCTAGAGCATGTAGCTGGGAGGGATTGGGATTTCTTTAAGTGGAGCATGTCCAACAGCTCTGGGTTTGACATAGCTTTGTATGTTAGGCAGAGATCACCTCTGAGTAGGCGATATGCGACGGAGTAAAGCTGGAGTTTTTTGAGACGGTCTGCATAAGGCATCTGTTTGAGGCCAGTAATCCTCTTTGTGAGGTATTTCTGTGGCCTTTCCAGTTGTTGTAGATGTCTTGGGAGGTACATACCAAAAGGGACATTGTACTCTATAATGGGTTTAATGAGTGATGAGTGGAGGGGAACAATGACCTCTTTTTTTCTGGATGAGAAACCTTTTGTGATGAGGTGTGCCACGTAGAAGGATTTCCTGACTACTGTGGCGATGTGATTATCAAAGGAGAGACTACTGTCCACCTGTGTCCCAAGGTCTCTTATCACACTTTCGGTGTTTAGTATACTACCGGCTATGTTGTAGTTCATGGGTACAGAGTTTTTACCAAAGGGAATGACAATGCACTCTTTGACATTGAGCTTGAGGCCATGGCTTTGACACCAGGCATCTGTCTCAGTGAGGCCCTTTTGTAGGATGTCCACATCTTTAGGAGTTTTGATTATGGCACCTAGTTTGCAGTCATGTGCGAACTTCATTAGCCAAAGACCTTCTGCATTAGCCTGTACTTCAGAGAAGTAGATACCAAACAGGAGAGGACCCAGGACTGAACCCTGTGGTACTCCACTTGTCACTGATCTGAATTCGGATTTGGAGTCTGCTACTTTCACAGTGTGGGTTCTGTCAGTGAGCCAGTTGGCAACCCATCTTGTGACATAGGGATTTATACCTAGTTTAGTGAGTTTATCTATAATTCCAGAGTGGGGGATGGTGTCGAAAGCCTTGGCAAGATCTAGATAGGTTGTGTGAACCACCTTACCCTTGTCTACGGCTTTGGTGACTGCTTCAAAGAAGTCTATCAGGTTGAGGAGACATGAGCTGCCTTTTACAAACCCGAAGTGGGTGGGATCCAGAGTTTGGAGATTACCAATGTCTTTGTTTATAAGTTCCATGATGATACGTTCCATGGCCTTGCAGACCAAGCTCGTCAGGCTAATGGGACGGTAGTTCCCAGGGTCCGTGGTGGTTCCCCCCTTGTGGAGTGGGATAACCGTTGCTGTGCGCCATTCAGCAGGTACAAAGCCTGAGGTGAGGCTATGATTGAACATGGTACTTAGGTGGGGTGCCAGTTTGTTCTGTAGTTCATGTAGAAAGCAGCCTGGGATGTTGTCTGGTCCCATGGAGGCTGTGTTCTTGGCTTTGGAGAGTGTAGTTTTTACCTGTGCAGCCGTGATTACAGGAACTTTGCATTCTTCCGGTATAGAGATGGGCTCTTTAGGGGGTGAGAGGGGGGTAAAGTTAGCACTGAACCTATCTGCCAGGATGTTGGCAATATCAGTTGGGTCTGTATATTTAGTGCCATTGTGCTGTAACTCAGAGCAGATCTGAGTGTTGCCATTGAGATTCTTGACATAGCTATAGAATGCTTTGTGGTTGTCTTTAGAATCAGTGGCAATTTTGTTAGCTTTGAAGGATTTTATCAGGGATCGCAGCTTCTTACTGAGGCTGACCAGGGAACTCCTCCACTCGTGAGATTTTACTCTCTTTTGCAAGAGTTTCTTCCTTCTGTTGTACAGTTTGTTTATGGCAGGGGACCACCAGATTGGCTTCCTTTTTTTGGAGGATAGCATCTTGGTTCTGTTTGGTATAGCATGATCCATGCACTCATGTAAGTGCTTATAAAAAGCAATTGTGTAGGATTCAGTATTTGTAACATGCATGTTTTATTAGAATCACAAGAACTCAACAATCAGATGGATAAAACTCCATAGAAAGTAAACCAAGCCTCTTTGATAGTCTAGATTTATGAATCCACAACAGGCTGCCCATAAGTAGTTAAAGTGAAGAAATGTTATGGTATGACTGTACAGCAGGTTACATTTAAGTCATTCTAGCCATGGATTACAGAGCTGTGACAGACGTATGTGGATCAAAGAAGACACTTCTTAGACTCAACTGTAGAAAGCAATACCAAAAATCAGCAGTATCGTGTGTTTTAATTCGGAATTCTGTAATTCCTGATCAGAAAAAAAACTTTAATTTAGCCTAATCAGCTCAGCTCTCATCTGTCCCTGATTTTGCATAAAGTCACAGATCTTGTGTTATATTTTTTGCCCTCTTCCTCAAAATAAATGCTTAATTTTCTGTAAATTGCTGAAGATTACAGTCAGTTAATGCCAGGCAATAGAGTTTCACACTTCTTATTCTTAAGAACATGCATGTTGATGCAAATTCTGTTGTTTTGCAAATGTTCTAGGTGAATTATAGTAATGTTTAAAAAATTGTCCCTGATTTTGGTACTTTGCCCTTCATTATTTTGGGCTCTGCCCCATTTCTTGAGTTAAGAAATTGAGAGCTACTTAATTACAAATAGTACAGAAATGAAAAAGCAGATTGCAGAAGATATTAAATTAAATAATTCACAGAATGTGTGCAAACAAGAACCAAACCATTTTTTTTCAGAATAAAAGGCTTTCATATTCTAGACCTGACAGAACTAGTGGGTGTAAAGCTGCACATATAAGCAGATACATGCGAACACACAAACACGCGTGCATACACACTCGCGCACACACACACACACACACACACACACACACACACATAAAAACACACACATATGAACCTATACACCCACACATTGAGACACCTACATACAAAACTGTTCTGTTGGATTAAAAATGGGTCTAGAATATGAAAGCCTTCTATTCTGAAAATAAAAAAAATTCTCCTCTTTCTGAGAGGTAGGTATTTTCACACACTCACAAACAAACACACACACACACACACACACACACACACACACACACACACACACACACACACACACACACACACACACACACACACACACAAGGATCCAGGGCATACATTAAGGACTAAAATAAAAATCAGGAAATAAACAGTAACTAAAAATATAGATATTAACTTAGAGATTCTCCCAGCTGCTGGGACATTTGTTTTACTACATGTTAAAGTCAAAAACATTTGCAGTAGTAAACAAAATGCAGATGCCATACTAAAAAGTATTAAATGCTGAACTGTTTTTGCACAAGCTGCAATGTAATAAAGAAGAAACCTAAAGCTAAGCTTGACGATATTGTCTTTCACTTCAGACACTTACTCTTCCTGCTCTGTTTTGCTAAAACTCTTGTCTGATATTCCTGTCAGCTGAAGATCATAGGTTCATAGGTGTGTACTAGGCTAATGGCCCAGGAGCCTTTACAAGCCTAGCCCATAGGATTACCCTGGCATTGTGCCACCCAACCTTAGTTCCTAGTGCCTCTGTTGAATAAAGCCACTGGAGTGATCACCGGGGTGAATTTCCTATTTCCCATCCACTCATCAAGATTTCCCTTGAAGAGGGCCAGTGAGGTGCTCTGCTTGACATGTATGGGAAAGTCTACTCCATAGCATGGACAGTTTCTGGGTTATGATCCTGTCCCTCCAGCATGTTCTGTTGATTGTGGTAATGAGGTTGAGGTCTCTGGAGCATGTGGTGCAGAGGGATTGGGATTTCTTCAGATGTAGCATTTCTAACAGAGCTGGGTCAGACATGGCTTTGTAAGTCAGGCAGAGATCACCTCTAAGCAGGTGATATGAGACAGCGAATTGGTGGAGTTTTTTTAGTCTGTCCATATAGGACAAATGTTTAAGGCCTAGGATCCTCTTTGTGAGGTACGTTTGCGGCCTCTCCAGTTGCTGCAGGTATTTAGTCTGCACTCTAGAAAAGAAAACTGAAAACTTGTTGCTGAGGGAGGTATAATTAAAGTGAAAGTTACATCTTCTTTATGTGAGCAATAATGCCTTATCACTGTACTTCTCCCCTCGATAAATATTTATAGATTATAGATTAATCTATAAATATTTATCTCTGACAGCCCCCAATCCATCGAAATTTCCTTTTCCCTATGTAATCATAAAGGACCCTCCTTCCTTTCAAGTAAAATGTTCCTGACATTATGGACAAGCATTGTACAAAGTACTATTATGTCTCTGTATCTTATATTTACATGTTCATGTATTTAACTGTTCACTGATTATTTTACAAGGGTTTTCAACCCAATCATTCTTTCTTCATAAACAAATGCAAACAAAATAATATAAATAAAACAGATTGATCTACTGTGAAAATATATTATCAACTTATGATTATGTTTGGTGTTAACACATTGGTGGAATACCATAAACAAGCATAAAATAACAGGGTTTTAAAGTTCACATTTTCTTAAAATGTTACCTATTTTCAGGATCAGAAGGAACAGCTTTTCTTGATACATAGCACATTTTCAGGGGAATACTCTTTCCTTCTTTCCTATCACCAGCAGATGGAACAGGGGAGGCTGTTTTATGGGAAGTAACTGGAGAGTCCCAACTAATTGGAGAACTTGCAGATGGATTCTTGAAATATGCAGACACTTCTTTCATGTATTTCACTGAAAAAAGAACATATTTGCAAAGAAAACTGTTACACACAGTTCTTTACTCAATGAATGGCAAAAAACAATCTGTCTTGTAAAAAAGAGTCAACATAAACAGCCTACAAAATCACTTTAACAATGTAGGCTCCATAAGCATCCCTATTTTCAACTTAACTTACGTATATGCTTTAGCAAAAATAGGAAATTATTTTGTATTGTATAACACCTAGCTTCCTCTTACTACCATGCATACTGCTCACTCAGTCTCCTCTCTTACTCCTCTATCTTCCCCTTCCTTCGCATTAACCCTCCTAGCTTTTTCCACCTTTGTGTGGAGCATCTGCTTTATATCTGTTTGAGTTTAGTGCAATATTTGTATATAAGATTTAGGTATATGAGTTTAGAACAGTATCTGTTTGAGATTAGTACTATCAGTATATACATCCTATCTTTACTCTTAGCCTCTAGCTAGATATTGGTATATCTGTTCATTACTATGTTTTATATTGTACGTATAACTAATGTTTGTTGCTGTATGTATTATTTGCTATTGTATGTATATTCAATTGTTCTTCACATGCTCTGCTGCTCATTTATTGTTCTGTGGAGCTTTTCTCCCTGGGCCTCCACTGAAAAAGGACCTGTGCCCAGTTGGAATTTCCTGGTAAACAAATGTAAATAAATAAATAAACATCCTCCTGTATTTCAATCTTCCAATTATGGATTAAGGATTATGCTGGAGGATTAAGATGCTTAATGATTTATAGCAATAATGCAAAACAGGTGTGTCAAGTTATAAGGAACAATCGGAAGATTTTCACAGCAGATGAGAATATCAAAAGTATCGTTGCTGGCAAACCCTGGTTTGAACAGAAGGAATCTGAAATGGATATTATGTCATGAGAAAGCCTACAGAGGATCCACCTTAAGTGCAACATGCAAAGGCACATTTCATTGCAGAAGATGCAAAGTCTGTTCATACGTTGATTCTAGTAACCACTTCATACATTTAACTACTGAAAGAAAATATATGCTTGACACATTTGCAGATTATAACACCAAAAATGTTATATACTTGGCATGCTGTAATATATGCAGTCATTTCTATGTTGGAAAAACTAACAGACCCTTCAAGGATAGAATTTTACACCACCTAACAGATAATTAAAACCAATACCTTAAGTCAGCATATCTTTGCTCATCCTGGCCATGCATTTCATTTTATGGTGCTGGACATTATAAAAGAGCCCAAGAGGTGACAATATAGTTAATAGAACTGAGATAAATGAACTAAGATGGATCGCAGACTTACAGGCTGACAAAACACCAGGAATGCATGGAATGGCTCCTTTAAAACCCCTATTAAAGAGGCGGAAACTAAGAAGATGAAATTCTAACTTCATTGGGTCTTAAGATATAAGAGCACTTCGCAATTATTTAAGTGTAGCTATCTCTTATATTCTAAAAGATCTGAGGAAGGCATAAAGCCAAAAGCGCTTATCTTAGAGCTCTTATACATATATTTTTTTACCATGTTTTATTTGTGATTTCTTGCAAGTTTTATATTTGCTATTAAATTTTACATCTGATTTTAATTGTATACCATCCTTTGTGTGGTTGCATAGTTTGATTTTACATTTGTTTGATTTTGTATCTTAATCAAGCTGCATTCACCAGTTTCTGGTGTGTTTTGCCACATATTTTTTGGTAAATCTGGCATCACTGCAACATACAATACAGACAGCTATATCACTTGCATCTGGCATGGTCATTAGTGGCTTAGACACCTTTGTCAATAACAGACAGTCATTTGACTACCGCATCTGTGTTGTGGTCAAAATATCATTCTACCTTGCACAATGTATTCTTTGCAGTACCTCCTCAAGAACCAGCCAGGTTATAGTTCAATGTTATATTTCCCTTATTATGTCCATCTTTAAGCATAAAGCCTGCTTTGGAATGTATCTCATTGAACATCTAAACCAGCTTGCAAGATCTCAACATTTCTTCATCAGAAAAATACCAGGTCTAATTAATCTTAACTACATTGATAAAACAAAAACCTCCATTTCCTGCGCAATGCTGCACAGGTTTTTGAGGGGTAACCTCAACTTAGCTTTCCATGCCATGAATGACGCAGCACTCGTTGGACTCTTTCATGTAAACAGAATTGTAGTAAAGCAAACACAGTCACTCTAAACTTAGAGGCACAGGTAGGGTGAGGTGAAGGAGACAGTTGCACAGGTGCAAGGTGTTAGGTGGTACAATTTTCAGATGCTGATCAGTCTTAACTGCATTACTGGCATTCAGAACTGAATGATGGCATTGCATGTGCAGTCAGGACTGAACCACTCTAGCAAATTTGTGTGTGGTATAAAGGGCAGGAACCTGCCTGTATGTTGAGGGGGCCCAGATCAGGAAATAGCACAGGGTGCTGGAATTGATGGCTATGGCTCTACCTAAACTTATAGTCCCACATTAACAATATTAAATTATGTGACAGGTACCTCTCCCAAGATATCCCATATTTTGGCAATATCTTGCCCTTACATGTCAAGCAGAGTACTTCACTGGCCACATTTAAGACCATTGTGGATGACTGGATTGGTGATCACAAATTTTTATTTTGGATATGGAAGTAATATACTTAATGGGGGGGTGAAGGGACACTGTTAGTCTCACACCAGTACTGAGTTATGTAGCTGAGCTTCTAGATGATCTCCTTGGCCACAAATGTATCAAGAAATTTTAAGCCTACAGAATTAATTTTATTGTTAGTGACACTACAGAACTGGGGATCACAAGTTCTGAGGTTAGATTTGTGGCAATTTTTTATCTGCTTAAAGATCAAGCTCCTTTATATATTCAGGTTTCAGAATGTTTCATGGGAATCTAGGAGAAGCCTAAATATTTGCTGGACATAAGTAGCATCTGCGATATTCACATTCTTACTATATTAAATCCATACCTTGACAGACCTAAGGGGGTGGTTCAAATGAATAAAAAATTAAACCTAACAAGTTCATAATGAATATTATCATTAATTAACAATTTGTATGGTGTGCAAATAAAACATTTTGCTTGCTATAAAAGCACTAAACGGTTACAAATCAAAGGTCACATATTAGTCATTGATCCAATCTGAGACCAGTGATACAGTGGAAAATTCATTAGCATTTCCTTGTTCTTTTGGTAGAATGGAATGGCAGGTTTGTTTGCTATGAGGTACATAGGTCTCACTCTATTAACATGCATAGGTTCATAGATTAGTACTAGGCTAACTGCCCTTGTGGGCCATTTAAGCCTAGCCAGTTAACCCATGTGAGAATCAAACGCTGCACCTTGTGTCTGTAAGTTAAATTCCTTAACTATCATGCCAACTTCCCACCCTCCTAAGAGACTAGTATAGAATACAAACTATAGTACTATGTGACAAATAATCGGCACATAGAACTGGCTACTATACTAAAAGCATGCCAGGTTCACAGTGCATGACTGAAATTATCTTTCCACCAAATACATTTTTGTTGCAAGGTATATCTCAGCTCATAGTGCTTAGACGCTATGTTTTGGCAGCAGATTTTTCAATAAAAAGCAAAAAAAAAAAAAAATATATATATATATATATATATATATATATATATATATATATGCATATATGTGTATATATATATATATATTTATATATATATATATATATATATACATATGTATATATATACATATATGTGTGTATATATATATATATATATATATATATATATATATATATATATATATATTCCACGGTGGTACAGTGGTAGCGTTGTTACCTCACAGCAAGAGGTTCGCCCGTTCAATTCTTGGCTTGGCTTGGGAGTGCCTTCTGTGTGGAGTCTGCATGTCCTCCCCGCGGTTGGGAAGAGTTTGAAAGACATGCATGCGTAAATGGGCGTGCCTTCATTGAAGGTTGGGCATCTAGCTGGCACCTTGGCATTGCATAGAAATCTACTGCCAATCATTAGCAGACCGGAGTTCCGCTGTGGCGACCCCTTACCGGGAAAAAGCCGAAAGACAAACAACATATATATAAAATACAAGAATACTTTATTTACATTCTCTAAAAAAGTACCATAAACAATGAAGCTAACAACACCACTATCTAATTATATATTATTATTTTATATTCTGCAAAGAGTACCATAAACTAACTTTAATTTCTACTAACATTATTTTTCTTATACAGTACCAAGACACAGGATGGCCTCCCTGTTGTAGAAGAAAGTAGTAGTCCACAAAAAACACAAAAAATGACAGGCCCGAAATGAGCCATAAAGGTGACAAGAGTGGGCTATTTAGGATAAGAAAAAAATATTTATTGCTATTATTATCCAAGAAACTCAGAGTTTCAAGACAGAAGATATACAAAAAGATTAATAGAGAAATCAGAGGAAAGAAAAATATTTGCATAAAAAAGCTGTCAAAAGCTTCAAATGCAAAACTGTCTTCATTAATACAACAGATTCATGAAAAACAGTATATAGACCAAGAAACCTTGGACCAGTTGGAAAAAGAAGCAACCGAGAAAGTGTGAAAATATATATAGCGAAACTTAGAGATTTTTGAAAGGTAGAAAAATGAAATATGGGCGTGAGATAGAAAGGGAGAACAGATATGGTGCAATATTTATGCAAAGGAGAAAGCCAAATTAATCAATACAAAAAGAGCAGCTCCAAAGATATCTGAAGCAAAATACAGAAAAAGGCACCCAGATATGGAAAAATTAAAATACAAAAAAAAAAATAAATAAAAATCACCACAAAGGGGAATGCAGAAAGAGAAAATTAGTAAAGTAGAAACTGAAGTTATAGAATACCTATAAAGCAAAGGATTTAGTGTAGAAAGTCTAACACACGTTATGTCACAGCATGATGGAACGAGTCCCCAGGTAAGAAGAAACAGTAGGAGCAGGAGACATCTGAAGAAGAAATATGGTCACGGGCAGGGACGGCCTTTGTTCAGTTGGTGCCCTAGGTAAAAGGTCTCCACAGCACCCCCCCCTCCCAACATCACTCTGTGCTCCCATGCTGGTCTCCCTACACCCTCCAGATTACTGGAAAAGTGCCCCTGCTAGATCTGCACCCTAGGCGGCTGCCTAGTTGGCCTATGCCTAAGGCCGGGTATGGTCATCAGAAAGAAAAAGAGATTTAATGCAGTGCAACATTTGTGCAAAGGAGAAATCAAAACTAATCAATTCAAAAAAGCAGACCCAAAAATATTTGAAGAGAAATACAGGCAAAGGCATCCAGATATGGAAATTTTTACAATACAAAAAAAGAATAAGAAAGCAAAGGGGGAAGTAGAAAAGAGGATTGGTAATGGTGGATTTCAAGAAATAGAAACCGAAGTTATGAATCACCTGCAAAGTGAATGATTTAGTATAGAAAATCTAATTCTGATAACATCATAGCATAATAGAACAATGAGTCCCCAAATTAAGGAGAAATCAGTGGAGAAGAAAGCATTTGACCAGTTGCCATAAGAAGATACTCTGGAGCCTTCAGTAGGAAACCAGTGTAAAATTTCAGTTGGATTTGCACAGCAAGGGAAGGAACAGGCAACTCTGATGCAGTCAGTGTTGTAGAGTGATAGGCCGGTAAGTTCCCATATGAAAGAACAAAAGATGACGCAGGATGAACCTGAAGGGAGTATCGCACAGGAAGATGTTTTGGGAACTTTCTGTAGAATGCCTGCAGGAAACAGAGAATAAAAAATGTGCCCATAGTTTAGAAGAAAATTATCTAAGGGAAGAGTTGCCTGATTTAATAGAGATGGATGCACATATTAAGATCACTGAAAGAAATAGATTACAGAAAGTCAATAATACCCAAAATGTTAGAAGTATGATAAAACAAATGAACATAGTAATCAAGACTGTTCTTAGAAATTCATGTTCTATACCAAAGTAAATAGGACGTATATCTGTGCAGCTAAATTAATAACAGATAAATAGATTTTTAGAAGTTTGTTAATTACTTATCATTATAGGAAACATATAATAATGTATTATGGAGAAAACAGAATAATTACAGGAAAGCCAGAAAAATGGATTTCACAACAATCAAATATTGAATTATAATAATAAAAGATCTGAACAAACATCCAATAAATAATCACAACATTGAACATCACAAGGAACATATGTGTAGATTCATTCCTTCCATGCAGAATGTCATAAACTGGGTAGTCAGTCATCCCATAAATGAGCATTTTATATTGATATGCTGCTACAATGAGCAGATTCTAGCACATCTTCCTTATACAGTGCTGATACACAAATGACAAAAGTATATCTGATTGTATTACAGTACAAAAAAAGATGAGACAGAACAGTCCACACCCTTCTCAGGGAACCAGCGCAATTGTCCCCAAAACATGACAAAAGCATTGGATAAATGCTGCCTCTATTCAGGCCCCTGTTTCTTTTTTCTCATCATTATGTTCACCCTGAAGGCCTGTATTGTTATACTTTAGTCTTGTCCACTGTGGTCTGAGGTATATGTAGTCTGTGCCTGCAGCACAGTGGTGTTTGCCACTACTGTACCACTGCATGCCTCTGTAGGATGGTACTTGTCAGTCTCACAGTCTGTACTGCCCACTTAACTAAAGTTAAGGAGAATGGACAATAGCATGATTTTTTTCAGGTATTCAAAATGCCCTCATTCTATTTTCTACCTTCCTATCTTAGGTGAAAAGAATAATGACACCTAAAAGCACTTTCAACAACTCATTCACAAAAATATCACAAATCATCCAACCATAAGGCATAGTAAATGCACTTGAAGTGCACTTGTGCAAACATACTTGGAAAAAAAGTAAGTAGTTAATTCTTAGAAGTGATCTTGCATAAGGCAAAGAAATGTAACTGCAGCCACAAAATTCAATTTCTCCAGCATACAATTCTGTTTGTCTCATAAGTGGAATGGAAACCTAAACCACCAAACAGTCACTTCCACATGCCAGTTTTTGAAATATTCTTCTCTTGATATAAAAATAGAGAATTGGTTTTGGATAACAAAGTAATCTGACAGCACACTGCAACCATTACTTCAACAACAAATGGCATTAATGTCAATAAGTGAAGCATAATGAAACATGGCAAAGAAGATATAATGTAAATCATCAAAAATAGTTACATCATAATGACAGTCAGTAATGATCCAGGGAAAAAGGCAGATGGTATTTAACATTAAATCAGTGTATATCAGTTAAAGTCAGAAAAGTTTAGCCTGTGGTCCTGATTCTAAAAAACTTGCTGTCAATGTACTTACTTCAGTGTAAGTATGCTTTATCTACAGGCCTTAGACTAGAGTAAGCCATTTACACTGAGAGCAGGTCTTTAGGAATCTGGCAATATATACCTCTTCTAAAATGGAATTCTTGAAGGTTGTCTGCCAAAATACTTCTTGTACAGTAATAAGGCTTGAGTATTTAAGATCACTAAAATTAAAGTCATGACACTTGGGAAAGGGAACAATTTAAGAAGATAAAAAAATTGTCAAATCACAACATGACACCATCATTAAAAAAATCAGGGTATGGAAAGGGGTAGACTATGTTTAATTTTGACTCTGGTACATGATTGTCACTGAAGTCAGAAAAACTACCAATCTAAAATGCTGAAATATAAAGAACTTGGGCATTAAGCTCACTAAATACAGCATCATGAAACTTCACAACTAATTTATGTTTACAAAATAAATAAACCAAGAATGAGCCCAGCAGTGTCAATGTCCACCAATAATAACAAGCAGGCACCGCTTTGGATACGTTCACTCACGATCAATTTATTCAACAAATACAAAAAGTTAGATTGAGAGCTTTCTTTCCTTCCATAGGGATTTCATCAGAATTGGGCATTAAGCTCACTAAATACAGCATCATGAAACTTCACAACTAATTTATGTTTACAAAATAAATGTTCGAACAAGATGACATCATCATTAAATTCAATCTAGTGAAAGCGATCAACAATGTTTACCTCATTCACGTTCTGCAGTTCTGGAATGTCACACCTCTAGCATCCTCCATACATGCTTAGATTCCTGCATATTTTTTGAAAATTAAGTTAAAATGAATAAACTAAATAAACATAAATACCTTGTTAAATGTAAATGCTATTAAAAAGTAGAACAGCAATGTTCTCAGAAAAAAAACTATATAGTGATAACAATTAGTACATTCAGTCTTTATATCACTAGTGCAAAATGTTAAAAAGCAAAAACTGCAGAAATCTATTTTTATTTAAATTTTCACAAATAACTTTCCCTATCTCAGAAAATGTGCAACCTAGACCTAAAATGTCTGCAACACATTTGTTGAACCATGTTTCTCATGATAGAAAGAAATTCCTTGAAACTCCTTTCTAAGTACTTATTTACTGAGATAGCTACAGAAGAATAAGGAGTGGTATCCATTTGCATAATTAACAGTAAAAATATCATTCAGTATTTCAAGAAATATACAAGTTACATTGGAACTATTATTGCCAGTTTTGTTCAACATCGTAAAGTTCCACCTGATGTTGTACTAGGGGTATTCAGAAATAACTACTGCAGATAACCACATGAAATAGCAAGGTGAGAGGTGACACAGTGATGGAGCAATTCAGACACACAAGTACAGTGACTACACTACAGAAGAAACAGCACAGCATGCATGTTATGAAAATGATTGCATAATGGTATGCAAATGAGTGCCATTATGCTAATAACAGCCATGCAAATGACTACATTAAACATGGTGGAGTGATTCCAGAAATATGCATCCATCCCATCCATCTACAACCTTTTTTCCCATTTTTGTGGTTTGGGTGTCACTTCAATAGTGACAATAATCTAGAGCCAATGTTTACATTGTCAGGTGACTAGCTAACACACATACATACACACACTCACACCTACAAGCAATTTAGAGGGTCCAGTCTACCTTCTACATGCCTTATTTATGTGTTAGGATACCAAACCACTCAGAGAAAACCCATGCAAACACAGGAAAGACATGCAAACTCCACAAAGAAGCATCTTCTGGGACTGCAAAACAGTTTATAAACTCTGGTGCTCACTAAGATTACTCTTAGAGAAATCAGGCTATTCAAAATTCACTTTGTCATGGAAGACATCAATACTGCATATATTCAAAAGCAAGAATAATAATTTATTTAATCACATAATAATAACAACACTATGCACCCTATTAAAATCTTACAAAGCAAAGAACTGGATAGACATATCAAGACTAACCTGGTCAGAATACAAACGCAATGCCAAAAAACATATATTGGCTAAGACGCTTTATACAAAAAGTCAGAAAAACCAAATATATTATCAGAATTACTGCAAAACATTAATTGATATATTATCATAAATTGCAAGACAAATGCTAATAAAACAAAGATAGTAAACACATCTCTTAGCTGGGAGTAGTAACATCATTAACTAAGGCGACAATTTTTGTAAATGTGTATATAAGGTTTAGTAGAGTAGATTGATATCTTGTGTAGGTTGGTATTACACTTCTAAATTTGCTCTCATTTGTCACTATAATGTACAAGTGAAATGTTAAAATAATATTACCATGGCTAACATACAACATAACAATTTCCTTGTGTTTATCCAATACTGTATTCCTAGTTCTTTTGAATGTTATTTAGCAAAGTGTGTATTATCTATTGAATAACTTCCTCATGTTAAACATTCTGTAACATTCAACTGTACCACAGTTACAGCTTGTTTATTTCTCTACTTGCATTTTATGTGTGAGAAAATATTCATTAAAAAGTTATTTAAAAAAAAAACTCCACAAAGAAGACAGAAATATACATAGTTTGCACAAATAGCTATGGCACTCATCAGTTCTGAAAGCCAGCATTTTCTGGAGTATAGGTGCTTCACTTGTTTTACGATGATACAAGTAGGATCAAAATTAGCAGAGCAACATATGTTAGTGGCTGCCTTTGGAGATATCCCCCTGATTCACTAACCTCCCATGCAGGACTAGCTTATTCTTGCACAGAGGCGCCTGTTTAGGAGCAGGACGGCAGCACGCCATGCATAGTAATGAAGGTGCAGTGGCTGAGCACCTAGGCTTACACAGAGTGTGTACAACTGCAGGGGATGTGTCAGAGAGCAGAGCTCTCAGAATAAACATGCCCCTGCAATGTAGAACAGCAGAAGCTGTTAAGAAATGAGTGAGATCACTCATAGGTGACCTCATATTCCCACCAACAGACCCCCATGTGTACAACAGCAACAGGATATATAAATTAAAAGAAGAAATCCTTTTATTTCTTTTAAAAATCTGATTAAAGCTAATCATAGTTACATGGGTGTGCCCATCACTTAGCTACGGTTAATGTAGCTGAAATAGCAAAAGGAGGATAAAAAGCAGGATATGTGCAAATGAAGCAGTACAGCAATACTGTAGTTGGCAGAGTGTTCGCCTCATGAGCAGTCAATCCAGGTTCAAGTCCCACTGCAGTACATTCCATTTCCATGTCAAATCACTGTTATGATCAATATATTTAATTGTATAACCTAATAAATAACATATGTGTGAACTGGATTAGTAAGCTGTGTAATGAATGATTACCACATACACTTGCCAAATCCACCACCTCCCCAAGAACCAGTAGACTATTACTGTCTAAAATATAGCAGTAGGAAGGATAAATAAGCACATGTAAGCAGGTTGAAGTCTGTTTGCATGACGGTAAGCAGTGCTTACACAGAGTAAGCAATAGTGAGGCTAACCATGTGTAAGCAGATGTCACCAGAATTTAGCAGTGCTTACTGTCGGGCAAACCCGCTGACAACTGCATAAAGTGCTTCTACCTCTCTGTATCCAATGAGCCTAGTTCTGGCCAGCAACAAATTAAACAGTCCCTGCAAGGCTCGAACCCAGGAGCATGCACACCATAGCCAATGTGATTTACCACTAAGCCACCGCAGATATACATAACACTGATGCTTCCACAAATATAGAATCCAGCAATACCATTCAACATTACAGGACATGTAGCTAAATATGTAGATGTATGTGTGTGTGTGTGTGTGTGTGTGTGTGTGTGTGTGTGTGTGTGTGTATAAATATATAACTATATATCTATTTAGTTATAGATGTATGTGTGTGTGCATATATATCTATAACTAAATAGATATATATCTCTCCCTCTCTGTATTACATATGTGTGTGTATATATATATATATATATATATATATATATATATATATATATATATATATATACAGGTATATATATAAATATCCACATATAGATATATGCAGACATCCATACAGCTATATGTCTTTATATATATATATATATATATATATATATATATATATATATATATATATATATATGTATGCATATATATATGTGTGTGTGTGTGTGTGTGTATATAAACAGATATATATCTATGATATGATACAGCACATAAGAATGACATATATGACCACAGGCACGGCCAATGGAGGTGAGGGGTCTCAAGCAACATTCGTGTTACACGTACCAATATCCTCCCACAGCCAAACAGGTGAAACATGCAAACAAACACACAAACAAAGTAAAAGAACCACTGCTTCCCAAAACACAGGCAGGATACTACCAGTGGGAGAAACATTGTGGACCCGCTAAGTCTAATCTAGAAACAAAGACAAGAACATCCCTTGCGGGACAACCCAATATTTATAGCAATTTTGGATTCCCATCATTACACAGATTCGTCAAAGCAGGGCATGTATGTTCTCGGACTACAAGGTTGCGAAAGCCTGATGATCCATGGGTCGAGACAATGCACCTGATGGGTCCCAAGAAGTGGAGAGTGGGCAGTGTGTAGTGGTGTGGTTAGACCTGACCTGCACCCAGAGAAAGGATGATTGCTGGGGGGAAGTGCGGGGAGGGGAACGATGGGTATGAAATTATGGGTCGAGGCGTGCCGGCGTTGGGTGGAGTGGTTCTATTCGGACCACCTCGTGGATGTAAGCAATAGTGTGGATTGGGCAGAGCATTCACTTCATGAGCAGACATTCCCGGTTCGAGTCCCACTGCAGCACAGTCGATTTTACATGGCAAACCATGTTATAACCAATAGTTTTGTTGCAAAACCCACTTAATAACATATATTTATGAACTGGAGTACTGCAAGAAATGCACCTTTTAAGTATCAGTGTCAGAATGAATAAGGCACTAGTAAGCAGGTTTAAGCACAAATAAGCAATAGTAAGCATACGTAAGCACTAGTAAGTGGGCTTAAGCCCGTTTGCATGGCGGTAAGTAATGCTTACACTGGTTAAGCAAATCTGAAGCTAACACCCTGTAAGCAGATGTAACGGCAGGTTAGTAGTGCTTACCTCCAGCAAACCCGCTAACAACTGCTTAAAAGTGCCTTAATCACTCTGTATCCAACGGTCCTTGCTCTGCCCAGCAACAAAATAAACAGCCTCTGCTAGGTTCGAACACAGAACCCCACACACTATAGCCAAAGTGATTTACCACTAAGCCATGTCAGATATACATAACCCTGATGTATTCAAAACATATCAACCAGCCCAGTCATTCAACAGTACAGAGAACGTATTCCAAAATGTAAATGTATGTTAATATCTAAACAGATACAACATATCAATAGATGTAGATATATATATATATTTATATATATATATATATATATATATATATATATATATATATATATATATATATATATATAGCAATGGTAGATTGACAAATACAAATATGTCCACATTCACTGTTAATGGGGTTGAGACACCCCAAACAATATACGTCATGTACGAATAGGCATACCCCCCACCACAGCCAAACACGTCTGCCCTGCAGTACACTAAAGTGTTACAGATCCCGTAAGCAGGACCTGACATGACATGTGCACAACATGTAAACAGTACTACAACCCACCTGTATGATGTCAGGCTGGTATTGGTAACTTATCATGCAGTACAGTGTGGCTCCCATAGGAAATGTAAAATATGGAAGCTATCAACATCCCCAGGATACATATACACAGACACATATATGCATATATATATATATATATATATATATATATATATATATATATATATATATATATATATATATATACACACACACATATATGTATATAGATATACATGTGACTACACAGACACACGCAGAGATATGTACAGTAAGATACATATGTAGAAGGTGCACACAATATGGAACAGCCACTATGCCTACAGTTCACACCTGAACAACTGGACACTGTATGGGCCACCCATACAATTACAATTGTCGCCTACAACATATACCCACAGAGAGGTCATAGGAAACACACCACACACAGTTTTGCAGAAATGGAAAACCTTTATTTGTGTACTATTACAGTTCTATATGCCATGTCATATAGATGTGCAGAAACTGACATCCATATAAATAGAGTAATGCAGCTGTGAAACAGTGATACTAAGACAGTAGTCTGGAAAGGTTCACAACTGTCGCTGTCCAGGCCAATGCCTTCATATTGTACAGTAGTAAAGACACACTGGGACACAGGATACCAAACAATCAACAGTATGTAATACAAGTGTATAGTTCAGCAGCCTCCATCTACACTCTGTACAAATTCACTAGGTGTTGAAGACTTCAGTTGACCAAATGGGATGTAACTGTTACATAACAAGGCATAACTGACACCATCACAAGCACACTGACAAACAGAACAGTCTTGTACTGTAGGGGGCAATAGGCCTGCACTAACCCAATATATGTGAGTAATGTAAATATAGGTGAAGTATATGGTACTGTACATGCAGATACCTTAAGGCAGCTCACCCCTGATACCCCCACATTTCGTAACAGCCTAGGTCAGTTATGGTACACCCCCCCCGACTCAATACTACAGGCCCATGTACCACTGTTACATACACTGGCCTTTGGAGAGCACAAGGGTGCACATGTATTGTTTTGGTGTAGCCCACACATATGTGGCCCCAGCACCACTGTATGTTTGGGATATACAACAGCAGTGGACTGATGGCAGCAATGGCAGTGTGATATCCTCACAGCCCACTACAGAACAACCCCTGACAGCATGTCATATGTGCAAAGCTTGGTATGTAGGTGGAGGACAGAGGCTGGAACACAGGCCCATATGTGGGAAACTGTTACCATACACTAAGCAAGTTGCTGGTGTTACAGGATAGTCTGCAACATACCCTTAGCCAGGGAATTGAGGTTAGAAACATAAATAGATGTAGCCATGTACTGATAGCACTCAGCACACACACTGCCAGTGACATATCTGACACAGGACCTGTGTGGTGGACAGACAAAACATGATAGACACACCTCTGGCCCCCAACAGGATAGACCCACAGTTGAGAGCTATGCAGATAAACTGCATTCCAAGGTAAACTAGTACATACACACACACACCCTGTAACACCAGTACTATACAAAGCATAACACAACTCTACTCACACTCTGTCTGTAGTTCTGGAACCTCCTACAAATATGTAGCTGGCCTAAGTGTGCCGGTTCCCCTGCAAGAGATACTGCTACCTGCTGTCTGTAACACTGATGCTCACACACAGGAAGGATGTCCATCACACAAGAAAGGTAAGGGACCATGCCCACATGATGTAGGGATTTATAGTAGCTGGTTGCCATGACAGTGGTAATTGGAAGTACTACACAGCAAGCTGCATGTAGTTAGCAAGTGTAGGACACTGACTGGTGCAGAGGCCATCGCCTGATCAAGTGCATCACCTACTAAAGCCAGGCTGCAATCTACCCCAAACAGCTCAATCCAGTCACAGGAGAGAGAAAGCAAACAAGAAAAAAAAAACGTGAAAAAGAAAACTCACAGAACATTTACAGCTGAAAACGCAGCCATCTACGCAGCTGCCAGTCATTAATACATACTTCCCACAACAGGTATGTGAAGTATATGTACATGTATTAGAATGTAGTACCTGGTCCATAGTACTGTGATAGATGATGTGGAATGTGTTATATGTGCCAGCAGGTGTTGTTGTGATGATGGTCAACTGAACAACTGCTATGGACAATAGTGTTTGTCCCTGTGGGTAGAGAGCCATAGCTGTGAACTGTACAGGTCAGCACTGACAGACAGGATGTAAGCCATCATAGTGTGCATTGTGTAATGGGGATTATGTATATGACATGGCCAATAGCCAGTGGTGGAAGTAATGCCAGTATGATGGACATATGGAAACCACGGACCACCACTGGCAGGATACCCAAGTGAATCTGGAATGTAGCATAGCGGAATGCCATAGGTGTGTAATAGAGTTACCTGCAAACAGGTCCCACATATACCTCACCAATGTCAGGCCGTGTCCATATGTGGCACCTGTCTGTTTTGTAGCAAGGCAGAACAGTGCAGCTGTGCAGGGAGGTGTTGTGAGATTGTGGAGCTGATGTCTGAATGTACCCCACATATAGGTATGCATATGTGCACATATGTCACAGATATAATATCTAAGGATAAATGTATATCAGCATGTATGTCCAGAATTATATATATACCCATGTGTAGACATATATATATATATATATATATATATATATATATATATATATATATATATATATATATATATATATGTGCACATATATATGAAGTCACATATATCTACACACATATAGATAAATACCGATATGCAAATGTCTACATCTGTACAAACACACACACAAACAGAAATGCATGGAAAGACATGTCCCCTATATCACTACCACAGTGATGTGTGCTATGTGCGAGGCAGCAGCACACATAGCAATACACACAGATATCTACAGCTGGCAGTGTGCGCACCATGGACGGGTATTTCACATGTTAGTCCCATCCTAGCACCACATTGCCCCCACCTGTGAAGTATGCAATGAGAATATAGGGAGGTGGTCAAGATTGGTAGATATAGAGGACAGTCTACAGGGGTGGTATATGACACATGTAGTGGGTAAACACCATGGATGGTGTGAATGGTCCGTGATGTGGATGCTCCATGGTCCCCAATATGGGCACAATGTGAACAAGGATTCCACCAACTGCCACTCACAACAGCAGTCCACGTCCTCAAGGTGCCAGGTCTGGTGGCTGAGCAGGAGGAGCATGTTGGCTGTGTGAATCTATACTGGGTGCCGCAGACTGATGTAGCACATCTCTCATGTGTCTATGGAGCCTGGTATGGAACAGACCCTAGACCTGAGATGAGGGGACTAGAACATGTTGGAGTGTACCCTCAGAGGGGTGGGCCAACATCCCCTGGGTGGTTCCACCTGATGGTATTACTGTAACAGTATACAAGGAGGCCACAGGGTTGCACACGCATGTGATGTGGCCAGGTATCCTGGTCAGATGGGTGTGGAGTGGTGGATCAGCTGGACAATGGAAAATATACATGTTATTGTGTCACTGTCATAGTACATATGTTGGTAGTAATAGTCTACAAAATCCCGGTACATGTCCAACAGCATGCATAAAACCCCCCTAAAACACAGACTGTCAGATGTGCAGCAATCTCAGAGCAGCCATACCACTGGCATATATGTAACCATAGTGGCCCTGACAATGGCATGCAAGTGAATAGTCTGTAAAAGGCCAGCAATGTTAGTGTCCACACAGGGGACATGGCTACAATCACATAGCAGAAGGTGTGGTACAATACACAATCTGTCCAAACAGTAGTTAAGCTGTAGCCATATCTAATGAGTTGTGTGTATAGTCTGTTGAAGCTGATATGGTGGGGGGGAGGTGATAGAGATGTGTATTATGAACTGTGGTAACCTTGCTATATGAGTCACTCAGGCCTGTTCCCATCCTCATGTTTTTCAGGCAAGATGGCACACATCAGGCTGCCAGTGTATTCAGTGGAAGAGAATGAGGTCATCATAAACCACCTGGTTCAGCACTACCAGGGCCTGTTTGGCAGGACAGCACAAGACCAGCAGGAGCAGACAGCCCTGTGGAACAATATCGTCCACAGGGTTAATGATGTCGGCCTGCATAACCGCAGTTATGAACAGGTCCGGCATCATTGTAGTGACCTGATTCGCAATGCCTGTCGGCATGCTGCCGCAGTCTGGGGGGATCACCTTGCCACAGGGGGGGGTCATGCCATCCATCCCTCCTCTGACATGTGTGGAGGAGCTCCTGGCCAGCCTTGTGGCACCTGCCCGTCCGGAACACCATCAACCACTGGACCCCTTCGTGGAGGTGGGTGTCACCCACACACAAGCCGAGGAGTGTGCAGGCAAGGACACAGGGCACATCAGTAGTCCACTGTTGTGTATGGTCTATATTAGATAACCAAATGTTATCTTTGGTGAATGCTCACATGAGTGAAAATGCTATTAATCAAACTTGGTATTGTGGTGGGCTGTGCCCCCCACACCCCCCGCTAACTATATATTCCAACTCCAAGATTGCACTCAAGTGAGGAAAGGGCAAATATCCCACTCCTCTCTGTACCACAACCCTGCAAACACCCTTTCAATTCCCGGCATTTTTGCTCATGTGAGTGTTCGCTAAAGATAACATTCGGTTATCTAATATAGACCAGTTGTGTAAATATCCGCAGTGGTACAGGTAGATCATGCATATCTGATATGTCATACAAATATTGTGTTGCTGCATTGTAGTGATAAACAGATGTTCAGATGTGGTAGTATAGTGTGAATTTATGGTTGATGTATGGTAGTACTACACCCAGCCTGTAGCAGTGCCACAGGTGTGGCCACTGACACTGCATCCCTCACCCACTTATGTAGGTCCCTCCAGGGTAACAGCAAGACAGCAGCCTGAAGCTGGTGAGTATGTCTTATGTAGATGCATGCCACCACACCGGACATGTAATGGTGATGTTATATTCCTTGCTCACATCTAACACACCTACCCTGAATGCATGCTGTACATGTGCATGTATTATTGCTGTGAAATGCATGGTCTTACAAGAGCGAACATGATGGGGTATTGAAAGGGTATGTCACACACCTGCATGACAACTAACATCCTGTCATTGCGGAATGTGTCTACTGGGGGTAACATACTGTTGGTAGACATGGCCTACAGTAGTGACATATTCTGGACAACACCCATATACATTGCAACACCAGTGTACATACCTGTAGGGCAATGCCAACTGCTGCTGAGATACACTATAGCATACGGCATTACAGTGGTCCACATTATCAGCTGGGTCTAAGCTGCAACATGTGGTGTGCAGTGTATAGGACACTGCAAGCTGACACATATGTGTAGGGCTTACCTGTCAGGCATCTGCATAAATGCTGAGGGGAGTGTCTCAGCATGAAACACCAGTGCACTGCAGCAGGGATCCTAAGGATGGTAGGAATGGCTCTATCTGCATATAGTCAGGTCCAGGACCTGTGGCAGCTGTAACCCTACCCACACTGCAATAGTGACGGCATTGTGTGAACACCATGGGATGTGCACATGAGTAGACCTTGCAATCATGCAGAATACGGGGACATGTGTAGGATAGGCTGAACATGCACTGGCAATTGCAGAAGGCCCACACTGGTATACCCCTTCCATGTGCAGTGACTGCAGTAGTACACACAACAAGAGGTATGATAAACCTTCATGATAATGGTGTGCACACATATCCCCACATGGTGTGTATGCATTGCGGTCAGCAGCAGCTGCACACCTAACACAATCTGTAGACACTGCATGTGAAAGTACTGGACATATATTACATACCGGGCATGTGTACAGGTAAAATCTGCAGTGCTGTGGCCCCATCGCAGATCACGGATGTGTGTGTGTAATAGCAATAAAGTTGTGTACAACCTCCATAGCCATGGTATGCTCTGATGGCTGTCAGTGTAAGCATTTCTGCAGTGGCCATACATGGTCTGTTAATGTTGACAGCTGTAAATCAGACATCAGGCATTCACCAATGACAACGGTCCACATAACATCCCAGGTATGTGTTGCTGAAATACTTAGGGGCTGTGAGAGGTACAGCTGGCATAACTGACATGGTACTACACATTCCGCAATGGGTTGGACACCTGTAAGTTCTGGTGCACAGTACATGGCAGGGTGCAGAAAAGGTGCACAGCAATAATGTGTACATGGGTGCAGAGGTATCCAGGGGAAGGGGCATCACCTAGTTACAGCACATGCATCATACACATGTATACTGCTGCTAGCATGGTGTGAGTATAGCTGAAATGCATGCTGTTCTGTACCATATGTTTTGCATGTTGGCAGATGGATAATTGGAGGACTGTGTGTACGAACAATGTGCAACCTATGTGTGTGTGTGCATCCTGGAGGTTAGTTAGTTTGCCTACAGGGTCACTCTGGCGAAGTAGTGGGAGGTAGATGCATGTATGATGCGTGTGTGCATGTGTGTGTGTTTGTGTGTGTGGCCGTGTATGCACATTTGTGACTGTGAGGTGTTGATATGGCTGTACCCCCCTTTGGGACCATGCAGTACATGGACATGGAGTGCCACATTGCACACCAGAAATACCTGTCATGCACTCACAGGGCAGCAAATAGTATCATATGGCCTGTAGCTTGGATCAGGCATTCAGAGGAAAGGCAGACCCCAGGCACACACTTAATATTGCTGTCAGTGGAGAGGTCACCTACAGCCCACGTATGCAGCTCTACAGATGCATTGGGGAAGTAATAGTCAACACCAGGGAGTGTATCCACATATTACAGCTGACACATGATGGGCCAATGGAGCAGCATATCCGGCATGTACTGAGCATTAAATACATATGACACACCAGTGGGAGCTATTATGGGTACAACATAGTAGCCCACACATATAGGGGCCATGCTCATCATTCCAGCCATACAAAGGGCGCACACCGAATGACAGCATTGAGGCCATGTTACTCCACTACACACAGGTCAGGTAAGTAATGTAGCAACAGGCCTTGTGCTGTGCCTGCTTGTATGGGTATTTAGAGGACTGTGATGTTAATGAGTGGTAGCAATGTGTGTATGTTAACAAGTGTGATGCAAGGTGGGGTAACACATAGACATATATGTGGGACTGTCTGTAAAGCCATGGACAGGTAGGTAGTACAGAGATGTGTGTGTGTGTGTGTGTGTGTGTGTGTGTGTGTGTGTGTGTGTGTGTGTGTGTGTGTGTGGGTGTACTGTTAAGCAATGCTGTACAGGTTTTAAAGTGTGGTTATTGTTTTCCCACACAGGTGGCGAGGTGGGTCAGGGTCCCTCCTGCACCCAATCTGATGTAGGTGTCCATACAGATACTGATGATGATGATGATAATGGTGAGGCACAGGTGGGGTTGTCAGGGGCCGACACTGTGCCAACATTTGATCTCCCCCTTTTAGCCACCCCACCCCTACACACAGTTACAGTGCCTATACACACTCCAGCACCAGTGGCCATAGCAGAGGGACAGCTGGTGTTCAGTGGCAGTGCACAGGAAAGTGTGGTAACCAGGCCTACAGTGCCCAGTTGCAGCAGGCAGAGTCAGATGTCCAGCAGGCTGCCATATAGGCAGATGTCCCAGGTTGCTCGTGGTAGTGCCACTGGACATCATGCCCCTGGCATAGGCAACATAGCTGCTTCCAGCAGAAGCATGTTCCAGGCTGTAATGGTGGCGCAGTCACGTATTGAGCATTACACCAGACAGGGCCTTAGGCTGCAGAGGACTGCACTTGCATCTGTAGGGGACAACCTCCGTGAAGTGGCGGCTGCCATCTACCGAGCAAGTGGATAGACAGCATGATGAGATGATGGTCCTTATCAGCCGTGGTATCTCTGTGCTTCAACATGTAGTGGGGATGCAGCGACGCCCACGTGAACATGGGCTAGGGCACCAAGAGGCTCCTGTATTGGCATTAGCAGCCCCAGCAGTGTGGGGGATCTGCTGTCCACACCACAGCAGGCCAAGTGCACGTGGTCCTGGCCAGTACCAGAAGGGATGTGGTACCAGAGGACAAATGTCATCAGCAGGTGAGAGTAGCACTTCCACGCCTGTACCTGCATGTGCCCGCGGAACCCCTGGCAGGCACAGCCCACGTGTCCATGGTCAGAGGCAGTGAACTGCACACCCTGCCAGGTATGGTCTGCAGCTGTCCATAAACACCTGTGTAGGGCAGCCACAAGGCAGAAAGTACAATTGTGTACACTTACCATAAATGTAGATGTTCGAGTTTATTCACTTTTGCAGTCATTACATTTGGGTTATCTGCTTGCAGGTAGCCCTCAGTCAGCCTGATTAACAAAGTCTTGGGTCCTGCATCGGTTGCAGTCGACGCCATTACATCAGTTTTTCTTGCCCCAGATGTCAGGTGCCCCCTAATGAGAAGCAATTAAATATAAAAGTACAAAGATATACCTCCAACAAAAAAGTAAACACACCAAAAAGGCTTTTAAGCATAGTAAAGGAAAGTAGAGGTATGGTCAAAAGAAGTTAGGGGGCTGGAGGGAGGGTAACCAGGACTGTAACAGTGAATAAACTCAAACATCTACATTTATGGTAAGTGTACACAACTGTACTATGTTCTTCGTGTTTCACTGTTGCAGTCATTACATATGGGTAGATTCCTAAAGCTATGGTTGGGAGGAGGAATTTAGATAGCATTAGGGCCAGCTATAAGGCCCTGCAAGACTGCAGTGGCAAAGCCAGCTCTGAATTTAGAGAAAATTGGCAAAAGATAATGCTTGGTGAAAGTATGTACAGAACTCCAGGTATCAGCTTCAGGATGTCCCTGGTAGGGACGCCTCTGAGAAAGGCTATAGAAGTAGATGCAGCCCTGGTGGTGTGAGGTTTGATCCCCTGGGGGATAGGTTTTCCATGGTGCTTATAGCAGAAATGAATGCAATGGCTTATCCATTTAGAAATGATTTGCTTTGAAATAGCCTTCCCCTCTGCCCCTGCAGCAAATGCCACCAGCAGTTGTTCAGATTTCCTTTGAGGTTTAGTCCTGTCCAAGTAGAATATAAGTTGTCTGTGCACATCTAAGGAATGCAGTATCTGTTCCCCTTTACTCTGTGGATTGGGAAAGAAGGTTGGCAAATGAATGGACTGATTAAGAGCCACACTGGATACCACCTTGGGCATGAAGGATGGATTGGTTCTGAGGGAGACCCTGTCTGCATGAAAGATGATGAAATGCTCCCCTGCCATAAGGGCCCGTAATTCAGATACCCTTCTATCTGAAGTGATTGCAAAAAGGAAAGCTATTTTCCAAGAAAAAAATTTTAAGTATGCAGTAGCAGCTGGCTCGAAAGGAGGTAGAGTGAGTTTCTCCAAGACAAAGTTAAGGTCCCAGGATGGGGTTGGAGCTCGCCTGGGTGGTCTCAAATTTTTGGCCCCTCTGAGGAACTGCTTGAGCAGTGGATGAGAGAAGAGGGGAGGTTCTGTGTTATAATGAGCTGAAATGGCTGAGGCATGGATTTTAATGGAGGAAAAAGACAGGCCCTTGTGAAGCATCTCAGTTAAGTATTGTAAAATCTGAGGTTAATTGGGTGCTGCTGTGCTCATCCCTTGAGATCGGTTCCAGGCACAAAATCTTTTCCATTTTTCAGCATAGGATTTTCTAGTACTGGGCCTCCTTGCCTCTAAAATGATATCCATCACAGGTTTGCTGAGGGATGGTAAAGGAGAGATTAAGTAATTAGCCAGGCTGCAAGGTTCAGTGTTAGAAGCTGAGGGTGCAGAATCTGGTTCTCCTGCTGAGACAGCAGGGAAGGAGTCTGAGGCAGGTGCCATGGAGATAACCATGACACACTGCACAGGAGGGGGTACCAGTGTTGGCACGGCCAGTCTGGAGTAATCAAAATCATCCTTGGTTCGTCCTGTTGGATTTTTAGTAGTACTTTGGAGAGCAGAGGCATAGACTGATAGGTTTTTCCAGCTGAGGGACAGAGCATCCACTTTCAAGGCTTGTTTGTGGGGAAGTCCTTGTGAAAAACTTGTCCAATTGGTAGTTCTGGGGAGAGGCGAACAGGTCTATATCTGGGGTCCCCCATTTGCTTGTCAACATGTTGAAAATCCTTGGTTCCAATTTCCACTTGTGTGGGTCCATGAGGTTTCTGCTTAGTCCGTCTGTCAGTGTATTTAATTTTCTTGGCAGGAATTGAGCTTGTAGATGCACTTGGTAGATCAAGGCTGTGTTCCACAATGCCATGGCTAGTCTGCAGAGGGGGGTAAGAATGTGGACCCCCCTGCTTGTTTATGTACCACATAACAGTGGTGTTGTCCATCTTTACCATTAGTTGCCCTGGAAGAATGTGGTCTTTGAAGGCTGTCAGAGCATTCTGTACAGCTAAAATTTCCTTTTGATTGATATGCAGGTGCATTTGACTTGGGTTCCATTTGCCCTGAATGCAATTCCCTGCCAGGTGAGCCCCCCATGCATAGTCTGATGCATCTGTTGTTAGGGTTTGGGTGGCTGGGGTTGGTGAGAAAGGTAGTCCCTTGTTTTGGTTGCAGGCGTCTGCCCACCAAAGGAACTCTAGGCGCAGGCAAGGTATGATAGGAATCACTGTTTCTAGGTCTTGAGAATGCTGACACCATAGGCTTTTTAGATACCATTGTAGTTTCCTCATATGCAGTCTTGTATATGGAATTAGAAGAATGCAGGAGGCCATGAACCCCAAGGCTTGCAGTATTTGTCTTGCAGATAGCAGGGTTTTTGTGGCCACTTGTTTGAAGTAGGTTGTCAAATGAATTTGTTTCTTTGGCGTGAGGTAAGCCATCTGGGAAATTGTATTCAAGCTTGCTCCCAGGAATATAATTTGTTGACAGGGTACCAGGTGTGATTTCTGTATGTTTATGGTGTACCCCAGACAAGTTAGAACCCTTTGTACAAACACCAGATGATTCAAAAGTATGTCCTGGCTTTCTGCCTGAATTAGACAATCAACCAGGTATGGGTATATCTGAATATTTCTTTGCCTGCAAAATGCAATGACTGGAGCTAGGCACTTTGTGAATACCCTGGGCACAGTAGATAAGCCAAAGGGAAGTGCAGAGATCTGATAGTGCATGTAGCCTGCTTTGAAGCATAGGTATCTTCTGCAAGACTCCCTGATATGGATGTGCAGGTATGCTTCTTTTAAGTCTAGTTTCGCCAACCATGCATCCTTGCCTAGCATAGGAAACAGCTGGTGAAGAGTCAGCATTTTGAATTTTGGAATCACCAGAAAGGTGTTTAGAATAGAAAGGTCCAGGATAGGATGCCATGTATTGCCTTTTCTGGGTACCAGGAAAAGTCTTGAATAGAAACCTTGTCCCTTTTCCTCTTCTGGTGTAGCCTGCTTTGAAGCGTAGGTATCTTCTGCAAGATTCCCTGATTGGGATGTGCAGGTATGCTCCTTTTAAATCTAGTATTGTCAACCAGGCATCTTTGCCTAGCATAGGAAGTAATTGGTGAAGAGTCAGCATCTTGAATTTTGGAATCTCCAAAAAGGTGTTTAGAGTAGACAGGTCCAGGATAGGACGCCATGAATTGTCTTTTCTGGGTACCAGGAAAAGTCTAGAGTAGAAACCTTGTCCCTTTTCCTCTTCTGGTACCAGTTGAATAGTCCCCATGCTTAAGAGAGAAAGTACTTGTTTTTGGGCCTCTGCCTACTGATTTCGGGGTAGGTCCTGCCACCCGCTTGGTGTTGGCAATGTGTGAAAGTGAAATCTGTATCCCTGGGACACCATATTTAAAACCCATTTGTCCTGGGTAATGAGTTCCCAATTCTTTGGGTGAAGAGCAATCTTTCCCCCCAAAGGGGCAGTCAGTTGATAAGTGCTTGGAAATTTTAAAAGGGAGTCATTGAGACAGTTTACCATAGGGGGGAGTCTTATTATTCCCAGAATTGGAAGTGGAGGCCCCCCACTGCTTAGTTATGTGTGTACCCTGGGACTGAAACCTGGGGTTTTTGCTGTGTCTGGGTTTGGCTTGAGAAGACCTGGAAGGGGCTGGAAAGGACCAATTCTTAGAGGGCAAGTACCTACTAAATCTAGGAGGCTGAACTTGTAAAAAATCTTTAACAGTTTGCATAGATTTAACTTTATCTTCCATCTTTTTAAGAACTGCCTCAGCCTTGTTGCCAAACAGGCGGTCCTGATTTAAAGGAGCATCCAACAATTTAGCTTTAACATGATCAGGCAAAGATTGCTCCTTAAGTCAAGCATGCCTTCTGAGCACAGACCCAGTAACAGCAGCCCTGCAAGAGGCATCTAATGAATCAAAACCACATTGCAAAGTATGTTTTCCAACTTGTTCAGCAGAATGCATTAAATCCTGTAATTCTTTATTTTCCACACAGTCAGGAATCAACATCATATTCTGTTTAAGTAGTCCAATAACATGTTTCTGATACTTTAACATATGAAACTGGCAGTTTAAAGCCCTAATGGCCAAGGTTGCAGAAGTGTAAACTTTCTTACCCCATCTATCTAGCGCCCTGGAGTCTCTATCAGAAGGGGTAGGATTTTTAGCAGTAGAAGCCTTAATGCCCTTGGGCCCCTGTGAAATAGTCTCTGGATCTGCAATAGGATTTTTAAAAAGGAATTTGTGGAACTCAGGGACCCTGTAGTATCTGTCAGGTTTTCTGGGAGCAGGAGGCAGGGAATCAGGGTCCAAACTAGATTCCGAAAAAGCATCATCAACAATGTCTAGTACAGGAGGAATAGCTAAAGGCCTATGCTGAGGTAGGAGAAGGAAATCCCTAAGCCTCTTTTTTGAATCAGAAAAATCCTGGCTTTCGCAGTGGAAATGCTCCCATAGAATATGTAAGGTTTCCCTAAAAGAAAAATCCTCAGGAGGGGAAGCAGAGGGAATGGAGTCCTCTGCATCAGAATCTTTATAAATAGATAAGGGCAAATCCAGATCATCAGAAGAATCAGAAACAACAGAATCCTGATCAGAAGATTCATAATCAACTTCAGTCCTAGGTCTCTTAGAAGGGGGGGGGAGGTGGCTACCCCTGATTAGAGTTATTAGATCTTCAGTCATTCTTATCATTTGTTTCTTAGGCATAGAGGCCTGAGCATGTGGCCTGGGCATCGTTTTTTTAGGCATGGATTGAGATTTAGGCCTAAGTAAAGATGGGGGCCTTGGTTTAATATGCAAGTCCATAGGCCTGAATACACCCTCAGAAGCCGGTGCCTGCACAGCGGCTCTGGACCCATCCAAGTTAGAGACATCCACGGGTTCCATAGTTGAAGCATCTCGTGGCATACCGGACTCCGAATGGGTCTCAGTAGAGGCTTGTGAATCAGAAGTAGCGGGTATCAGGGGCTGTGAAAGCACCTCACTGAGTACCAGTGAACTGGTGACTGGCTTAGGAGAAGTGTCTTCGGCAGTTTTGGACCTCAGCGGCCTGTCTCTGTCTTTATCTTTGTGGTTTTTTTGGAATCCCGGTAGACGGCTGGCTAACCGACGACATTTCTGGATAATTAAACTGAGAACCGAAATATTTAGAGGCGAAAATATACTTACGATGGATAGTGCGCTGATTATTTATTTATTTATTTTATTTTATTTATTTTACATTTGTTGACCGGGCTAGTCCAATTGGATATATTTCCATTTTCAGTGGAGGCCCGGGTGGAAAAGCTCCAATAGTAACACACCAATATATCTCATGCATAATTAAACAAAGAAAGGAAGTTAAAATACTAAAAAATCACTATGAATGAGAAAAGAAAAAATTACACTTAATTCTAATAAATATACAAGATAGGAATAGTCACTTTACATTTTGTCATCTGAGTTAATGTACATTACATACAAGATTAAATTCATAAGTACATTTAATTTACTAGTGATTATAGGTACTTTAGAAGGGTAAGGAGTTTTGAATAGAGAAAGGAGACAGTGAAGAGGTACCCAGTGAAGAGGTCGGAGAACAAGGAATCATCAGCCAGGTTATTAGACTTGCTTATGGTAGGCAGGAGTTTGCTAGAACAGTGTAAGGAGTTGAGATTACTATAGGAGGTAATTAGGTTAGAAAGTACAGGAGTGTTGTAAGGTTGGTAAAATAACCTGTGAACAATGGTAAGTTGGGAAAGTATCAATATATTTTTTAGTTCTAGCCAGTCTAGTTGCTTTAAGTTCTGACAATGGTGAGTTCTAAATGGATTCCCAGTGGCAAATTTGGCTATATTATTATAGGAATTAGCTAGTTTGGGAAAATTATTTTTTTTAGGTTAGTGTAAATGGGTGAAGCATAAAGAAGGGTTGAGATTAAATGGGAGTGGGCAATTGTGGTTCTGGCTGAGGAGTTAAAAAGGTTTTATTCTATATAAAGAGCCCAATTTTCTATTAACTGATTTAATGGTGTTATTAATATGGTTATCAAAAGTAAGGTTATTGTCAATTGTGACTCCTAGCAGTTTGGTGGTAGTGTTAGGGGATATAAGGGTGCCATTTTTGGATTTGATAGAGAAATCTATCGGGGACTTACTGTTAGGTGTAAAGAGTAAGAGCTTGGTCTTTTTGGCGTTCAAAAGGAGGCATCGTTTTAAGAACCAAGCCTCTACTGTGCTAAATACTTTCTGGGTTAGAGAATGTAGTTCATTTGTGGATTTGGCAGAACATCTGAGTTTAGAATCATCTTCATATTGAATGCAGGTGGCTTGAGGGATTGCTACATAGAGGTCATCGATGAATAAAGAGAAAAGAAGAGGTCCTAGAATGGAGCCCTGAGGGACTCCAAGGGAAACCGGCAGGTGGGAAGATATCTTATTTTTCCAGAGAACTGTTTGTTGTCTATTGTTAAGGTAGGATTTGAACCAGAGAATAGCCTTGGGGTCTAGAGAAAGGGATTCAAGGGTCTTTATGAGTATGGGATGGTTAACCATGTCAAAAGCTTCTGACAGATCAATAAAGAGTGCTGATGAGAGGATGTTATTATTACAGTTTCTGTTGATGGAGTCGGTGAAAGATAGGAGAATAGTGGTGGTACTATGAAAAGGCCTAAAGCCATGTTGGCAATTAGCTAGCATATTGTGTTGTGTTAAGTGGTCTATTAACTGACAATTAATGCATTTTTCCATTACTTTTGCTAAGGGTGATAAGAGGGCTATAGGCCTATAGTTGGAATAATCATTAGAATTACCATCTTTATGTAAAGGGATTATGTGTGAGATTTTCCAGATGTCTGGGATTATTCCCTCTTTTATAGATCTATTTATGAGGATGGATATAGGATAGGCTACCGATTGAGTTACTATTTGCAAGTATTTAGATGGTAACTGGTCAGCAGAAGGGGTACAAGGTTTACATTTTTGGATGAGTTTTTGGATGGAAGAGGTTGAGATGGGTTGAAGTTGTAACAATGGTAGAGTGTCATTCATAGAGATAGGGAAACTAGCATTGTCTGTGTATAGTTGACGAGCTAGTGATTGTATGGTGTCTGTGAAGTAGGTATTGAAGGCATTTGCAGTTTGTTGGGAGGTATTATTATCAGCTCCTAGTGGGGATGGAGTACTAGTGTGCCCAGGGTGTATGAGTCTATTTATGCTTGACCAGAACTTTTGTGGACTATGGTGGGTTTCCTGTAGCTTACAATAGTAGTTCTTTTTGTTAGTGAGTATAGCTTTTTTTGTAATATTTCTCAACTGTCTACAGGTATGTTGCTCAGAGATAGTTCTGGTAGCTCTCCACCTGGCCCAGGATTTGTTCCTAAGCAATATCATTTGTCTTGTGTCTTTTGACAGCCAGGGGGCAGTTAAATAAAGCACAAAACCGATAGCAAGGTACGTTGTGGTCAGGGCCTAGGCAAGGAATACAGTACGAATTAAAATCTTTATGAGGTATTTGCTTTCCACAAGTAATGCAATTATTAACTTTTACTGACATCGGAAAGGAGCAAGAAAAATTTTCCCCAATGAGGTACTTAGCTTTAGTTGAAGACTTCAGTTCTGAAACTCGAAAACAAAAATTTCAGGAGTCGGCCGAACGGCACTTGCGAACTGCTTCTGCTTCGGGCACCGCACAGCAAGAAAGACTGATGTAATGGCGTCGGCTGCATGTTTTATACCCCTGATGACCTGATGTCATGGAAGAAGGGACAGCAACTGATGCAGGACCCAAGACTTTGTTAATCAGGCAGACTGAGGGCTACCTGCAAGCAGATAACCCAAATGTAATGACTGCAACAGTGAAACACGAAGAACATCTGTGTGCATACATACCCACACACTATGCAAACACACCTAGGGCAACCTCATACCTACACACACCCCATCACCTCAGCCAACTCCCCAGAGTACACCTGTCATCCACACACATGGTGTCAAATGTATGGCCCACCCACGGCCTCTGGCAGACCAACACCATACCCTGTGCATATGATGATACCTGTGCCCCATCCCTGTCATCCATACCATCGGTGCAGGGACAGGCTGAAATGGTTCTGATGCTCACAGTGACTGTACATCAGTGTACCACAGTCCTGCAGTATAACATGTTGTAGGGTGTAGAGGCATATGTGGCAGGTAGTGTAGCCATCCAGCAATGATGCCTTCTAGCTGTTAGTAACACTGCTTGGTTGTGGTCTCTAAACTGATATGCAATTGTGTTGTAGGTGTACATGTGTCAGCACGATGATGGTCTGCAATCATATTGCACAACAGGGTATGTCACTATGCTGACACCATGGCAGTGACATATCTGGGGTACAGTCAAACACATTTCACAGGTTACTATACCGGGTATTGCCTGTGCCACATGGACAGGTGGCCCACTGAGGCAGGTATACCCTGCAAACTGATGTAGACCCATCCACATACACACATACTGTTACTTGCCAACACTGGGATTAGACCACTACCTAGCAATGTCGTGATACTGACGTGTGTGGCCTACATTGCACAAACACTGCCTTAACCACTCTGTATCCAGCATACCTTGTTTTTCCCAGCAACAAAATGAGCAGCCCTTGCAGGTCATGAACTCAGGGCCCTTTACACTGAAGTCACAATACATGACCACTATGCCATGACCACTGTGGGGACAACTGTTGTGTTACCAATATAGCTGTCATTACCCAAATTGAGTGGTATTGAACACTTGCCTTTATGTCCTAGATTGTGTAGTCATTGTCATTAATATGACTGTTGCATCACATATGTTGTTTACTCATAATGTACACATAGCAGATACATACAGTGGGATACACATGGGAGGATATATGCAACTGTGATGTTTACTCATGACAGGTATATGGTTGTATACGTATAGGTGTATAGATGTCTACATGTACATACACAGGTATACACATACATATGTCTGTATACACATCTGTATAGTGCTACATATATATGGCCATGTGTTCACCTCTTTGCATGTACATATGTATACATATCTATACATATATGTATCTATACATATGTGTATATATAGGTATATGTATATGTACATATAGATATATGTACTGTTGATATATCTGTAGATATCCATATGTATATGTGCATATGTATCACTATCTGTATATGTGTAGACATATATTGCTCTGTATTTGTATATATTTGGGTGTGTATATGTATATCTATGTACATATACATACCCATCTATATATGTGGATATGTATATGTGTAATTATATCTATATCTATATATATAAATATATATATATATATATATATATATATATATATGTACATAGATGATTCTATGTACAGATATTCTCACCATATGTCCTAGACATGGAGTGTAGACCTACCCCAGCCCCTATAGTTCCAACATTGTAGTGCAAGTGGATGTCAGGTATGTATAGCAGGTATAGTGGTAGACTATTGCTATTGTAATTGGAATTGTCTTCACAGACATGGTGTGTGTGGGAGGTCACATCTGCTTTCCACATGTGTGCCATTGGTTACTGGCAGACATCCTAAGGACATCCTAGTAAAGTACCACTGCTAGAATATAATTCCCCCGTGGACTGCCAATATATGTGGACATTCTGAAACACTCTTTACAGTCCAGAGGTATACACAGAACCCCTTAGTGCTAAACATGTGTACCATGCATGATAATATGGATGTTAACAGCCATGTAGATGGGTATAACACATAACGACTGGTATACATATGCCACCATAGGTTATGCATTCACAATCCCCTGTCTAGCCTGACACATAATAACCACTGGTACAGAGGTGACATGGCCACATACTACCCACTAGATATTGACATACATCTGTAGAGCATCCCACTGCTCTGTCTGACATACATGACTGTTAAGGGAGAAGCAGCAGCAGTACATCCAGCAAGTATCTGCACATGACATCTCACTGGATAAGTACACTAAGCTGCTAGACATGTAACAATGCACTGTGCAGGCTACAGGCAGACTGGCTCAACACTGGCCAACATCTGCAATGGAGGAATACACATGTACCTTTATATATAGCAGGGTTTGCAGGTATGTCACAGCACAGGGTAAGATACACCTGTGTGATGGTGCATAACCACATCCAATGTGAACACAGCCACAGCCACATATGGTAAGCTAGCATAAAAGTACAGTATAGGGACTATCTGTTCAACACCATCCTCATATGTGCCACTCACAGACTAACCCTACACATACTGGGCTGCTACATGGTGTGGTCTGCTGTCTGTCTGTGGTATGGGATATGTGTGTGTATGGCCCTACAAACATGTAAACCAATACAGTAACATAAAGTGGAGCAGAATGTAACATCAGATAGGACGGGACCTATAACAATGACATCTACCACAGTCTGTACACAGGCTAAAGAACATGTTAACAATACACACACTGTCAACATTCACCATAGTTACACAGACATCAGTACTGTACAAATTACCACAGAATATCCTGGTAATGTTGTCAAATATTACCCGTACTATACATAACATGTGTAGCAGTCTGATATCTCACTGGCTTGCTATCAGATATGATGACACTAATGATGGTGTACAGCACATATGCACCTCTTATTGCACAACATATATACAAAGGTTGACAGAGTTGTGGCTGGAAGCACATAGACAGGACCAATATTGACATGTTGCTGTGACAACCTCATACATATACTGTTGTAACAGGGTTTGTTGCAACATGTGTCTTATGAGGGATATGAAATCAGTAATTGTCATGGCTTTCACCATCTACAGACTGTAATCCCTACACTACCTTCTGCAGTTCACAGATACATGCTCTGTGGGTAACACATGACACCAAGGGCACAACACACTGCCCAGTCTGCAGACGACCCTACAGATGCAGATTCCTCATAAACATAGAACTGACATGGCAGGTATTACAACATGTAGGACAACCATATCCACACACACACACACACACACACACACACACACACACACACACACACACACACACACACTGTTAAACCAACATTACTCCACATGCAGTATAGCAGCACTTACAGTTTGTAGTCAGGTCAGGCACATCCCCCTCCTGTGTGTTGCCCTGTTTCCACAGTGTATGTTGTTAGAGGTAAATCCCCAATCCATCTCAGATGCTGTTCACCAAACAACAGAGCTAGTTCCTGCCCACAGTGCATGTAAAGGGCCAACACCTATGATGTTCCTAGATATTGGAGTGTGTTTTCATGCAATTGGCTATGGGAATCTTACCACAGCTGTTCAACATGCACTCAGCTAGAGGAGGACTGCAATTGGTGCAGAGGCCATCAGCTGATCATGACCATCAATTACAAAACATAAGCTGCTGCCTAGCAAAGCAGGTGTACATCCCACATCCACCAGAGAGGGTGTAAGAGGGACAGACAGAGATAAAGTATGTCAGGGAAGGTTTGGGTGAGTAAAACATAAGCATGTTTGTGCAACACACCTACCAGTACAGGGTTTCAAACAACTGACTGATTATGTATAGATATCACATGTGTATGCAGTTATTGCATGCACCACATAGCTTACATGTTGGTGAGCTGTCCAGATGTATATGTGCTGATGAGTGACATCTGCAACACTGTTGCGATACAGTAGGTGTAGCAAATGAGCCTGTCCACATGAACAGTTGTCAGCGTCAACACATCCACACTCTCTAAGGGACTCATGCACATTGCCACACTTGGCAGGGTAATGAATACACTTCCTAACCAGTTACTTTGCCAAAATACGGTAATGCATAGGTATTAATTGGCCCACAGGGGTTATCCAGGGTTTCTATGGTCAAAGGGTACGTGACGGTGTCTAACATTAGAGAGCATGCTTCAGTATGCCAATGGGGAGTGGTACTGGGTGTGAATGTGGTCGGAAACACAGGGTACTAGTACCAGCATGCATGTTGCATTGCTTCATGGGTGTATAGTGTTTGACAGTGCCAGATGGCTGTACAAGGCTAGGGGAGGGGTATACCTTGGCATCAGGCCACATGAGAATGGTCTACACTATGGCTAAGGGGTGTTGTGTCTGTAATGTCCAGTCACCTGGGTTACTATTGTACGTGGCCAGTGCTGTGCAATGCTTGCCAAGTATGTGTTCTATACGCCATGACATGGACGGTGTCTGGGATGTGCACACATCCCACATTCATGTACAGTGGCATGTGGAAGTGTACCTGGTTTGTCTGGCCCATGTTGTGTACACAGAATGTTATCAACAGATGTGACAGTCCTGCCCTCATGTGGCGGGTCCAGGTAATGGACAGCAGGTTAACCCTGCACCTACATTGATAGCATGCTACAGGTATTCCCTGGTGTCAGTGGCATCTGTTCATACAGCGCATGTGTGTAAGGCATGGTATGTCCTTTGTGGATCACATTTGATGGAACCACAGTTATTGCAGGCGTCCAGTGGGAAACATACTGAAGGCACATTGTGTGCAATTATGTGCCTATCATACTGATGGACAGGGTGCATGCCCTCTGTAGCCCATTGCATTCACACCATAGTTATTATCAGTCGCCAATATGTAGTGTACTACACACATATTGGCTGTTACCTCGGCATGTGTGTGTGTATGAGACATGGGTTGAAAGTATGCTCTGGTTAATACTGGGGTTGCTAACTGTGATTGCCTGGCTTTGATGTCACATGTATGGGTATGGATATGCATCCCAGCCTCTCGGCTATTTCACAGCTGTTATCCCTGTGCAATGGACATTGTGATATGTACTAGGACCACCATATAAGAAATTTGCAAAACCCACTACACATTGGGCCCAGGTGTAACACACACACACACCCACCTCCACACAGGATACGAGGTACAAACACACACATACACACACACACACACACACACACACACACACACACCTGTCATGTCCGGGAGTAGAACCCCTACCTAACTAGTTTATTGCACTACAGCACTACTCAGTTATAGTACATGCCATGGTGATTACTGCAGTACTCCTTCCCCAAAGGTGTATTTCACATTGGCTGACATCAGCAGGATTGCCAAAGTAGGACATTTGACATGTACTGAGTGTGACTAGCCTAAAATCCATTGCTCCCTAAACTGACACTGGAACACACACAAAACATCCACAACTGACATGTGTGGGTATAGAACCCCTAACATACATCTATAACACACTACAGCATGGAGCTGTTATAGGATGCACCACAGGGATTACTGGAGGACTCCTTCCCCAAAGGTGTATAACACATTGGCTGACATCAGCAGGTTGCCAAAGTACGGCATTTGAAATGAACTGAGTGTGACTAGCCTCTAATGCATAGCTCCCTACACAGACATTGAAACACACAGAAAACATCCAGAACTGCCATGGGTGGGTATAGAACCCTACCAGAGTTCTGAATCACACTACAGCAGTACGCAGTTATGGCACGCGCTACAAAGATTACTGAGCTACAACCTTCCCAGAGGTGTATTTCAGGGTGGATGACATCAGCAGCCTTACCAAGGCAGAGTCATTAAATTGTAGGGGGAGTGCCTACCCTAAAAAGCATTGTCTTCTACACAGACAGAGTCAGACAGACACACACACACACAAACACTCACCCACACACACAGTTGCCAAGGCTGGGGTTAGAACTCCTATTTAACTAGTTTATCACACTACAGCAGTACACAGTTACGGCATGCGCCATGGAAATTATTGGTCTCTCCCTTCTCAAAAGGTGTATTTCACAGTTGATGACATCAGCACATTTGTCAAAGTGGACCATTGGAGGTTGTAGAGTCTGTGAATGGACTCAAAAGCATTGCTCCTTACACTGACAAAGGAACACACACACACAAACACACATACATCCACACTTGCCAGGTCTGGGAATAGAACTCCTGCCTAACTAGTTTATCACACTACAGCAGTATGCAGTTACAGGACACGCTACAGAGATTACTGGGCTACAGCTTCCCAGAGGTGTATTACTAGGTGGATGACATCAGCAGTCTTGCAAAGGTTGAGCATTTGAATTGTAGGGAGTGTGACTAACCTAAAAAGCATTGCTGTCTACACAGAGAGAGACACACACACAAACACACAGTTGCCATGTCTGGGAATAGTACTCCTACCTAACTAGTTTATCACACTACAGCGATACTCAGTTATAGGATGCACTACGGAGATTACTGGGCTACAGCTTCCCAGAAGTGTATTACTAGGTGGATGACATCAGCAGCCTTGCAAAGGTTAAGCATTTGAATTGTAGGGAGTGTGACTAGCCTAAAAAGCATTGCTCTCTACACAGACAGACGCACATATAAACACACACACACACACACAAACGCACACACACACACACACACACACACACACACACACACACACACACACACACACACACACACACACACAAACACACACAGTTGCCATGTCTGGGAATACTACTCCTACCTAACAAGTTTATCACACTACAGCGGTACGCAGTTACAGGACATGCTACAGAGATTACTGGGCTACAGCTTCCCAAAGGTGTATTACTAGGTGGATGACATCAGCAGTCTTGCAAAGGGTGAGCATTTGAATTGTAGGGAGTGTGACTAGCCTAAAAAGCATTGCTGTCTACACAGAGACACACACACACAAACACACAGTTGCCATGTCTAGGAATAGTACTCCTACCCAACTAGTTTATCACACTACAGCGATACTCAGTTATAGGATGCACTACAGAGATTACTGGGCTACAGCTTCCCAGAAGTGTATTACTAGGTGGATGACATCAGCAGCCTTGCAAAGGTTAAGCATTTGAATTGTAGGGAGTGTGACTAGCCTAAAAAGCATTGCTCTCTACACAGACACACACACACACACACACACACACACACACACACACACACACACACACACAGTTGCCATGTCTGGAAATAGTACTCCTACCTAGCTAGTTTATCACACTACAGTGATACGCAGTTACAGGACACGCTACGGAGATTACTGGGCTGCAGCTTTCCAGAGGTGTATTACTAGGTGGATGACATCAGCAGCCTTGCAAAGGTTGAGCATTTGAATTGTAGGGAGTGTGACTAGCCTAAAAAGCATTGCTCTCTACACAGACAAACACATACAAACACACGCACACACGCACACACACACACACACACAAACACACACAGTTGCCATGTCTGGGAATACTACTCCTACCTAACAAGTTTATCACACTACAGCGGTACGCAGTTACAGGACACGCTACAGAGATTACTGGGCTACAGCTTCCCAAAGGTGTATTACTAGGTGGATGACATCAGCAGTCTTGCAAAGGGTGAGCATTTGAATTGTAGAGAGTGTGACTAGCCTAAAAAGCATTGCTGTCTACACAGAGACACACACACACACAAACACACAGTTGCCATGTCTAGGAATAGTACTCCTACCCAACTAGTTTATCACACTACAGCGATACTCAGTTATAGGATGCACTACAGAGATTACTGGGCTACAGCTTCCCAGAAGTGTATTACTAGGTGGATGACATCAGCAGCCTTGCAAAGGTTAAGCATTTGAATTGTAGGGAGTGTGACTAGCCTAAAAAGCATTGCTCTCTACACAGACACACACACACACACACACACACACACACACACACACACACACACACACACACACACGTCGGTTACTCCATTTCAGTCTGTAGTCTTACCTATCGTGCTGGCTAGAGGCATACCGGTGTACTACAGATCTTAGCTTTTAATTACCTACATATTAGTGTCTGACTTCCTAACCTTCATAACTGACATCCCACTGACTGGCCTGCCGTAGTCTGTCTGTGTAGGCCTGGGCGAGGGGTTACCCATAGGCCTCATTCACAGGCCATAGCACAGCAATTGTTTGTGTTTCTCTACACCTGTCCTGTTGGCTGTGACTGTTGTTGGGTATGTGACCCCCCCCAACTGGCATGTGTGAGTCACTTACCTTGTGGGTGTCCCAGTATTGAAGGTGGTACTGCAAGGCTGCCTATGTCGGATGCACATAGTACACTCCCTCCACATGGTTAGGCACAGGTAGTGTAATGTTTGGCTTCCCTTTTACTGTATGTTGAGTCAGAGAGAGGTGTTATTCCCTGGGTCCCTCCCATGTCAGTGTATGTGCTATGCATTGCCTCTTAGCCAAGGCCAGGGCATACTGGGCATGCCTCCTTCTGCCTACTGGGGCAGGCTCATGTTGTTTCTCCTCTGGGTCACTCTGTGCCCATGCAGGCCTTGGCAATAGTGGGGGGGGTTGTGTTGCCCTGCCCCGTACTGTTCCTGCTGCAGCTGTTTCCGCAGGATCATATTGCGTAGCATGGCACATACAAGGACAATTTGGGTACATGTAGCTAGTGAATACTGCAAGGTTCCACCGGACGTGTCCAGGCACCAGAACCATGACTTGAGCATCCCAATCACATGCTCTATTATGATTCTTGTTTGTGCGTGTGCCTCATTATGGAGTTCTTGTACAGGTGTGTGTGCATTTCTGATGGGTGTCATCAGCCACAGCTTCAATGCGTATCCGACATCCCCCACTAGGTGACCATGTGGGATGTCCCCATTGGCAAATCTCTGGTACAGCTGTGTCAGATGCCAGATGTGGGAATCATGATAGCTTCCAGGGCAGCCAGCACACATGTTCATTATTATGCCCTGGGCATCACACATGACCTGGCAGTTGATAGAGGGGAAGCCCTTGCAGTTGATGTAGACCCTACCTTGCTCACCGGGTGGTGCTTTGATGCATATGTGTGTGCAGTCTATAGCACCCACTACCTCAGGGTATTCTGCTATTTGATGGAACAGTTTCATATTGCTGGCCAATGCCTCATGGGTGTTGGGTAAATATACGTGCTCACCGACATGTGAGGACATGGCATCCAGGAACTGGTGGAATAATCTGGATGCTGATGCCTGTGAAATCCCCATCATATCCCCAGTTTGCCTTTGGAAGGTACCTGTAGCTAGTATTCTTAGGCCCACACATACCTTGGTATCCACTGGGATGGGTTCCCCTCTGTTAGTTCTTTGTGTGAGGTGTGGCCAGCACAGCTCAACAATTTGCTGTAGGAGGTCCCTGTCCACCCTATAGCGTTCCACTATCTCCAGCTCATGTAGCCCTTGGTAGGTTACCCTGGCTCTGTGCACTCTTCTCCGTCTCCTCACTGTGGGTTGCTCGGCAGCATTCACATCCTCAACACCCTCAGCCTCTTCCACAAGTTGTTTTAAGTTAGCTATTGCAGCCCCTAACATTTTGCTTTTGTGAGTGTTAAAAGTTCCCAGCTTGTTTACACCGGTGGCGTAGAGTGTGGGAAAAAACAGAGGAGTAGGTGTTTGCATAGTTTATAGTAGTGTTCTGGGCTGGACTGGTCTCCTGCCTGTGTAATTGGCTTGTTCTGATACATTTCATCTGCCAACTAAGCTAGTACTCCTTGATTACCTTCCTACTGCTGTTTTCCCTTCCCATTGCCTTCCTGTTTCAGCCCAGGGGCGTGCCGCACAAGCAGAGTGCTCAGTTATGCACTCTGCTGCTATTTCCTGGTTTAACCTCTTTTTTCTTCCTGTACAACCTGGTGTGCAGCACGCACACCCACTTAGGCTTTGTAAGGACTGCTAGACAGGTTTAGAAACAGTCCCTAGCTAAGCTCTGCTAAGCTAGGAGTAGACGCTAGCCACAGGGCTCCAATCCACTTACAGTATGCCTGACACACCCCCCCATGATGTCACCTACCTCTTAGGCATGCACCAAGTTATTCCTACTCTTACACTGTTGGGACTTGACTCACATGCTCGGGTAAACTGTGATTCACTATCCTTCCCCTCATTTGCATAGGATTGCCTGCTAATGCACAGTTACATGTCACACACTAAGCCTCCCCCCTTAACAACCACTACTCACTGGCCAGGTTGTCTTCTGCCTGCCATTGACTTGCATGGCAGAATACTGATTTTAGTTACAATGCTTAATTGAGATTAATTTTGTTATTTCCCCAGATCTCGTTTGCACGCCGTTGCCCTATGCTTAAATAGCCGAGATCAGCAAAAAATAAATAAATAAATAAAAGTTGATTTTTTTTTTTTTTTTTTTTGTATTGTTTGCAATGCCAATGGCCTTATACCTAGCCACTGGCATGCTTTACATGACATGCAGCCTTTATTTGGAGCTGCCATCGCTCCGTTTTGGATTTTGCAGAAATGTACTCAGTTACTAACCGAGTACATTTCTGCTGATTGCACTAGTCCAGCACGGATGGTTGCAAGCTTCCTGCATCACAAATTCATCTCATGTGCATGGATTTTTCCTGCAAATGGGGTGATTTGCATACAAGGGCTTTGTCCGTGCAGGATTAGTGCAGGAGCTGTCGTGTATGCCCCTGCAGGCTGTTCCTGGATCATACAGCAGACATATTGCCATGCAAGCTTTTGAGAATCCGGGGACTGTCTATGAAGTTGTGCATTACTGCCCTCTGCATCACAAATAGGTCCACCAGCAGCTCGCATACCATCACCACCATGACCAGGACTCTGTCTACTGTTGTGGATAAAGACAGTAGACATCTGCTGTCTGTACATGGAATCAAGGGTGATACATGGACTTCTACTCCCAATGAGCATGTTTTGTGTGTCATTAACCATCCTTATTATTGCACCTTTTCAGCATCCAACAGGGTGCATGTTAGAGGAGTTTTGTAAGCATCAGTCTCATCAACTATACACCAATTCCTTGATGCGATTCTGCAGCATGAGGAGTTACATATATTTTTACACAGATAAAATAAGAGAGAACTACCACTACACAGTCATTCTATAATACAGCTAATTTCCACATGGTCCTGGGGTATTAATTGCACCCACATTGCTATAAATGCCCAACCTGCTCTACATTGCACCTGGTATATATATACTTGAAAGGCTCTTCCACTCCATCAGCTATCAGGCACTGTGCAATGCACAGGGTATTTTATAAAACATATCTATGCAGCATTCAGGCAGTGCCCATGCTTCCCACATGTAGCACAAGTGCAACCGCTATCAGCATTTCACACAGAATGACTTTCCACAGTGTCATAAAGTTGGTAAGTGCACACAATGCCAACTAAAGAGTACTAGACATGCTGCTCACATTGACACAGGTAGCATGTCACTCATAATGGTGTCCGATGTTGTGTATTGCTGGTGATGCAAGACAAGATTTGGAACAGTGGCTAATGACCCCTACCTGAAGCCTCTACACCATGCTGAAACTGGCATACAACACCATGCTGACACAGGCCCAAAATGCCATTGATCATGTGTTTGAACTCTTAAAACCATGCTTCCATTGCTTGGATACATCTGGTGGTACACAGCAGTATGCACCTGAGACATATATTCAGTTATTCTTGGTGTGTGCCATGTTGTTAAACATTTTATTATGCCATTATCCATCTACAGCAGGGGAATATTACAGTACTACCTGAAAAAAATGGTGGTAGCAGCAGAGAAGGAAACAAGAGATAAGTCATTGGAGAAGCTAGATGCAACAGCAGCACCCCATCCAAGTCAGAGACAGGTGTAATACATTGTGGCACAAACAAAAATGTGGTGCCTGATGTATAGAAAACAGGGCATGCATTACAAAGCATTACATGGACAAACTCTGCTTCAGACATTACCTTACTCTCACAGGCAGAAGGGTTGGCAGGGTGCAGTTATCATCATTGACACAGATGGGGCTGGACTCAATGACAGATAACAGCAACACTGACTTTGGTGCAAGGTGTAGAGGAGATGTATGTGGATATTATAGTCACACAGGCAGGTATCAGGTTGGATTGTGTCACATCTCTCAGTTGGAAATGGAAACAGGATCACTGGTTAGGTGTACTGTATGGTTCTGAAGTACTGGAGTTGGATGTGTCCTGCACAAGGGATGGTATAGCAGTTCGGAAGCATATACAAGAACCATGCTGTGGTCTCCTCATTTGGGAAGGCAATAGATGGACTGCAACCACAATCTCAAGGATGACCTCAATGAGGTCTTGCATTAAGTCAATGGGAGAAAAGAATGGTGTAGTACTTTGGAACTAAGAGCAAATGGTCTGTTCCAGACATTCCTGTGATAAAGCAATATGACTGCTGGCCAAATTAATGAGACTGGCTATGCCTAGGGCTAAAAGCAGTCATAGCTAGGTGTTCCATGTGTGTAATCCTAGTCTGGGAGCACCCACTGCACACCTGGACAATTGCAGAGCCATTGTGTGCATTTGCCAGTATTCTCAAGAATGCACTAATGGTTACCAATTGGCCCTTAACTGTCCTTAGAAGGTCTGTGTACCCCTGTCCTTATTTGATATGTCACTAAGCAGCAGTTGATCTTCTTCAAGTAGGGTACCCAGCATACTAGCCCTCTCTACCATACTGTGCATACTGTCTATGCCTAGATCACTGCCCTGAATAGCTACTGATTGATGCCAACTGTGGCACTCTGGTGATCCAGAATGGCTGCCTACACATCTTTCCCATGGTGTATGTGTACACATTGGAGGCACTGTGAATCACATATGTCATCTTTCATGATGCCTGTGTAACCTGGATGGGACTTACATGGACGGGTTTGGTTAGTGCTAAATTCATGTGATGCCACCTACCTCTCCAGCATTGCTTCATGTGTAATAATGTGTGTGTGTGTGTGTGTGTGTGTGTGTGTGTGTGTGTGTGTGTGTGTGTGTGTGTGTGTGTGTGTGTGTGTGCTTTCCAGTGTTACCATTGCTTACAGTGCCAATGAGTCATCAGACTGTGGAATTATTGTCAGCCACATGTGACCCACCGAGCTCAGACATGTGTCTCCCTACTATGCTGGACCATCCACCACTGAAACCCTTGAAAGTATAAAGATAATGTATGCATGGCAGTCCTGGAGCATATGCATCACTTTTACAGCCCAGTGTCTGACAGACTGCTACATGTCACTAATATTAAAAGCATATGGACTCATACTTGCCTTGTGGAGGACATTGCTACAGTTGCAGTCCCACTATACCTGGAGAACAGATTTGCATATATTCTGCTGAATTTCCCTTCAAATTTGTGGGTCAGTGTACAACTGGAAAGAAAAATGGTATCAGTATCCTTGTACATTCCTAGGAAACAGTCAGACGGCATTATCAGCCCTGCTCCCACATCTAAGCCATCGATGAGTATGTTTTTTTTTTTCATCTGCCCCCAACAGGATTAACAAGGACTCTTCCATATCTGTGAACCCCTTCTAAGTCAGTGGTCCACAGCAGTGATGGACCTCTCCCTGGCAAGGTCTTCTGCTTTGATCTTAGTAATTATTATCATATCAGTGACTCTGTAATGCACTTGTACTATTGTCTTGTTATGTGCACTCGCTACATTGATGACTTCTAGCACTACCTGTACTAGTGTCTTGTTATGTGCACTCACCACATTGATGACTTTTAGCACTACCTGTACTAGTGTCTTGTTATGTGCACTCACCACATTGATGACTTTTAGCACTACCTATACTAGTGTCTTGTTATGTGCACTCACCACATTGATGACTTTTAGCACTGCCTGTACTAGTGTCTTATGTGAACTCACCGCATTGATGACTTTTAGCACTACCTATACTAGTGTCTTGTTATGTGTACTCACCACATTGATGACTTTTAGCACTACCTGTACTAGTGTCTTGTTATGTGCACTCACTGCATTGATGACTTTTAGCACTACCTGTACTAGTGTCTTGTTATGTGTACTCACCACATTGATGACTTTTAGCACTACCTGTACTAGCATTTTTTGAGGTTAAACATGCCATGTGTGAATGGGGAATGCAGTAAAATTTCTCTCATGTGTGGGAGCCTTCTCCAGCCAGTACCATTCTGTCTAGCCCATGGCAAGAAATATTCAACTGTGGGTTACACATTCTCTGACAGACTGAACACCCCCCATGGCTGGACTGAAACCTGTCATGTTGTTGTACTCTAGTCTTTGTCAAGTTGAGTATCTTGCCAAAGCTGTTCAGTAGCCTGTCATGCTTCTATAATCTGTTCTCTGTCAAAACATGCCCTTGAAACTGAAATGATACCTGGCCATGCCATTGTGCTACTTGGACATGCACACATATACGTGACTGTCTTTGACAGATCCCTACAACTCTGTATTGTGACTATTCCCTTCCTGTACTATACTGACCACAGTAATGGGCATGTTACCAGTGCCTATCTACATGCAGCACAATGCTGTTGACCAGTTGTGCTGAGCACAAGTGCTTCTTCACTCCCTCTTTGCACCTCACCATACCATGACTTATATAAAAAGTACAGTTATGTACACTTGCCATAAATGTACATGTTCGAGTGTATTCACTGTTGCAGTCATCACATTTGGGTTATCTGCTTGCAGTAGTTCTCAGTAGGCTTGATTAACAAAGTATTGGGTCCTGCATCAGTTGCTGTCTCTTCTTCCATGACGTCAGGTAGTCAGGGGTATAAAACATGCAGCCGATGCCATTACATCATTTTTTCTTGCCCCAGATGTCAGGTGGCCCATTAATGGGAAGCAATAAAAAAAAAAAAAATATATATATATATATATATATATATATATATATATATATATATATAAGGTTATACCTCCAACAAAAAAGCAAATACACTAAAAAGCTTTTAAGCATAGTAAAGGAAAGTAGAGGTACAGCCAAAAAAAGTCAGGGGGCTGGAGGGAGGGTAACCAGGACTGCAACAGTGAATACACTCGAACATCTACATTTATGGTAAGTGTACACAACTGTACTATGTTCTTTGTCTTTCACTGTTGCAGTCATCACATTTGGGTAGATTCCCAATGCTAAGGATGGGAGGAGGAATTTAGATAGCATTAGGACCAGTTATAAGGCCCTGCAAGACTGCAGTGGCAAAGCCAGCTCTGGATTTAGAGAAAATTGGCAAATGGTAATGCTTGATGAAAGTATGTATAAAACTCCAGGTAGCAGCTTCTAGGATGGTAGGTACACCTCTGAGAAAGGCTGTAGAGGTAGATGCAATAGTTGAATGGGGTCTGATCCCCTGTGGGATAGGATTTCCATGGTGCTTATAGCAGAAATGAATGCAATGACCTATCCATTTAGAAATAGTTTGCTTTGAAATAGCCTTCCCCTCTGCCCCTGGAGCAGATGCCACCAGCAGTTGTTCAGATTTCCTTTGAGGTTTAGTCTTGTCCAAGTAAAATCTAAGTTGTCTGTGCACATCTAAGGAGTGTAGTATCTGTTCCCCTTTGTTCTTTGGATTTGTAAAGAAGGTTGGCAAATTAATGGACTGATTAAGAGCCACACTGGATACCACCTTGGGCATGAAGGAAAGATTGGTTCTGAGGGACACCCTGTCCGCATGAAAGATGATAAAAGGCTCCATTGCCATAAGAGCCTGTAATTCAGATACCCTTCTTGCTGAAGTGATTTCTAAAAGGAAGACTGTTTTCCAAGAAAGGAATTTTAAATCTGCACTTGAAGCTGGCTCGAGAGGAGGAAGAGTGAGTTTCTCCAATACAAAGTTAAGGCCCCAGGCTGGAGTTGGGGCTATCCTGGGTGGTCTTACATTTTTGGCCCCTCTGAGGAATTGCTTGAGCAGTGGATGAGAGAAGAGGGGTGGGTCTGTATTTTAATGAGCTGAAATGGCTGAGGCATGAATTTTGATGGAGGAAAAAGAAAGGCCCTTGTGAAGCATCTCAGTTAGGTATTGAAGAATCTCAGATAAGTTGGGTGCTGCTGTGCCCATCCTTTGAGACTGGTTCCAAGCACAGAATCTTTCCATTTTTCAGCATAAGATTTTCTAGTACTAGGCCTCCTTGCCTCTAAAATGATATCCAACACTTGTTTACTGAGGGATGATAAAGGATAGATTAGGTAATTAGCCAGGCTGCTAGGTTCAGGGTTTGAAGCTGAGGGTGCAGAATCTTGTTCTCCTGCTGAGACAACAGGGTAGGGGTCTGAGGCAGGTGCCCTGGAGCCAACAGTGACACACTGCTCAAGAGGGGGTACCAGTGTTGGCATGGCCAGTCTGGTGCAATCAATATCATCTTTGGTTTGTCCTGCTTGATCTTTAGTAGTCCTTTGGAGAGGAGAGGCAGAGGAGGAAAGGCATAAACTGATAGGTTTTTCCAGCTGAAAGACAGAGCATCCACTTTCCAAGCTTGTTTGTGGGGAGTCCTTGTGCAAAATTTGTCCAATTGGTAGTTCTGGGGGGAGGTAAACAGATCTATATATGGGCTCCCCCATTTGTTTGTCAACATATTGAAAGTCTTTGGTTCCAGTTTTCACTCATGTGGGTCCATGAGGTTTCTGCTTAGTCCGTCTGCCAGTGTATTTAGTTTTCCTGGCAGGAATTGAGCCTGTAGATGCACTTAGTAGCTCAAGGCTGTGTTCCACAGTGCCATGGCTAGTCTGCAGAGGGGGTAAGAGTGGGTACCCCCCTGCTTGTTTATGTACCACACAACAGTCATGTTGTCTGTCTTTACCATTAATTGTCCTGGAAAAATGTGGTCCTTGATGGCTGTCAGAGCATTCTGTACAGCTAACATTTCTTTTTGATTGATATGCAGGTGCATTTGACTTGGGTTCCATTTGCCCTGAATGCACTTCCCTGCCAGGTGAGCCCCCCATGCATAGTCTGATGGGTCTGTTGTTAGGGTTTGGGCAGCAGGGGGTAGAGTGAATGGTAGTCCCTTGTTTTGGTGGCAGGCCTCTGCCCACAAAAGGAACTCTAGCAGTAGGCAAGGTATGATATGAATCATTGCTTCTAGAGCCTGAGAATGTTTTTGCTTTCTATTTGTATTTGCTTTCTACAAGAAATATAATTATTTACTTTTACTGACATCAGTTTAGAGCAAGAAAAAGTGTCCCCAGTGGGGTACTTAGATTTAGTTGAAGACTTCGGTTCTGAAACTCAAAAACGAAAATTTCAGGAGTCGGCAAACCGACACTTGCGAACTACTTCTGCTTCGGGCACCGCACAGCAATAAAGACTGATGTAATGGCGTCGGCTGCATGTTTTATACCCCTGACTACCTGACGTCATGGAAGAAGAGACAGCAATCGACGCAGGACCCAAGACTTTGTTAATCAGGCCGACTGAGGGCTACTGCAAGCAGATAACCCATATGTGATGACTGCAACCGTGAAACATGAAGAACATCAGGCATTGTCTCCCCTGCAGAATATCTTGCTGACTATGAGCATATGCTAAATTGGGGTCTATATCAATTAAACGAAAATTAATTTCATCAAATCTATTTACATTGACACATGTACAATGAAAGTAGTAAATGCTGAAGTGTTAGTTAAGCAAAAAATGTGTCATTGAATTGTTTTAGTTGGCCACTTTACGTGTTAGCTACATTAAACTGTGACATTGCGCCGTTAATATGCAGTTGTATGAAGTAAGAGCGATACTCATAAATACAATAAAAACGATAAGTGTATATAAATGTAGTTTATAACTTTACTATGCAGTAGTTAAATATATAAAACCTATACTTTATATTAAGTACTTAAAAATAAAATCAGAATAGAAATGTAAGTATACTATTTAAATTTACATTTCTAGCACGTACGTGTGCATACAGCAGTTCTATCCCTGAATATGGCTTGTAGCACTCTTGCTGGACCTGGTGTAATAGGTAGTAGCTATTATACTGTTAAATCCCAGAAAAAGAAAGACATGTTAGTTGTTGAAGGATATCTGTACAATTTAGAGAAGGTTTTAAAGAGCCGTAAGTATTGGTGCTGTCGTTTGAAAACTACTGATAAGTGTAAGGGTAGGGCCATTACAATTGACAAAGGTATAGAGGAGATTCTTCTGAAGTCTACTGCTCATGACCATCCTTCAGATCCCACATTAGTTGAGAAATACAAAGCATATAGTCAACTGAAGGACATGGCTAGTACTTGCAGAAACACACCTTCTTTAGTAGTTGACGACATTCTTGCTAGCACGTCTTTTGAGTCTACTGTTGCTTTGCCCAGTAGACAATCACTATTACAGCAGGTTAACAGAGTTAGGCGGAAAACATTGTTAACAAACTCTAAACCATCTACGACTTTAAGTGCAGTATATCTAAATGATTATAGATTAAAAGAATCTGAATTCATCCAGGAACGTAAGGTAGATTTCCACTTAAACATACATGTTTTACTGTTTACAACAAAAGAAAATCTGAAAGACTTGTGTAATACCAATATCTGGTTCATGGATGGAGTATTCCTTACGAAAAGTAGACTATGCAGGCAGTTATACAGTGTTACCCGTGGTAATAAACAGAAATGTGTTGCTTTAGTATACTGCTTGATGACAAAGAAGTCTTTTAAGGCATACAGTTTTATGTGTTAGTGTCTAACTTGTTAGGTAGATGTGATGTAACACCTTCTGTAGAATATTTATTGTGTGATTTTGAACTAGCTGCAATTAAAAGTATAGAAGCAAACTTTATAAATGTAAAAAGTAAAGGTTGCTTCTTTCACTTCTCACAAAATGTATGGCGTAAGATTCAACACCTTAATTTGTCTAAACTTTTTGGTACTTCAGTTGAATTCCAGCGTTCTTTTAAAGAACTAGTAGCACTTTCATTTCTGATGGAAGATGAAGTTATTCCAGCATTTAGAGAGTTAAGTAAAACATTTCCTAGTGAAGGGAAAGAGCTGATTTCATATTTCTCTGACATTTACGTGTTGGGTCGTATACGGAAGCAGATTACTAGAACTGTATATGTTCCACGGTTTCCTCCTGTGTACCCTATATCATTTTGGAGTGTGTCATGTTTGAACGATGTTTGTTTACCACAAACTCAAAATTACGTGGAGGGCTGGCATAGGAGGATTATATGTCTACAAGGTAGATGTACTTCTGACATACCAGCTGTTCTGTCAGTTCTTGTTAGAGAGCAAAATCGTGTTGATGAAATCAGACTACAGTTGATGTCTGCATGTCCTGTTTCTCCGAAGAAGAAATATTTAGAAAGAGAATGTCATTTACAAACCACTTTGAAAAATAAGCAGGATTATACTGTACTTGACTTCCTACGTGCAGTTGGTATGTTACTTAATATTTAATAGAATAGCAATATGCATAGCCTGTGTGCACCACGTTTTCTTTTTATTATTACAGTTTATTGTTTTTTGTTTTGTGAGGAGGTTAATTAAATGCTTATTCACTTTCTTTTTAACTTGCGTAAATTACGGCATGGTTTAATACACATTGTGTTTGTAACACTTATATTTTTTTGCACATAAAGCCAGTGGCGGCTGGTGACTTCAAATTAAAAGGGGGCTGCAGGAGACAGCTGATTGGGTGGGGCCAATGGGAAGGGGTGTGGCCAACTCTAAAGCAGTGGAGCTATGCTCAAAACCACAATAACTGGAACTTCAATTAAATATGCTGCCCTGGATGCCAAACAGTCATTACGAGTGTCCAATCAAGACAAAATGAAGTGTAAAAGAAAAAATATTTCAATGCATTAGCTACATGACAACTTACTTAATATCTAAATGGAAACACAGGTTGTGAGGCATGAAAAAATAAATTACTTTTTAAATACATTACTGGAATGCCAGTCAAAATCAAGTATAAAAAAAAAAAACAAGCAGCACTCAACTCAAACCACTATTCCTTGCACTGCAGTTCTAATTATAATTTATATTCAGCTTTATAAAATTACCAAGTAACATGCTGAAAGTAGCAATCTCTGTGATGCCCCCACTTGTAAAAATGTTTTGTATCCAAAAAAGACCTGCTGCCTGACAACTATCTACTTGTTTCATGGGGAAGACATGATCAAAGTGAAAAATGAACAGCAAACAAGAAACAAGCTCAAGATAAATTGCTTAAAGGATTCCTGCACAAGTTCTGGACCACACATGATAGATTGGCATTCTGTTTAGTTTACGGGTAAAGCCTGCAAAGATGACTGCAAGTCTCCAACAAAAGTTTGGCAATAATAGTGAACATCTATCTCGACCCATGTTAAAACCATTCCTAGGTTGACTTTTGGTGTTCGACATTACCATTTTCGAATTTCCGTGTTCGACAAAAGTGCAGTCGACAGAGTTTGCTTCAAAAATATGATAGTAAACCAATAATACTACTATTACATAGAACTATACATTGTATAAAAAGTCATATAAAGTCTAGGAAATCAGAAATAAGGAAATCATTGCTTGTTAGTTCCATTAGACCCAAACTTGAGTACTGAATAGCAACATGGAAACCTTACAAGAAAACAAGCATGGATAAAACTGGAAAGAGTACAGCAAAAATATACCAAGGGCATCCATGGATGTGAAAATTTAAGTTATTATGAAAGACTAAAAAATCTGGATTTGTACAGTGTCTCATACAGACATTTAAGAGAAGACCTTATTCAGGTATATAGGGCATTTAGAGACACCTACCTCTGCGAATGTTTGGGGTTATCAAAAAGTATTAGACAATCATCAGATACCTATGTAGAAAATTCTATAGGTATGAGAAATGCACTAGATTGTTATCTGAGGGAATAGCTGATGCATGGAATAGACTGCTAAATTACATTAAAGCAAGCACTAGTTTAGATATTTGAAAGAACAACCTAGATACTTACCATGGAACTAATTGTTTTTGTATATTGGCAGGCTAGAAGAACATTTACAATATTTGTATGTATTTTTATATGTATGTATGTAATGCCTGCATATCTACCACTGTACGCCTATGGCAGCATTGGTTGCAGACACTTTGCAGTCAGTAAGTGACACATATTACTTTAAGAATGTTTCATCTGTTAATTTATGTTTGCTAACTGAGGTAGTGGATCATTCCAAAGTGGAGCCATTTCAGCCACAGTCCACATATTATAAGAGAATGTGAAAAGCTGAGTGTTAACAAAATGAAACAGCAAGCCTGGTGATATGAATATGAAATACACAGTTATGGAAAGAGTTGTATATGTCCACACAATTCAACAATTAAAAAAAAATTAAATATAATGTTCAGTGATTTAAAAAAATGAAGGCATTAACATTATATACACATTTACAAATGACAGTAGGAGACACAAGATCAATAGAAGGAGATTTGTAATACCCAATGTGCAGTGTTAAAGTAGTAAAAAGTTGCAGGATTTGCAGTTTAGAAGTTAAAGACAATAATACAACTATAAAATGTTATTAGGTAGCAGGAGCCATGGTGGAGTATACTTAGAGATATGAGATAGTTAGATGAGTTTATAGGTGAATGACTGGAGTAGGTACTTTTTCTTAGAAATGTTATTACTTTTTATTTTTACTTGGCACATTTCAACCATTCTGAGCTTACTCTGTCCAACATCATGGTTAATCAGCTGTCATGTTCCAGACTTGTACCATCCCATGTTAGAATGTCAACAGTAAATATTAGCAACACCTTCCAGCTTTTTGGTCATGATTGCTGTGGCATGTGGAAATACCTCTGGTGCAGATGAGGTCCCAAAAGGTAGTCTTAAAAATCTGTATGCATCAAAGTGTGATAACAAGCATGCATAGCTTAGTGCTTACATTGTCGTTCATTTGCAAAAATCACTGGTCTGCAACCTGAACTTAAAACATTTATTAGGCATAGGAGTAATCATGTCTTTGATGTTCTGCAAAGGTTAATGTTCCTTCGTCTTCTATCTGTTAAGATACTGTGGACCAATACAAATTCTGAGCTTGTCCCATTTAACCACAGTCACCGTACTACTGACTCATTCTGTAGGATCTGTCAAAGTAACTGTTACTTTTACTGACTCCAGAAAGTTAAATATCTGTTCAGTCTTCTTCTTAACTGAAATAGCCTTACTTTCTGCAGCACTGACAACTAGCATGCTTCTGGAGACAAACTGATGTAATATTACAGATTCAAAGGCTCATACTACACAAAGATCATTATGAGCTAGCCATTGCAGTTTATTTGCTACCATTGTCCATAAGAGACTAGATGGCCTGACCGGGGGTGAATTTATGATTACCCATCCAGCCATCTTATTTAGAGTTAATGAGAGCCAGAGATTTACTTTGTTTGATATGGAGTAGGAGCTTATTCCAGAGGTGGGGATCCTTTGGAAGATGCATCTGTTGATAATGAATTTGCAGCCATGGCTGAATCACTCAAACCATTCAAGTGTGGTACCACTCAGTATCTGCTGATCACACTTCCAAACATCTTACTTATGGGGTATGATCCCTTCTCCCTGTCCCAGCTATACCTCTAGCTACATTCATTGTATTAAGTCTCAAGTTGGAATGAGGTTGTGGTATATGCTATGACAGTACTGCTCATTGCAGCTTCTTAAGTGATATGAGGAAAGGAAGACTGATCTTTTGCACAATCACATCAATGAATTTCATTTCTCTACCTGCAAAGCTTCACATCTGTTCTACAATAACATAACCCCAGACACTTAATAGGGGCATGCCCAGCCCAGGTGGAATATTCTAGAGTGATGCAGTGGTAAGTTCAAAGAATACTCTGTGGTAACAAGGATCACTGGGAAAGTACCTGTATTCCACTATTATCAGATCAAGTGAACCATCTTTAGTAAACCATATCATAAATGAAGTACTGCTTCCTAAACACAGCTAATAATTTAATTCTTTGGCAAAATGTTAGTGATATAAGTATTTATTAGCCATAGATTCATTTCTTTTGATTATGAAATCAAAATACTATGCAATCACACGCAGAAATTAAGGGAAAGAAGAGAATGCGAGATGTGCTCTGTTTCTAGAAATACCGCTATCATGGATGAAAAAGAAAGTATTTTTTCAAAGATAAAGACTCAGAAGTTTCAGTGGTTTGTTTATGAATGGATAAGTGGAGGGCCTTATATATATATACTAGTGGTGGGTGAGTCAGTCTTAGTACTAGAACACATATTGTAAGAACATTGAGTTTAACAACTAAAATTGCAGCTGAAAGAGCCACATATATTCATTCTATCTCCACAAGGTTTGGACTCATAGATGGTGAATTTTTCATGTCCTAGCAATCTATTTTGAAATTTGAAAAAAAAAAAAACAAAAGCCAAATGATTTGGAAGCTAGAAAGTGAAGTCATACATATTAATAGTTTAGATATTATAATTTTAGACTTCCTGTTTATCGAGGGTTTATGTTATACTTGCAGTCTACAGTGCCTGTTGCAAGATGACACCAGTGTGTAAGACAAGTGCACAGCTTGTTCAAATGGATTCTGTGATATAAAAAGTGCTTCCGGTCAGGAATGCCTTATAACAAATTCAATGCCATAAATAAACTGTGCTTGCCTCCTGCCATAAATAACATGTGCTCGGCTATGTGTGCACATGCAAATACATGCACAGACAATGATATTTGATCTCCTGCATAAATTCCTACTTTGATCCATAGCAGATCTAGAAAATAAGTTACCCGTTTTTGATACTGACATTCCTAATACTTCAGTTTTTTAAACTGATGTATTCTATGTACACCTAAGTTATGCTAATATACAACAGAGAATATGGAAAAAAGTTTGGCATACAGCAAGATTCATTTTCATATGAATGAAAAGGCATGAAAGAACGCCTCCCTTAAGCAAGAAGATGGTATACTATGGCATCATTTCATCATATACAGTTATCAAATATTCTATAATTAAGCTGAGGAATTCTCTCTAGTAAGCTGTGTTTTTCCATGCTTTGGTAAAACATACATCAGTTTAAGTGTTAGTTAGGGTTTGCAAACTGCTCCTTGGACCTACTTCCATATTAATTTAACTGTTAAAAGTGATATTTTTAGTAACATTATAATACAGTTTTAGATACTGGTCATGTTGCTTATTTTTGATAAACTATTTCATACACCACTTGGCAAAAAAAGCAAAATAAAATACTATTCAAGAGTCATCAGGGGTTATGGTCCCATTTTAAAACATGTTAGGTTGTGCTCCTCTATTATGCTTTACTACATTAAATCCCGCACCAAACTGAAAATAAACCATGACATTTTCCTGACTGGAAAAGGTTGCATGCAATTTAGAGGATTAAGGGCAGCTTATGGTGCTGGACTGCAACCCCCCCCCCCCATTTTGATGAAATTATATATCTATATATATATATATATATATATATATATATATATATATATATATTTTTTTTTTTAATTACAGATTATTTAAAAAAAGATTTGCTAAGCAGCTTGTAACAGCTGCATGTCTGAGTATGAAATTTGAGCTAGCATGTGCACAATTCGAGTCATGAATTACATTAAAAAAAAACTTCTGGGCTGTTTTACCATCAGCCCAGAAGTCATTGTGGTTTTAACTGCACACATTTTATGGGGGACTGGACTGTTAGGGTCAGCAGCCTGTCACGTGATTGCAACGTGTATGCATATGTAGTGTAGCTAGCTGCTGATGTAAGAACCAAGAAGAAAAATGCAAGAAGTCAACTTCCCACTTACTCCTGAGAATGAAGCACTCAGGGGTAGCATTAGCAGCAGTTTAGTTTGCAGTTCAGGACTTCATACTTTCTACTCACAGTAGCAACCATGGCTTGTAAAAGTTGACTGAAGCAGTTAATTTTTCAGAGTTAGCCACTGATAAAAAAAGAAAGAATGAATAACTGACTAGTAATGAATAATTATTACCAGTCAGTTTAAAATTTATATACTTTTTTATGGCAGAGTAAACCAATTACTTTAGTTTGGTAGGCTAAACAGTGTCTTTTGTGGGCTGTTTGTGGATGATTTTGTTTTTCTAATGACATCTTGGCAGGTGCAACCAAATACTAGAAGGCACAAGGCTGTGTGAGTTGTTGACTTTTTGTTGATGAAATACGCAATAGACTGCCTAGGTAGTATGTTTGGGAGATGTTTGTTGTGCACACACTTTTCTTCTAATATCCTGGCAGGGTCAAGTGGATACTAGATAGTAAATGTGTTCTGGGGGCTATTTGAGGATGATTTTTTTTTCTAACATAATATCCTATTAGGGTCAACCAGATACTAGGTAGGCTGTGTGATATGGGGGCTGTTTGTGGATGATTCTTTTTTCTAATATAATATCTTGGTGGGTCAACCAGATAATAGGTAGACAGACTGTTTGAGGGCTGTTTGGGGTGAATTTTTTTAAACCTAATATCTTGGCAGGGAAAATCCAGACAGATTAGGAAGATAAGCATTTGATACCGGGGTTGTTTGCAGATTAAACTATTATTATTATTTTTAATCTAAATGGTCTTGCACTTTTTCCAAAGTATAAATCTGTGAAGTAAAATCAACTACAAGCTCTTGACTATTGTTATGAGACAAAAATATAGTAATGTTACTATCATCTTTCTTTTTCATTTCTTATTAACCTTGTAGGGTCAAACCAGAAATTGTGGATAGGCAATTGGGATGGTGGGGTGCTATGCCGATGTGCAAATGAAATGACTGGTTCTGCTGTTTGCTGATGCAGTTCTGCTTTTGCAAGACTAATGTGCATTTGGGTGAAGTAAGACAGACCACTAGATCTGAGCTCTGGCTATTGTTTATGTGTAAAAACAAAACCTCATCAACATAACCACTGTCACTTTTTTTCAAGTTTGCTTTCTTTAAATTTTGTAAGGTCAAACTCCATACTGTGGATGGGCAATGAGGATTGGGCTATGAATGAATGAACAGCCCTTGCTGTTTACTGTTGTTGTAATTCCAGCTTTGCAAGAATACAGCAGCTGTCTTACTGTGTAATGTTACTATCAATACAAATGGTAGTTTGACCAAGAGCAATGTTATTAAGAGTGGCCTACACAGGGTCACCAAATAAATATGCAAGCAGTCTCAGAGCTTAAATATGTCTACACAGACCAGCCACAATGAACGGTATAAATATATTTAATAATAAAAGATAAAAGAACAAGACAATACTAAATATACATTTGCAGTAACATCAGAGTTCAAAATCACAAAAAATTTAAAACAATATTGCAGGACAGTCTCAAATAAATAAAGAAAAACATCTAAATTAAGCTTTGCTGTATTCTTGGCTATATCTAAAAGAATTCTACCATACCCTAGTACACTTACTTAATTAGAGCAGCAAGGCAGATGTGGTGAATAGATCCTCTAGCTGATGTCATCAGGCCAAAGACAGAATACAGAATGCTCTGTCTCTTTCAGAGAGTTCTTAAATTAATATCTCAAATATTACTGCTGGGATAGCTTGCAGAATGACATCATTCTTGTCATCTGACTCTATCCCAGGTAAACCCCCCGCTACTCAAAGCTAGCACTATTTAGCATCCACCTGCAAAAATACATAGACATGGGGCTTTTTCCTCAGATCTTTGCAGATCCTGGAAGTCACAAAACAATAAAACACTTCCAAGACAATACAGAAAATTTCTCTAGTACAGACAGTATGTCCCCTGCTGCACTGAAACTGAAAGATAACATATTTTTGTATGACCTAGCCAAAAAGTAATTTAATTTCAGCTATTTTTCTGAAGTTGACCTCCTGTGTTCCAGTTTCCATTGTTAAAATATATACATTGAAACAGTTACAATAGTGTATGTACATTTCTGTTCTTTTCCAATAGGGTGCACTGTGGTTACATTTTTAAGCTCAGTACTTTAAAAAACCTTTTCAACACACACTTCTGTACCAGCAGTTTGATGTACACATAGCATACAGTTCTAATACAGTTGTAACAAGCATCTTACACAAATCATTTCGATACTCACCAATGACATATAATTATTTACAAAATTCCAGATAGCTGTACTGGCAGTATCTCCCTTTGTCACCCCCCCTCCCCTCAAAGACTCAAGCTAGTTTTTCAAGTGACCCTTGAGAAACATTGCTTGAGAGGGATGACCCAACCTGGGAATACCTTACCCCATTCCTTGTCTTGAGAGCCCACCTGCATTGCAATGCTAACCCCACTGCAGTGCTGCAATGTCATATCATATGCCTACAACCCTAGGCTCCACCTTAGTAACTTGGCATTTTGCTGGCTGGCTCGATGTAGCCATGATAAGGGATTGTGGTCTGTAACTGCAGTGAATTTCCTTACATACAGATAAGGCTGAGGTTTCTGCAGTGCCCACACTATGGCTAAACATTCTTTTTCTACAGCTGCATAGCATTCCTCCCTGGGTTGCAGCCTATGGCTGAGATATACCACTGAGTGCTCTTCTCCCTCTGAGGAAACCTGGCTGCAGATAGCCCCACCCAATGGTTTGAAGCATCCACCTGCACAACAATTTTTTTCCTGTAATCTGGACTGGCTAACACAGAGGGTGTTCCCAAAGCTCATTTAAGCTTCTGGAATGCTTGCTCACATGGGGACCCACTACCTTATCTGGCCTATTTTCCTTGTCAGGTCTGTGAGGGGAGCAGCTATGGTACTATAATTAGGGACAAACTTTCTGTAGTACCCTGCTGTCCCTAAGAATGCCCTCAACTGCTTTCTGGTAACAGCAGCAAGCCATGCCTAAATGGCTTCCACTTTAGAAAGTTCTGGTCTGATCTTATGTCTATGTCCTAGGTAGGAGACCTCTGCCTTACCCACCTGACACTTACTAGGCTTAATGGTCAACCCTGCCCTCTGTAGTCTGCCCAGCACCTCCCTGACATGCTGAAGGTGCTCTTGCCAGGAATGGCTGTAGATGGCAATATCATCCACATAAGCAAGGGCGAAATCTCCTGCTCCTGCTAGTATATGATCTACCAACCTCTGGAAAGTCATTGGGGCATTTTTCATCCCAAAGGGTATCTTCATGAACTCATACAAACTGAAAGGAGTCAAAAAGGCTGACCTCTCTTGAGTGCTGGGAGTCAAGGGCACCTGCCAGTAGTCCTTGGTAAGCTAAATAGTGGCAAGATACTTAGCCCCACCCAGGTGTTCTAGGGCTTCATCTGTCCTAGGCGTGGGGTAAGCATCTGACTTTGTATGACTATTTAATTTCCTGTAATCCATACAGAACCTGGTGCTGCCATCCTTCATTAGTACCAGCACCACTAGGGAGGCCCAAGGACTGCTAGACTCCTGGATTACCCATAGTTCCAACACTTCCTGTATCTCTTCCCTCAGAGTCTGTTTGACCCTCTTAGGCACCCTATAAGGGGCCTGCTTAATAGGCCTTTGGGGTCCTGTATCCACATGGTGCTGCACCAGGTGGGTGCACCCTGGTTTCCCATTGAACATGCCTCCAAACTCCTGTAACACTGCTCGGATTTCTTGAACCTGGGTAGGGGATAGCTGCTGGGACATTGTTACCCCTTCCACTGATGTGTCAGTCTGAGCCTCACTGAGGAGTTCTGTCACCAGATCCCCCTCAGACTCCTCCTGCCATCCACTACAAATGCTCAAGGGCCTCTGTATCATGGTAAGAATTCATCATGTTAACATGGTACAACTTGTGCTCCTGCCTCCTGCCTAGCAGTTCTACCATGTAGTCAACATCACTGACCTTCCTTACCACCTTGAAGGGTCCCTCCCAAGCTACCTGCAGCTTGTTTTGTCTGACAAGAATGAGAACTATAACCTGCTGACCCACAGCATACTCTCTAGCTCAAGCATTCCTGTCATACCAGACATGTTTCTGCTGTTGGGCTTCCGCCAGGTTCTCCTGGGCCAAGCCCATGAGTTCCGTGAGTGTTGTCCTGAGGTTTAGGACATATGCCACAACAAACTCCTTGTGAAATTCACACTCACCCTCCCACTCATCACAAATCAAATCTAGAGGTCCCCTCACACTATGCCCCTAGAGCAACTCAAAAGGTGAAAAACCTCTGGATTCCTGGGGCACCTCTCTGTAAGCAAGCAACAGATGGGGCAGATATTTTTCCCACTCCCTCTTAAATTGGTCTGCAAATGCCTGTAGCATGGTCTTTAGTGTAGAGTTTAACCTTTCAACAAGACCATTAGTCTGGGGATGGTAGGGGTGTTTTATAGGTGCTTCACCCCCACAGTGCTTCCACAGGCAAGCCAACATGTCTCACATGAAATTGGCACCTCTGTCAGTCAGTATTTCTTTTGGGAAACCTACCCTGCTGAAAATCTCTAACAAAGCATTTGCCACCTTTTCTGCCTCAATGGAGGACAGAGCCACCACCTCAGGGTATCTAGTAGCATAATCTACTACCAGTAGGATACACATCTTCCCTATGGAACTTGGGGTACACAGAGGCCTCACAATATTTATAGCTGCCTTCTAAAATGGCTCCACAATCACAGGCAAAGGCAGCAAAAGAGCCTTGTCCTTGTCTTCTGCCTTTCCTACTGTTTGGCACTGCTCACAGGTCCTGCAGTACCCTGTTGCATCTCTGGAAATCACAGGCCTATAAACATTCTGCATAGTGTGACTTTTGGTATGCTTTCTGCCCATATGACCTGCAAAGAGAATAACATGGGCTATGGCTAGAAGTGCCAGACGGTAGAGTGTGGGCCCTACCAACTGTTGTATTCTGAAAAGTAGATAGTGATGGGTGCCTCCAAAACCACACAGCAAACACAACAAAGTCTTGAGTTTAAAATTGGATCCAAGTAAATAAAAATCCAAAACTTTTTTATACAAACAAGTGAGCGCTTTTGTTTATTAAAATATAAACTTCATCAAACAACTGAATAAAAACTTTGCAAGGTTTAAATAATACATACTCTTGCATTATTGGATAAAAGAATAAGTAAAAATCATGACATCATCACCAAAAGTTTAATCCTTCTGTCCCCAGGAAAAAACAACAGCAAAGTATACATTGGTTTAAAATGTGTGTGTATATTCACTCATATGCTCGATAGTGATTTGAACTTTCAAAGATAACTAAACTTTAATCACTTATCCATGGTTTTATTTCTTTCTAAAGCCTTGAGTTTTAAAACAGGTGTCATAGAGGTGATCTCATTAATGCCTGGCCACTTATGTGCTCTTAGCAAAATCTGCACCTCAATTCTTTTAGTTCTGAATAGAGGCTCCATGGTCTCCTATCATCCATGTCAACATGATCAATGGCCATGAAAGAGAAATCATAGTCTGTATTTGTGCTGATGTGCCTAGCCAAGGCATTATTAGAATTGTTCTTCCTAATGGCGTACATATGCTCGTAAATCCTCTGGCTGAATTTCCTTTCTGTTTTACCTATGTAAAACACAGGACATAGGTTACACTCAGCCAGGTATACGAGTGCTTTAGAAGAGCAATTATATTTGCCTTTGATTTTATATTTTCCAGCATTAATTTCAAAAGAATTTCCCACCTTCAGTTTATGACATCAGTGGAAGGAACCACATTTAAAGGTACCTGGGTGTTGTTGTTTGACAGGCTGATGCTTATTCTTTAAAAGATCTCTTAGGTTCCCGCCTTTTTTATATGTTATACAAGGTCTGTCTCCTATACTGACCCTCATGTCTACATCCTCCATGAGAATGTCCTAGTCCTGCCTTTTCTATATGTTATACAAGGCCTGTCTCCTACACTGACCCTCATGTCTACATCCCCATGAGAATGTCCCAGTCCTGCCTTTTCTATATGTTATACAAGGCCTGCCTCCTACACTGCCCCTCATGTCTACATCCCCATGAGAATGTCCCAGTCCTGCCTTTTCTATATGTTATACAAGGCCTGCCTCCTACACTGACCCTCATGTCTACATCCCCATGAAAATGTTCCAGTCCTGCCTTTTCTATATGTTATACAAGGTCTGTCTCCTACACTGACCCTCATGTCTACGTCCCCATGAGAATGTCCCAGTCCTGCTTTTCTATATGTTATACAAGGTCTGTCTCCTACACTGGCCCTCATGTCTACATCCTCCATGAGAATGTCCCAGTCCTGCCTTTTCTATATGTTATACAAGGTCTGTCTCCTACACTGACACGCATGTCTACATCCCCATGAGAATGTCCCAGTCCTGCCTTTTCTATATGTTATACAAGGTCTGTCTCCTACACTGACCCTCATGTCTACATCCTCCATGAGAATGTCCCAGTCATGCCTTTTCTATATGTTATACAAGGTCTGTCTCCTACACTGACCCTCATGTCTACATCCTCCATGAGAATGTCCCAGTCCTGCCTTTTCTATATGTTATACAAGGTCTGTCTCCTACACTGACCCTCATGTCTACATCCTCCATGAGAATATCTCAGTCCTCAGGGGCGGCTCGTGCCATTGGACTGCAGGACTGCAGCCCTCCCAGCAAAAAGATTCAAGTTTGGAGTTTGTTCATTACAAAAAAATAAAACATGTAAATTTTGTTTGCATGTGCTAATGTAAGCGAGACTGACTGACTTGCAAAGTCCCGGAACTCGAACTGCGCATGCTCATCGAGTTCCATTTTTTTTTTAATTTTAATTAGCGAATGCGTACGTTTCTGTAAGTCTAGACTGCTTAACAAGCAGTCCAGATATGACAGAAGGCATCAGTGTGATGCCCAGAAGTCTATGCAGTTTTTAACCACACAGTAAAGTAGAAGAGGGTTCAGACTGCCACGTCCGTCGCATTATGTGTGACGTGGACGGATACAACTGGATGAACTGATTGGTTCTCACTCTTCTCAAAAAAGAGAGCGAGAAACTATCAGTAGTAGCCTCTAACCTGTAGCACACTAAACACAGTACTTACTTGTGCTACGGAGTACGGACTGTTGTTGTTTGTTAAAGTTGAAGTGCCTGTGCCTTATCTTTGTTTTTTTCGGCTTGCTTCTGCCTTTTGCCTTGCTTATGATGAGCAGCTATACATTGAATCAGACAGAGAGGAAGAAAGTGTTCCATGAAGTAAAAGTTATTAAACTGAGGTAGGTGCCGGACTCGGCTCTGTACAGATGAGATGCCGATGTTTTTTTTTTTTTTGTACAGTCAGTACTCTTGAACGCAGCAGTGAAAATCTGCACTAGATAGATTCATAGATAGATGATGTCAGTCTGTAATATTGTATTGCCGTGTGTGCTGCTGATGTAGCACTTCTGAAATGTCCTTCAGCACCCTCACTTTCAATCTCTCTTCTTCCATGAAGCATGTCTAAGATGCATTCTCGTGTGTGTGTGTGTGTGTGTGTGTGTGTGTGTGTGTGTGTGTGTGTGTGTGTGTGTGTGTTTGTGTATATGCATGTCTCCATGAGCTTGCATGTTTATGTATGTGTTTTAGGTGTAGTAAAGAACTGAAGACTTTTTTGGTCTTCAGCTTTGGAGGACACAGTTTTCTGATCAAAGAAGGAGGCATAAGATAGGGGTTTTGCCAGAGATACCAAATGACCTAGCTGCAGCGTCTGTGCTAAAGCAAAATGATGCTAAATATAACTAACATGACTTGCTATTTTTCCATGAAGATGATTTGTAAGAAGACAGAAGGCAAAACATCTTAGAAATAAGATATATTTCAGTAAAAGGGGGTGCAGAATAATTAATCAGATAAGGCATGCAGGGAGTTAAGTCATCATTTCTACAATCCATAGGTATTGTTACTAATGCTATAGTTACATGTAAATGTTCCACAAAATATTTATGTATGTCTTTATCGACAAGGTATGCAAAAGTTCCACAAAGCATACTGTTATCACTTTATAGGCAATGCATCTAAAACACAATTTCTGCTTAAGAAGTGAAACATTGGTTCCTAACCAGAACCTCAGTAATTTAGGCATTAGATTTTGAGGGGTCTATGCCATTCTGTCATCACTGGACCAGCGTATGCCATTTCTATACCCAGAGCTCTAAGCTCTGAAAATGGACTGCTGTTGACCTTTTTGCAGCTAGTGTCAGTGGCAGAATTAGTTTAATTTAAAACTACAAACACCTAAAAGGTAACCCTATCATCTGATCAGCAACTGTCAAAGTATCCATATGATGTAGTAGCTGATAAAACAAATAACAAAAGGAAATAATTGAAAGATTTCAGTAGGAAAAAGTGACATATAGAGAACCTACAGAATCAAGTAAAGACTGAAACAGGGAGAAATATTTAAATCACATCTTCTGTATATGCCAAACTCTTGAAACTGCATGAAAGTAAAATAACAGGATTTCTTTAATGAGATTATCATTTGGCTGAAGTTAACTTTTAAAGTATTACTGGCTAAAAGTGGAACGAAGAAAGAATAACAAATTCAGGGTCACCTGATATTATTCTACTGCTCTGACCCACAATGGAATAATGTCAGGTGACCCTGAATTTATTTGTTATTTCTCTACACTAATAACTCAGTCAAAATGCATTAATTACTGGAACACTTAAGGCTCATATTCAGGAAAACATATATTTTGTTATTAATAATAAACTTGATATACTGGCTGCTATAACTGCAATCTAGTTGGTCTTAGATTTATGGTTCTTAGGAAAAAGGAGCTTAAAATTGAGGAAGGTAGAACTAATTTCCTGACTCATATTTAAAGCAAACAGAGTAGAGACATGTATAATGATAACTGCTGCAACAATTGAAGGTTAACGTAACATTTAGCAATATATATTAAAGTTACTAAAACTGGTAAACCTACAGAAGATAGATAGATATATAGACAGATATTTGTGTGTGCATATATACAAATCACAAGCTGGAGGAAATAAATGCAGCATCTTAAATATATGTTGGCAAAACTAAATCTCTGATTGTCTTCGTGATCATTCATAAGTGACCCCAACCATAATCAATGTAGGTTACAATTCTATTAATTCTGACTAATAGTCTGGGAGAATGTGTTGATTTAAAGTTAATATTATAGCTATTTAGATCACTATAAAAACGCGTCCCTAGAAAGATGCCAGAACACTTATTTTTTGAGTAAATCTAGTAAATCTGTTTTATTATTTTATTTATTTTGTTTATTTACTTTTTGCTTGTATACAGACTTTGCTTTCCTTTTTTACACTTGTTTTGTTGCAGTAACATATTGCAAAATAATTTTATGTGAGTCTTAAAAGGAGATTGTGGTCAGCAGAGAAGAAACTTTGTTTTTCTGTTTATGAAACCTTAGGTTCATAGGTTGGTACTAGGCTATCTACCCTAGGGCCTATGCAAGCCTAGCCATAACAATTCCCTGGATATTTCTTCCCACAATATTTACTTCTCTGGACCCCTGTCTAGCAGGGCGACTGAGATGATCCCCAGGGCGACTGAAATGATCCCCAGGGTGAATTTCCTATCTGCCTTCCAATCATCAAGGTTCCTTTTGAAGACGGTCAATGAGGCGCTCTGCTTGACATGTATGGGCAATCTATTCCAGAGTATGGGGAGTCTCTGGGTCAGGAACCTATCCCTCCAGCATGTTTTGTTCATTGGGATGACAAGGTTTAGATCCCTAGAGCGTGTGGCTCTGAGGGATTGGGATTTCTTTAAGTGGAGCATGTCCAACAGCTCAGGGTTTGACAAGGCCTTGTATGTTAAGCAGAGATCGCCTCTGAGTAGACGATATGCCACAGAGTATAGCTGGAGTTTTTTTTAGATGGTCAGCATATGGCATTTGCTTTAGGCCTGTGATTCTTTTAGTGAGGTATTTCTGTGGCCTTTCCAGCTGTTGCAGATGTCTTGTGAGGTACATACCAAACAGGGCATTATACTCTACAATGGGTCTAATGAGGGATGAGTACAGTGGGACAATGACCTCCTTTTTCCTGGATGAAAAGCCCTTAGTGATGAGGTGTGCCACATAGAAGGATTTACTGACTGTTGTGGCAATGTGGTTATCGAAAGTGAGACCACTGTCCACCTGTGTCCCTAAGTCTCTCATCACACTTTCAATGTTTAGTGTCCTGCCACCTATGTGGTGATTCATGGGTACATGTTTTTTCTCATAGGGGATAACTACACATTTCTTGGCATTAAGCTTGAGCCCATGGCTCTGGCACCAGGCATCTGTTTCTGTAAGGCCCTTTTGTAGAATATCCACATCATTTGGGGATTCAGTAATGGCTCCCAGTTTGCAGTCATCTGTGAACTTTGTTAGCCAGAGTCCCTTAGTGTTGTCCTGTACTTCAGAGAAGTAGATGCCAAACAAGAGTGGTCCCAGGACTGAACCCCGAGGTACTCCACTTGTCACTTGTCTGGAGCTGGATTTGGAGTAGGCTACTTTTACAGTCTGGGTTCTGTCAGTAAGTCAGTTGGCAACCCATCGAGTGATGTACGGATTTATGCCCAGCTTAGTAAGTTTATCTATGATTCCAGAGTGGGGGATGGTGTTGAAGGCCTTGGCAAGGTAAAAATTGGCTGTGTGGAGCACCTTACCCTCATCCACAGCTCTGGAGACTGATTCAAAGAAGTCAATCAGATTCAGAAGACAAGAGCGGCCCTTCACCAACCCAAACTGGGTTGGGTCCAGTGTTTGAAGGTTGCCAATGTCTTTGTTTATAAGTTCCATGATAATGCGTTCCATGCCCTTGCAGATCAGGCTTGTCAGACTGATGGGACGGTAGTTCCCAGGATCCAAGGCGGATCCCCCTTGTGGAGCGGGATTACTGTAGTTGTGCACCACTCAGTGGGCACGAAGCCTGAGGTGAGGCTATGATTAAACATGACACTTAGGTGAGGTGCCAGTTCACTTTGTAGTTCATGTAGTACACAGCCTGGGATGTCATCAGGTCCCATGGATGCTGTATTCTTAGCTTTGGAGAGTACGGTTTCTACCTGTGTGGCCGTAATTACCAGAATTTGGCAATCGTTTGGTATTGAGATGGGCCCTTTAGGGGGTGAGAGGGGGGTGAAGTTGGCACTAAATCGATCTGCCAGGATATTGGCAATATCTTTGGCATCAGTATATTTAATGCCATTCTTTTGTAGCTCAGAGCAGATCTGAGCATTGCCATTTAGATTCTTGACATAACTATAGAATGCCTTGTGGTTGTCTTTGGAATCTTTGGCAATTTTATTTTCTTAACTAGCTTTTGAGGATTTTATGAGGATCTCAGCTTCTTACTGAGGCTGGTGAGGGAGTTTTTTGCATCCTGGGATTTTCCTCTTTTCTGCAACAGTTTCTTCCTTCTGTTATATAGTTTGTTTATAGCAGGGAACCACCAGATTGGCTTCCTTTTTTTGGAGAACAGCATCTTGGTTCTATTTGGGATGGCACGATTCATGCACGAGTGGATGTGCTTGTACAGTGCTTTAGTGTAGGATTCTGCAATCTAACTTCAAGATCCCATCTGCATGGGTTTTGTGAAGTTTGTTGGGGGTGGGATGTGGATGTCAAGGGTGATTTGCTTATGGTCAGACCTGACCAACGGGGGGGTGACCACTGGACCAGGTCTAGGAGCCCCTGGTGGGACAAGGGATTAGTTGATCCAGGGCGTTGAAATTTATGAATTCCAAGAACCATTGGGAAAAGGAGTTGGTACCTGAGTAGTTTTCCCAGTTAATGGCAGGGTAGTTGAAATCACCCAGTATTAGGGTGTTTGGTTGTATCTTAATATTTTCCAGTATGTTTAGAAAGGTGTAGTGAGAATCTTGAGGCATGGTGGGGGGATCTGTAGCAAGCTACAATTTGGATTGCAATCTTACCTCGTGTTAGTTGCACCTGGAGAATTTCAGATGCATTGTGTTGGGCAACTAGCCTGGAGGTGTGAATATGGACACTCCTCCACCTTTAATGTTTCGGTCTTGGTTTTGTGACTGAAAAGTGTGGTAAGAATTGTACCCCGGTATTGCAGGGGTGCTCTCTGGAACCTTGAACTAGGTTTCAGTTACTGCACCGATATCAATGTTCTCCATTTTAGGAGTGCCTCGAGTGAGTGCATTTTGAGGTTTAGACTTCTAGCATTGAGTAGCATTACCTTCAGATTTTGCATGCTTGTACCTGTTACGGTGGTGGTTTTATCCTTTGAACCTTGCCTAAAAAAGGCACTATAGGGGTGGCAAGAGCTTTAGCCAGTAACCTGAATCCCAGGGGTGACAGGTGCAGACCATCTCTGGCAAAGCATCATGGTTTGTCGATCATGTCTTCCCAGGCAGACAAATACTGGATCCCCTTTGAATGACACCAGAAGCTTAGTCAATTGTTGAAGTCAATCATTTTCTCCTTATACTGTGGTATCATTCTGGCAAAGGCAGGTGCTACTCAGGGCTAGGGTCATACCTGCCTGGGTCACATGATCCAAGAGCTCTTCCATGTCTCTTTTCATGTAGTCCAGGGAGGTACATCTCAAGTCATTCACTCCAGCATGGACATTGACAGAGTCGTATTTGTACTTGTTGTGGAGTGACTTGAGTGCATGCGTTATGTGGCAGATCCTGCCACCTGACAGGCAGCTGACTGTAATTTTCTCCTTGTTCAGCCTGGTGAGTGGGACATCAGTGTGCCTGTCTATAGAGTCACCTATGACTAAAGTGTTTGGTACATTGTCTTGCCTTAGGGGCTGTTGTTGGGTGGCACACTTGTGTTGTGAACTATGTGTCACTTTGGTCGTGACTGGTGCTTGCATTTCAGCTTCTGAGGTCCTTGTTGCTTGGGCAGGTTAATGTTAAGGGCCTCCACATATGTGGGTTTAGTGTTGTTATGTGTGGGTGTTGATGGCATGGATTTTGAAGGGCTATGAGTTGCTTGAGGTGTAATGCAGGTGTTAACCTTCTCCTCTTGACTGTCTAGCACAATCTTGGCTGGAGAGAGCTTTGCTTCCAGTTAGGCTATGTAAGTGCATCTCTCACAGGTTGTAGCCTGCAGGGAAGTTAATTATGAAATATAGAAGATCTGTTTGTATGTTTATGTGCTCATGCTGTATGTCTGTATATGGCCTTTTTGTGTAGAAGTAAGCAATATAAGTTATAAAAATTAGTCGGCTTACAGATAGTTTATATTTTAATATTAATGTAGGGTAACACTAGTTTGGAGTTTGCTTATTTACTTACTTATTAGGTTTGTTTTTAGGGGTAATGCACTGATCACCATGGATGCATTGCAGCCTAAGTGAGTCTAAACACAAAAACAATATATAATTAAGCAAATGTAGGAAACAGCATTGCAAAGAAAAAGTAAGCAAATACTTGGTTGCATGACTGTGTAGCAAAGTTATCTATAATGTGTATTAGTTATCAGTATCATTCACATTCCAACTATATTTAAATAGTAAGAGTAGATTCTAGCAGGAGTGGTGGGTGTACTGAGTATAAGTGGGAGAAGAGAAAAGAGTTGTGTGGGTGGGATATGTGGCCTTTCTGACAGCCCTTACATTATCCTTGGTAAAATGAGAAGGGGACAGAAGCAGGGATTCAGAAAGCTTAAGCATGTTAGAGAGGTCTCTACTATTCTATTATCTTTCTTGGTTTATAAGAGCAATATTTAACAATTGTCCTTATTTTTGGGCCTTTGTCCCACTTCTGTTTATGGCTTTGTCCAGATTTCTTGCTCTGAGGTTGAGAGGTATGATAAATGTGTCAGGGCCATCACCGTCAGCCAGAGACATTTCAAATTGTGACATACTTGTTGCACCCCACTCCCCCATGTAGTGACTCTGGATGTGTCCAAGCAAGGCAAGGAGCAGTTATGCAGTATAAGTGTGCAGAGTATCCCCCCATCCAAGGTAGACACAAGTACTACAGTGGCTTTTCATGTGTCCTTGATTTTGCAGAACGTTCTGGTTTTCTGTCATATTTTTATACTGTTGATTTATGCTTATTATTCAGAAAATGCATGTTGTTGCACTGCCTGCTGCTCTGTGTTTAAGTAGCAATTGTTTAATGACTATCAGGTAAGCTTGTCTGGGACTGTAAGATGCAAGTAAGCTTTAATAAGCATACTGTTAAAGAATTACCAACATTGAAAGCCTTTTTGTTGCTGCCATGCAGAGAATATTTACATAACTAGATAATGTATAAGCCTTAGGTATTAAAATGCATGACAATATTTGTAATAAAGGACAGGATTACAGTATTTTCAGAAGCTCACTACATTTGTTGGAGACTTGCAGTCATCTTTGCAGTTTTTCCCAGTAAACTAAACAATGCCAATCTATCATGTGTGGTCCATAACCTGTGTAGTAATCATTTAAGCAATGCATCTTGAACTTGTTTCTTGTTTGCTTTTCATTTTTTACTTTGATCATGTTTTCCCCATGAAACAAGTAGATAGTTGTTGTCAGGCAGCAGGTCCTTTTTGGATAAGAAACATTTTAACAAGTGGGGGTATCACAGAAATTGCTACTTTCAGCATGTTACTTGGTACTTTTATAAAGCTGAATATAAATTATAATTAAAACTGCAGTGCAAGGAGAAGTGGTTTGAGATAAGTGCTGCTTGTTTTTTATACTTGATTTTGACTGGCGTTCTAGTTGTTGTTGTTGTTGTTCTTTCGGCTTTTCCCGGTTAGGGGTCGCCACAGTGGACATCCGGTCCGCTAATGATTGGCAGTTGTTTTTTATGGTGTCGAGTTACCAGCCCGATGCCCAACCTTCAACGAATGCACGCCCATTCAACGCATGTCTTTCGAACGCCCACTCAACCGCGGGGAGGACATGCAGACTCCACAAAGAAGGCATTCCCAACCCAAGCCAAGAATCGAATGGGAGAACCTCTTGCTGTGAGGCAACAACGCTACTGCTGTACCACCATGGAAGTTTTGACTGGCATTCCACTAATGTATTTAAAAAGTAATTTATTTTTTCATGCCTCACAACCTTTTTGTTTCCATCTAGATATTAAGTAAGCTGTAATGTAGCCAATGCATTGAAATATTTTTTTCTTCTACACTTCATTTTGTCTTTATTGGACTCTCATAATGATTTGGCACCTAGGGCAGCATATTTAATTAAAGTCCCAGTCTTTGTGGTTTTGGGCATAGCTCCGCCCCTTTCTAGCTGGTCACACCCCCTTTCTATTGGCCCCACCCATTCAACTGTCTGGTGTACTCCGGAGAAAATGGCGTCGGCTGCATCTTTTATACCCCTGGCGCACTGACGTCAAGGAAGAGGTGACAGCAACCGACGCCAGACCAGGACTTTGGAATTCAGGCCGACTGCGGGTAGCCTGCCAGTAGGATAACCCAAGAGTAATGACTGCAACAGTGAAACATGATGAACATCAAGATGATATAAGTCTAATATGAGGAGGCCCCCAAGAGCAGTTAGATCCTTTTTATGTTACATCAATACCACTACTTCTTTCCTGCACTTCACTTGGGTAGTGGATAGTCAACATATGGATTACTTGGATGTCCATCTTTTTAAAGACTTAGTTAATAACATGTATGCTACCACTATCCATAGAAAAAAGACATATTCCAACTCATTTCTTCATTACCGTAGTTCCCATCCCAAGCACCAGAAAAGGTCGGTTGTTAAGGGCCAAATGGTAAGAGCAGCTCGGACGGTATCAAGGGAAGAAGATTTTGAGTTGGAATACACTAATTTGAAAAATATGTTTTTGAAGAGAGCATAGCCAATAGATTTAATTAACAAAATATATGAAGAAGTGACTAGTAAAAGACAAGTCTGGACATTTTAAACCCATAGTGGGTTTCTCTTTGGTAGACGAACATCAGCCTGTTAGAGTAATAGATCTAATATCACATCACCAGGCTTAGTTACTCATTTACAGACAAATGAAGACACTAATTACGATGGAAAGGAAGTTTCAGTTCCCATTTCCACATGTGATATTCCTTTAGATCATCATATGCACAATAGCAATATTGGAACTTTTTAAAGATCTTTTATAACTACATATAATACAGACAAGTGAAGATGATTTTTCAGAAAAACTGGGACATTCTCATGGAGCATGTAGACATGAGGGTCAGTGTAGGAGACAGGCCTTGTATAACATATAGAAAAGGCAGGACTGGGACATTCTCATGGAGGATGCAGACATGAGGGTCAGTGTAGGAGACATACCTTGTATAACATATAGGAAAGGCAGGACTGGGACATTCTCATGGAGGATGTAGACATGATGGTCAGTGTAGGAGACATATCCTTTCAAACATACAAATGAAACTATCAAAATTATCAACCTCTGTAAATTGTGGAAGAAATTTACTGACCTTTGTTGCTTCTGGGTTTTGGTTATTCCCTTCCCCATTACCTCCATGACCCTGGCGAAGATTCAGCGTCTTTTTTGTGTTTTCTCTGCCTCTAATTTTTCTCAGCTTCCAGATGTCTCAGTCTCTCTGCTGCTTCTGTTTCTAAATGTTTGGCCTCCAGTTCAAGTCTCTTTAACTCCAGATGGATTTTTAAGTCCTCTGTGGAAAGGCTGAACTGTCCACCTTCTTAGAGTTTTACATCCACATGGCCAGTCTGGTTGTCCTCCTGGTTGCTGGTCGGTGATGCAGCTGCAACCAAAGCTGCAATCATTTCTGCTTTAGTCAGGTCGGCATGCCCCAGTCCTTTGGCTTGGTACATCTCAGCCAACTGGCTCCTTGTCAGCTTGCCATACACCTCTGCTGACATCCTTGCGTGCTCTCCCTGACTAACTAAGCTAAAAAATATAAATAAAACTCTTGTGGTGTGAAACTCGGAATGTTCACTGTGTGGCTAATTGAGAGTACAAACACCTACTTACTGTTTAAAGCCTACAGGAATTCAATACCCACACCACTGAGTCCCAATATGTGATGTGGTGATCCTATCACTGCCAACCAATAAATGTGATGTCTCACCACTGGACCAGTAATCAAGGAGCCTCAATCCTCACCATTAGTACTAGTAGGGGACGTACAGTGTGAGGATGATGGGTACACACACAGTATTTCCAGATGCAGCTTTCTGCATCAAGTACAATTTCCCTTAATAGCACAAAGAGAACACAGTCAGTCCGGGGCTGGTTTCTCCCTCTTTCTCCAGATCTCCAATAACAGTCCCTACTGGCACAGCTATAGAGTTGAGATCTCAGCTGAGTGGCCAAGCCAAGACCTCCAACACTCTCTCTGTCCAACCAGTCCCTGCCCAAGTAACTGACACACATATACTCTTAAAGATTTGTTTTACACACACACACACACACACACACACACACACACACACACACACACACACACACACACACACACACACACACACACACACACACACACACCTGGGAAAGGCTGGTACAGGTTTACTACCTATGCCCCCTATGCCCAGACTATAAGGGAGTTATTACTGCCACCAGCCAACTCTATCAGCCACCTTAAGGCTCTTAACAAAGGGTGTCCAGTCTTACTGTGTAATGTTGCTATCAATACAAATGGTAGTTTGACTAAGAGCAAGGTTATTAGGAGTGGCCTACACAGTGTCACCAAATAAATATGTAAGCACTCTCAGAGCTTAAATATGTCTAGATAGACCAGCCACAATGAAAGGTTTAAAAATATTTAATAATAAATGATAAAAGAACAAAAAAATACCAAATATACATTTACAGTAACATCAGAGTTCAAAATCACAGGAAATATTTAAAACTACATTGCAAGACAGTCTCAAATAAATAAAGCAAAACATCTAAATTAAGCTTTGCTATATTCCTGACTATATCTAAAATAATTATACTGTACCCTAGTAAACTTACTTAATTAGAGCAGCAAGGCAGATATGGTGAATAGATTCTCTAGCTGATGTTGTCAGGCCAAAGACAAATCAATATCACTCTACTTGGTATTATACAGATTGCTCAGTGGTGATCTGTGTCTCACCTACAAGGCAATCTCAGACCCTGTCCTACTAGAAATGCTCCATATCAGTCTAACTCATCACGCACTACCTGCTCAAAAAGCCTGAATCTAATATGTGACATCAACAAAACCTGCTGAACAGACAGGTTTGTCTCCCAGAGGCTGCTATGTCTCTGGAATAGACTTCACATACACGTCAAACAGAGCACTTTGTTGACCCTCTTCAAGCGCAACCTTGATGAGTGGATGGAAAAACACAAATTTGTCCCAGGGGTTCCACCTGTGTCCCTCAATGAAAGGGGCGACAGGTGCTGACTGAGATTTCTTTTTGGGGATAAACTCTTGGCTAGGCTTGTAAGGGCCCCAGGGCCATTAGTCTAGTAAATTCCTATGATCCTATGAAGACAGAATACATAATGCTCAGTCTCTCTCAGAGAGTTCTTAAATTAATATCTCAAATATTATTGCTGGGATAGCTTGCAGAATGATATTATTTCTTGTCACCTGACGCTATCCCAGGTAAAATCCCTAGTGCTGAAAGCTAACACTTTTTATCATACACCTGTGAAAATACATAGACAAGGGCTTTTTCCTCAGATCTTTGCAGATCCTTGAAGTCATAAAGCAATAAAACATTTCCAAGATAATACAGAAAACTTCTCTAGTACAGACATTATGTCTCCTGCTGCAGTGAAACGGAAAGATAACATCTTTTTATGACCTGGCCATAAAGTAATTTAATTTCAGCTATTTTCTGAAGTTAACCTCCTGTGTTGCAGTTTCCATTGTTAAAATATATACATTTAAACCATTACAATAGTGTATGTACATTTCTGTTCTTTTCCTGTAGGGTACACTGTGGTTATATTTTTAAGCTCACTGCTTTACAAACATTTTTCAACACACACTTCTGTACCAGCAGTTAGATATACTCATAACATACAGTTCTAATACAGTTGTAACATAAGCATCTTACATAAGTCATTGCAATATTTACCTATGACATATGATTATTTACAAAATTCCAGATAGCTGTGCTGGCAGTATCTTCCTTTGCCATAGTGATTACAAATCTACTTCCTTATTTACTTATGACAAAGTGTTATTATTTATGTTACCGGATTTATCTTGTCTGGAACACATTTAATTAAAAGTATAAACTCTGTTTTTCCCATGTTTATTATTTAATTTGTATTATTAGTGGATGGAGTTGAATTTCTAGTATAAAAAGGTTAATTAAATGGTGATATTTTGAACTCTGAAGAAGTCCCATTATTTTAAGGGATAAAGTGCTTAGTTCATAGATGTTTGGATTACCTGGATGTATTTGGCAATAAATTTACCTTTTTACTGGTATTTGTGGCTTGTTTTAGATATCTGGCAAAAATCTTGTTTTCGTTTTTAAGTGGAAGTGATACCAGTGTGGTTATTAATCTTGGTTAAAAACTTTTAGGTTTTCCATTAAATTTTGTAATTGTTAATAAATATTATTGGGTTTCTGCTCATGCATATACAGAATGTCTGTTTCAAAATGTTTGCAATATGTTGGAGCTTTGCTACTTGGACGTCGACTGAAAAAGGTGTTTTTGACTAAACCCAGTTAGACAAACACAGTAAACAAAAGTAAAATAAATAAAATCAAATGTGCATTTGGGTAAGGTAGGTTGTTATACAAGCTGTGACTTGCAACATCAGTAAACTAAAGCAACCATTACTATTATTATTATTATCTTAATCCTGGCAGGATCTAAGCAGATACTTTAGACGGGAAATTGGTATGGTGGCTGTCTGTGGGTGAAATGATTGGGCCTGTTGTTTTGTTCTTGTAATTCTGCCTTTCCCAGACTAATGTGTACTTGGGCAAAACAAGACAGAATTTTAAACTGCAACTGTTTGAGTGTATCAAAAATACATTAATGAAAGTATTACAATTATAAAAACTTGGCAAAGCCAAACCATATACTATAGGTGAGTCATGGACATAGGGGGCTTAAATTACTTGTGGCTGAAATTACTGGTCCTGCCATTTTGTTGTTATAACTCTGGCTTTTTAGGACTAAGGTATATTTGGGTGAAGTAAGATCAACCATAAGCTCTGAGGTCTGGCTACTGTTTATGCAAAAAAAACATTAATGTAACTATTATTTATTTACTTATTTATTTTAATTTGACAAGGTCAATCCAAATATAGTGTGTAGACTGTGGGGATGGGGCTGTGCTTGAATAAAACAATCGGCTTTGCTTTTCTCTGTTTTAATTATGGCTTTGTAAGATTAATGTGTACTTGGGTAAGGGGAGCTGGTGTACAAGCTGTTGCTACTGTTTCTATGCAACAAAATTAAACTAAACTAAAGCAAGCATTGCTACAATTATTTTAATCCTAGCAGTGTCAAAGTAGACAATTTAGGTGAACAATTTGTATGGTGGCTGTTTGTAGATGAAATGATTGGCCCTGCTGTTTTATTGTTGTTATTCTGTCTCCACAGGACTAAAGTGTATTTGGTCAGTGTTGCTGCAGCTGTAATACAGTTCCGCTTCATTGCAATTAGCCATGCCCCCACCCCCCAGTTTGAATTTTCCAGGTTGGGTTGATGCAGAAACATTAATGCAATTATCAGTCTAAGATTGTCCTATTGGTAAAGAAAATCTGAAAATATGCTCATTTACTAGTCTGGGACAACTGTGAACAACTTTTTAAAATTCACCCTTTTCTCTTGAAACAGAACACAAATGCAGACTCTGAATCCACATAAGACGTTCTCCTTAACTGCTAACATACATTCATTGCTGTCAGTCTTTTCATAAAAACAAATCACAGTTTATTTATTTGCAGAGAAAACTGATACTGAAATTGTTACTTTATGCAAAAACTGTTTATGATATACATTCATTAAACATCAAAATCATTGCATTTTTATTTTGAAGTCTGATACAGCATAACAATTACTTTTACAAATAATGTTAGATAATGGAATACTTACTCTTGGTATGGCAGGGTAAAGTATTCATAATGGAGGCAAAATACATCATCTGGGTTATTGTTCAGACTGAACCACCCCTCTATCACAACAAGATTGGCAGTACTAAGTCTATTTTTAATATATTGCACGGAAGCTAATTTCACAATTATTTATTTATTTATGTATTTATTTATTTATTTATTGACATTTGTTAACCGGGTTGGTCCAACTGGGCTAGAGGCCCATTTTCAGTGGAGACCCGAGGAGAGAAGTTCCATTCACAGATAGTTTACAGTAACTAAAATATCTGAGTCAAAAGAATTATAAAAAAATTGTTACACAGCAAGTTAAAGACATGAAACAGAATGCATGCACAAAGGAATATACACATGTTTTTAAAGAGAAACAATATATTTACATATTTACACAAGAATTTTATCCATCAGCATTGCTTGATTGAGTTTAGTAAGTATCCGCATAGTAGGGTAACAGATGAAAGGGGAGGGATTATTAGATGTGTATATGGGGTATGGGAAGCTTAGGTTGGGTCTTGACAAGGACAAGTTTTGGAGTTAAGTAGATGAAGTTTGAGTTCATTTTTAAAGTGTGATGTGTGGGTGATGGAATGTATGTCTAGGGGAAGTTTGTTACAGGCATGGGCAACAGAGTATTTATATAGAAGTTTGCCTACTGTTTTCTTGTGTTGGTAGGTGTCTAGTAGTTGCTGATTAGAGGTACGGAGGGTCCAAGGTGGAGAATAGATAGAGACAAAGGAAGAGAGAGCTGGACAGTTTGAAGGTTTATAAAGAATGAAGTGTAAGACTTGAAATTATGATAGTAGCAGTTGTTGGGGGAGTTCAAGCCATTCAATTCATAAAGTATGACCTGTGAATCAATAAAACCCTTTGGATATTGCTTTGGTGTTTCACAGTTCACCTACAGGCCTATAAATCATATTTTTTCAGCACTCCATTTTCTGAAAGATAAATGTTGAAAACCAGTGACCTGAAAGCATAAACACACACACACACACACACACACACACACACACACACACACACACACACACAAACACGTTCCAATTCCATTGTCTCACTACAGTATAGAAAAGAAAAAAAAGTACTCCACCAGTTTTCAGAGTATATATTATGGTGAAACCTATCTGTGACATTTAATTTTCAGAATGAAAACTCCTGACTGGAAAACCTATTGACCACTCATATATAAGCCAATTTTCACAGACTTGACTTATATACTGTCAGACACAAAACTAGTTGGTTAACCAAAAGCAAAATTTCAGTGTCATCCTCAAAATGCAGAAGATCGTGTCTAATAAATATCACGTGGTTAGGAAATTTAAAAAAATGAATAACTAAAAAAAAGCAAAAAGTCTAGCTAATGATTCAATTGTCTTGTAATCAAAGAGAATAAAAAATACACTGAATAGTCTACATGAGAACTTGACTTTCAAAAGTAACCCAAACATTTATTCCATCAAAGTGCTTTCGTCCAAGTACTAATTTCTACAGAACTGACATTCACAAAAAAATCAGGTGATAGTGCAAGTCCTGTCATATGACTTGTATCACATGACTGCTAAAAATTCTGTAACTAAACACTTTATTGAAAATCACTTAAAACAGCATCTGGTATTCCCAGGGATCTACCATTCAAGTACTGGCCCCAACCTTGCTTAGCTGTGAGATCTCATGAGATCAGATGCATTCAAGGTGGTAAGGCCAATAAACATCCCTTAAAATCAGCTAAAATGTGTACATCATTGTATAAGTTAGAATAGTGCTGTGTTTTATAAAGAGTATGAAGACATTTACAAACAATAGGTTTGTTTACAACTTAGCTGCTCTAGGTTTTAGCACACTGTTAATGTTGACTGTTTCAATTAAGCTATGACTGTTGGCAATGTCCAACTATAACTGCCACTTAATTTCACAATATTCTCTCAGATGCCACTGATCACATTAGTCTCAACTTTTGCTAAGAGTGAAAATAAAAAGTGATTAAAATTAGGGCATAAAAGGACAAGCCTGCTCAGGACACTTCCATGGTCTCTTTTCCCTATATTACAATTGTGCTTATACATCTTTTTTCTCAAAGTCCTCTATGTATTCCCATAATAGAAAGAACTGCATGTTAAGTTAAATAAACAATCCCTCTGGATGCACAAGTCATACAGGAGGGATGCAACCATAGCTTAATTTTATTGCCATTTTCCTCTATTGGCTTCATTGATAAAAGGACACTGATTGCAAACCCTACATTTGAAAATTTGTTGGCATTCATTATACCAGTTTTACAGTCATCTCTGTATTTTGGCAACAAACATGGTATTTTTAGGAAAGGTGGAAGTATGAAATTAAATTATGTTCACATCAATGGTGACCCCTGCTGAACACCTTTATACAATTTTCCCATTTGAAATAGGGACAAACAACACATCTTAATGTTTCCACCCAGATAATCTGTTTGAAATCCACATAAACACATATGGATTTACTTTATTGTGATTTTTAAACAATTGCCTACATTAGTCTGAATCACTGCAGTACGACTTATGATTCATCAGTTCTTTCAAGCTGTAAAACATAACTTGTTAAAAAAGTGTGCAGGAGAAGCAAGCCAGCTTGAAATCCCTACTCCGCCATTTATATATATCAACTCCAAAATGACAGAATGTTGGAGAAATGTAAGAAAAAGTGCACATCGGTACAGTTCATATTATCACAATGAGTAAAATCAGACAAAAAGCTGCTGCTAGATGAAACTGCTCTCTCAAGAATACAGGCTTGCCTTTAAACTGTCAAGAGTTCCACTCTGCAGAACCGATTGACTCAAATGGCCTATGTAGATCCAGACAGTACAGTATTACACCTATATCAAGGAAATGACTCACAGACTCATAAAAAACCTAGCATAATTGTTAACATTGCATTATTATGTAGAAAACCATTTTGAGTCAGAAAAAGATAAGCATGCCTGTTAGATTTAGACAGTAGTGCACACACATACCTTCAAAACATTTCCCAATTACAGATATATAGTTACAGATATGTGATTCTGTTCAAAGACAGAACAGCAAGTGTTATAATATGGACAAACAAAAGAGATCCTCCATTCCTTGGAAACTATACCAACTTGAAGCAACAAGTTAAATAGTCTACAGGGAGACAATAACAGCATGTCTTCCAATGGACTAGTTTACTAGGTATCAACTCTGTGACCATGTTATATGTAGGCATCATCTAAGTAAGCAGTAAAAGAAACTCACCACTGAGCAAAGCAGCCATGTCTCAGCGGTGAGGTTGGCTGTTGCTGTTGTCGTTTTTTTTGTTTGTTTGACAATTTTTTTTGATTTAGCTGTTGGTGCATCCTTGGTTTTTGTTCTCTTGTATCATCTAAGTAAGGACTTTTGTAACAGAAGATATTACCAGACTGTGAAAGCCATATAAGTCTGTAAAACAGAGGACAAGTGTTCTAGTTTCAGTCTGATGTTTTCAATATGAATGTTTTGACTTAGGTGTTATACTGGTAAAACATGCCTTATTATCTTGTCCTATTTCATAAAAATCTGGAATTGAAACTTCGACCTAAATACTTCAAGAACCCTTTTTAAATTATTGCAAGCATTTGCTACCTCATTTGGGAGACTACAGATGGACAATATCTGACTATTATGTGTATTTGTCTTTTCTTCTTCACACATTTTTTTAAGGAGTGGTATATCAGGGATTAAATCTACCTGTGGCATAAAAACATTCTTGTCCCCAGTATGCTATTTTAATGGATTAAAGCAAAACCTATTCTATATTTTTGATGTAAAACAGTTCTTCTGCCTAATCTTTCAGATTTGCTGTTTGCATATAATTCTTACTGGAGGAAGTAGTCTATATACAAATTATAAGTTATTTTAAGTATTTAATATCTACACCTATACACACACACATACACAGACACACAAAACCACATGCCCAGCTGTTGCAGACACTTTGTTGAGTGAATGCACTTCAGATATCTCACTGTGAGCACTGTGAACAAATGGAATGCAAGGCATTCCGAACCCCCTCCCCCTCAAATATCTATCTCACTGTGAGCACCATGAACAAATGGAATGCAAGGCATTCAAGCCCCCCCTCCCTCAGATATCTCATTGTGAGCACCGTGAACAAATGGAATGCAAGGCATTCCGACCCCCTTCCCCTCAGATATCTCACTGTAAGCACTGTAAACAAATGGAATGCAAGGCATTCTGACACCCTTCCCCACAGATATCTCACTGTGAGCATCGTGAACAAATGGAATGCAAGGCATTCCGACTCCCTTCCCCTCAGATATCTCACTGTAAGCACTGTAAACAAATGGAATGCAAGGCATTCCAACTCCCTTCCCCTCAGATATCTCACTGTAAGCACTGTAAATAAATGGAATGCAAGGCATTCCGACTCCCTTTCCCTCAGATATCTCACTGTGAGCACTGTAAACAAATGAAGTGCAAGGCATTCCGAACCCCCTCCCACTCAGACATCTCACTCTGAGCACCGTGAACAAATGGAATGCAAGGCATTTAGGCCTCCTCTCCCTCAGATATCTCACTGTGGGCACCGTGAACAAATGGAATGCAAGGCATTCCGACCACCTTCCCCTCAAATATCTCACTGTAAGCACTGTAAACAAATGGAATGCAAGGCATTCCGACTCCCTCCCCCTCAGATATCTCACTGTGAGCACTGTAAACAAATGGAGTGCAAGGCATTCCGAACCCCCTCCCCCTCAGATATCTCACTGCAAGCACCGTGAACAAGTGGAATGCAAGGCATTCTGGCCCCCTCTCCCGCAGATATCTCGCGTTGAGCACCATGAACAAATGGAATGCAAGGCATTCCGACTCCCTTCCCCTCATATATCTCACTGTAAGCACTGTAAAGAAATGGAATGCAAGGCATTTCGAACCCCCTTCCCCTCAGATATCTCACTGTGAGCACCGTGAACAAATGGAATGCAAGGCATTCTGACCCCTTCCCCTCAGATATTTCACTGTGAGCACTGTGAACAAAGAGAATGTAAGGAATTCCAACCCCTTCTCCCCACATTTTTTTACTGTCACTGATTTTGCCAAATAGTGCTGCTCTATCCCTCAAGGAATGAATGATTTTCTTGTAAATAACTGAGGATTAAAGACAAACCATAATGGCAGATATTAGAGTGTTATACTTCTTATTGTTTAACAAATGTGTATGTTGAACTCATACCTCTCAAGTGTACCTCATTACAAGGAACATACCTCATCGGGGTGTTATAAAGTTCATTAATCATAGGTTCCACACTGAAAAAGTCTGTCACACATTCAGTGTTAGGAAGTTTTTAACTCATATCCATGGTAAATAGAATCATATTAGTTCATTAAATGATCTTTGTTATAAGTAAAACCAGCATATTTTAACCTTCCTATGACCTTCATAGTTAACATTGTTAGTAACCCATTAGTATGTGCTCTAAATTTTGCCTATTTGTTCCATATTATGAAGGCTAGTGTTCCTCATTGTGGAGATGGAAGGTTGAGAGCTATGGATGAATTGCTTTTTGCAGTTAACATTGTGTGTCTGTCTGTCTGTCTGTCTGTCTCTCTCTCTCTCTCTCATACACACATGTACACACACATGTGCATACTAATGCACAAGCACTTATACATACTCATGTTTCATTTCTTTTACTTCTTTATTTAGTCTTTTTTTTAATTTAACACTCTCTAAACAGCAAAGTTACATTTACAGAAAGTAAAAAATATTGGCCATTTGCTTTTTACTGTTCCACCTTCACAGTAGTTTAATTTGCTGCCGCAAAGTGGCAGGCTTGTTTTATAGCAGGCATTACCTGTACATTAACACCCTGGTAGAGAATTTTTATTCATCATCATTCAATCACTTGGATAGGTTCCTTGTCTGACAAGTTCTGCCCACTTGCAGGTGGGGGGTACATCATGAGAGTAGTATTTGGCAATGCACAGATGGTTTTCAGACTTACTTTCCCTTTATTTCTGAAGCTCACAACTTATTTTTCCTATTACCAGTTCATTTTCATATAAAAGATATTGAGATGCTACAGTTCAATTGGTAGAGACAGTGTTGAATGAATTTGCATTTCTTTTAGCATTATGTTTACTCATGTTTGATGGCTGCTTAACACTTAAGGTAAATTTATACATGAGGTCAATTCAGAGAGATCAAATTCACAGGATATTCTGATGGAATATAGGAAAGCAGTGTGGAAGCTTTTTTTTTGTTTTGTTTTTAGTCTGTATTAGTGCGTGTAGAGTTTATAGGTTCTAAAAATGAGAAAAACACTTGTACTTAAGAGTGCACACATCATCGTGACATAAGATATGACAGTCAGAGACCCAGGAAATAACAAAGTACTTTTTCTTTAGAATTCATTTAATGCTTCTCTCCTGCCAACATCCCTTTTTTGAAACATTTAGTTGTGTCTCAGTATCAAAAATGTAGTTAATATTTGTAACAGATTGTCAGATCATGATGGAAGAAAGTTACTTTTAGTTTGTTTGTTTTAATGGAGACAATAATACATTTATAACACTTAAACATAGCATCTTCTCCTAACAATGATGGCAATACTGATACAGACTGATCCATTATCCTTGAAACACTCTAAGGAATAGAACAAATTAGACTGAACTAAGTAATAACTACAAAAAGAAAGGTAATTTTAAAACACATACTATAATACTCTTACAATAAGTATTTTATAAACCTACAAACAAAAATATGGGGGAGGGAAGAATAACAGAAAAAAAGTAATCTGGAGTACTAACACCTGCAAATAATTACAGCTAAACCTTACCATTACCTTTCATAAGAAATACCAGGTCTGCACATAATAACAGTTTATGTGGTTTAAGTAAAATGCAAGTTGAATTAAGTTAACATTAACTCTATGCCAAACAAGAAAAGTTACTCAAGTGTATAACATGTTACGCTTCAATTCTAAGATATATCACCAACCAAGTTTGTTTGTTTGTGTCTTTCGGCTTTCCCCGGTTAGGGGTCGCCACAGTGGAACTCCGGTCCGCTAATGATTGGTAGTGGATTTTTATGTACCGGGTTACCAGCCCTGACGCACAACCTTCAACGAAGGCATGCCCCATTCATGTATGCCTCCACACAGAAGACACTCTAGCTGAGAATCGAACGGGATAACGTCTTGCTATGAGGGGATATGCTACCGCAGCACCACATATATCACCAACCGAGTAATTAACCCAAAAAAGGAGAGCTTTGTCCCTCATTATAATGTTGCAATAAACAATGATATGAACATTTTCAAGCAGTAGCAGCACAGGCAAAATGCAATAAATTACACAAATCTAAAAGTAGTCTTGTTAAAAAAAAATCAAGGCTGTACCTTCCAAGACTGCCCAAACTCAAGTGAAAATGTGTCAATGCATAGCAGAAGCAAAAATGTGTTTGTGCATTTGAACATTGACTCTCAAAATGCTGCTACATTAGTGCTAATCCATAAATAGAGTAAACAGCCATGCCTGCAGGAAAAAGAAAAACATATGGACTGCGATGAGATCACAGACAGAGCTGGCACAAAATGAGGCATTACAACATAGATTCTCGCTAGCCCACTTCTGAAAAGGCTAATGATAATGAAATTAAAGAAATACACAAAGTATCATTTTCATTAAGTCCATTGTTTCAATATCTGTTGTTATAATCAAATAAAATTCAAAATCATTTTCCATATAAAGTTCCAAACAAACTCTTCATGTAAACGTTGCAGCTTTTATCAAGGTACACCAGACATATTAACCTTCTAAAATATTTAATCTACATGACTTTCTGCATACATTTGCCCCTTAAGTTTTATTTTAAGCTTTGTTAATCTTATCATCATTCCTTACTTATAATTTTTTCTAGTCCTGTACATAACTGAAAATATATATTCCTTTTGAATGGAGATTGACATGCAATCTTTCCCTACATCACATCCAAATACTTGTTCATTTAATACTGATCCTGATGTTTATAAAACATCTTCATATAACATGAATCAACTATTCTTTCTTCTTCATCTCACACAAACAAGTGTTTGCCATGTACCCTACAAGTTACTTTATTTTTGTCCATAAAGTTCCATAATGAATTAAAAATTGACATAATTCAAACATATTTTTTAAACACCCTTTTTTAGAACAAATATTCTATATTGTTCTCTTGACTCATCCTCACTATATATACTTGAGAGAATGCTAAACTTTGTATAATGTCTTGGTCTCTTGTCCAGCAAAATTTTGTAATCAAATTTATTAAATGTGAGCCATGTGCTTTACTCTAAACAATGTTATTTTTCAAATAATTGCCCAAGTGCTCCAATCTATACTTCCTTAAAAGCTTTCCTTTAGCACTCAGAATTTCCTTTCCTTCCTAACCAGAGCAACTGTGCCCAATTCATTTGATCTCCTAGCATTGATGAATCTAGCTAATACCGTATTACCTATCCATGCTTCATCACTAATAATCTTAAATGTGCACTTTAAGCAAAGTGACTGAAAGGAACTTGGAAACTGCAGAGCTTTCCTCAGAGTTCAGCATGCAGGTTTTACGAATCCTACTTCTTTTACTCTTGGACCATAACTCTGTGCCAGACCTCATGACAGGGTATATATTTGGGCCTGCTGGCTCCAGCCTGTAATATGCAACGTTATTCTCAATTTTAGCTCTATAATATTCATGTTGACCTGAAGGTCAATTACATGAAAATATAATTCCTAAACAAGATATATATTTAATACTTCAATTTACCCTGTTGCTCTTGTTACAATTTTCTTTTGATTTTTTTTTTCAATCTATAGGTCATCAACCTGATTTTCATTGTATTCATTAACAGATCATAGTTCAACAAATATTAATTGAGACATACTATCTGTTTACATAATGAAGCATACGTTGTTTCTGTTAAAAATTTTATAACCTGCATATCTGAAAGATGGATATGTAATCCTATTTATTCTTGGTTGTATCCACTCTTTCTGCTATAGTATTACGTGTAGGCTGTCAATGTTGTTGTTTGTCTTTTGGCTTTTCCCGATTAGGGGTCGCCACAGTGGAACTCCGGTTTGCTAATGATTGGCAGTAGGTTTTTACGGTGCCAAGTTGCTAGCTCGACACCCAACCACACATGTCTTTCGGAACGCCACTCGACTGTGGGGAGGACATGCAGACTCCACACAGAAGGCACTCCCTGCACAGCAGCTGAGAATCGAAAGGGAGAACTTCTCGCTGTGAGGCAACAATGCTACCGCTGCACCACAGTAGGCTGTCAATATAAACCAAAATCAACCCACAGATTAATAAGCATCTCTGCATGTCTCCCTTGTTTGCCTCAAATTGTGTTGTTGTTGTCCATGCCTGAAAATTTTAGCTTGTAACCAGGACTGTGATCTTAATTTTCTTATTTACTGTTAGCCCTCTTCACTACCCACTAGACTAATTCTCTATCTCAGCTGTATATATAACTTTTGTCATACGCATTTTTATTTGAGTCTGCAACAAGATTCTTCTCCTTCTTGTATTTTAATACTTCTTGATGTAAATTTATTTTTTTATTTTTATTTTTTTTATTTAACATTTGTTGACCGGGAATGTCCGACTAGGTTCCACAGAGCCTGTTTTCAGCGGAGGCCCGGGGAGAAATGCTCCAGATGCATGTCTTTGGAATGTATTGAAATGTATTGTTAAGTCATTGATATTTTCTTTGTCATATGTAATACATGCCATTTACCTAATACCTCATTGTTGGTATAACCACTTTCTTAATTTGTTCATTAATTAAGTCGCCATGCTCTAACATTATTGCATATCTGATGTTACACCTCTCTGTTTAAATCATGAACAATAAGTTAATAACTTCTGGCTAGATATATGTTTTCAGTTTGCAATAGGATAACCGATATGATAATACTACAGAGTAAGCTATAGCAGAACCAGCACTCCTTTTGGAAAATGTGAATCAATGACTCATTATTTCACTGTCATTCAAAACTGTCAAGTCATAAATTTCAGTAAAAAAAGTTACCTTTCTTATCAATTTTAAGGTCTTTCCTTATTTTTCCAATGGTCATTTTTTTTTCAAAAATAACTTTGCTAATTCTGATATGACCCTTTCCTAGCAATCAGATCACCTCTTAATAGTATTTAATTCACGTTTCACTTTATGATATGTTATCTTACAAATCCTTAAGATCTATTGACTGTTAGTCTCTTCTTTTTCTGATAGATTATACACATTTATTAAATTTGTCCTACTTTCACATTACTAATTCTCTGTTCCCAACATAGTTAAAGCAGACTTTGCTAGCCTTGGTTTTAATCTTCAACCAACATTTTAAGAAGCTACAAACCTTCCTTTCTTTCTAACATACTTCTTCTTTTTCAGATCACAATAATGATATTTTACAAAATCTATAATCAACAATTAGTTCATCTCTTACCCAGTAGAATAGAATAAAGACAGCATCATTGCAACTAAACTTGTAAGCAGGCTATAATCTTGCTATGAATAATTACATGAATAGTAAAGACATGCCTTTAAGGCAGTAATTAGCACAAAGTATACGTTTTATTACAGTCATTTGCTCTCAGTAGTTCTATACTGCTAGGTGGTTTTGGTTATTAACTGCTCACTGAAGAAACACGTCTAAACATCTGCAGATCATATCTTAACTTTATTTGAGTAACAATTGAGTTTTTGAAAGGCTGTTTACACAAGAGTGAGAAAGAATACTCTTTACGTGAACCTGCAAAAGCAGATGAATAGACTCCCTAGGATGTGTCTGGCATGTCTCCATATCTAATTCAGACACGGTTTTCTGATGTCTGCCACTTGATGAAGGCAGTCCGGTTTCTTCACTAACATGTTTAAGTACGACTTAAAAATAACATCCCTTTTAAAAAGCCTAAGCTGTATGTATAAAGCAGATCATCATACAAAGGCAGCAATCAGAAAGTCTGAAATATATGCTTGATTTTACTGCTAAATCTTGTAATATGCACAAAGCTTTTGTCAAGTAAGAAAATGCCATCAAGGAATTAACCTATTAGACAGTATGGGATACATCTAAGCCAAATGACTCTCTGTTTCCTGAAAGCTGGCTTCCACTCCAACTAGACCCCAGCTGACACTGTTTGTGCAGGTCTCAAGTCTGTAGTAAATGTCTTCCTGTAACTGAGAAGGTACCATATGGGAATTTTTAGAATGAAGCTGTCATCCTAGTAGCTCCCAGCACTTCCTGCTGAAAAGATATAGCAACTTCCCATCATGAATACTTCTGGTCTCAGGTAACAGAAAGAACGAATTAGAAGAAAAGCATTTCCCAAAGACATCTTAAATCAACCTTAAGAAAGATTAAAGAGATAGCCACTTTATTATTTTTGTTATAGAATGTTTCTCTAAAGAAAAAACACAAAGCAGCGAAACTCCAAACAAATCACGCCAGTCACTGGAAAGGTATATTTAATCCGTTAGCACTTTCATGCATTAACAATAGATGCACTTCTTCAGACGGCCATTGTAAAAATACATTATACATATATATCCCCACCCCACAGCTCATTCTCAATTATCCAATTAAATATTTAAGGGACTATCAAAAACTATTCATTTGCTTAAATTCAGCATTAAAATACAAAATTCAAACATTAAAAATATCATTAAACAAAATATTATTACATTAATTAATTGTGTTAACTTTGAATAAAAATATTATATTAAATTAATTACCAACCTAGCGCTCTAAAGCTCTCAACTTCAGCAAACATTTCACAGAACACATTTCGTTTATACCAGGATAAACACAGGCTTCTGTCCTAAACTGCCATAGCAACTCTTGCTCTTCAAGTTTTAGATGCCATGCTCCACCCCTAGGATTTTGATACACTTTTTGTACTATGTTAAACAAAAAACTGTGATCAGGAAACTCAATAATATGCCTTGCTAACGCATTTGTAGTTACGCCTTTGGAAATAGTGTATACATGTTCATATATGCGTTGTTTTAAACGACGTTCTGTTTTCCCTAAATAAAAAAACAGAACAAAATTTACAGGAAGCTAGATATACCTCCGCAGAACTTTCATAATTATATTTATCATTACAGTGATATTTTTGACCTTTAATTTCAAAGGTTGAGCCTGTTTTTATATATTTACAGTAATTACACCATCCGCATTTAAACATGCCCTTATTAGGCTTATAACTGGTGATTACTGATTCAAATAAGTTTTTAAATGAAGGTGCCTTCTTATAGACAATAACAGGCCTAGATCCCAAAACTAGCTGGGAATTTCTATTGTTAGAAATTAATTCCCAATTATTACATAATATTTTCCTAATATGTGGTGCTAGATTATTAAACTGGGTTAAAAAACTAACATTATAATTAGTTAAAGGTTTATCGATCGATACCACTATATCACTATTACGATTTTCTTCATAAATTGAAGAATTGATCATCTAAGACCCAATTACCAATAGGGGACCCAAAAGGCCTGTTTGCCTTTTTATAGTAACCTCAGTAATAATAGAATGAATAAGTTTTTTGGGGTATCCTCTATTGATAAACATTTTAACCAATCTGTTACATTCCTCAGAAAAAAAGTCATCAGTACTACACATACGTGATGCTCGCACCACTTGAACTTTGATAACACCTTTCTTTTGGGAAAATGGGTGAAAGCTACTAAAGTGCAAAAAAGAATTACTATAAAATGGTTTCCTATAAATACTAGTAGTAAATTTATTATTCACTACATCCTTTACAATGAGGATGTCCAAAAAATTAATAGTTGACTCTGCATATTGATATGTAAATTTTAAAAAGGAGGAAAAAGAACACATTACATCTACCAAGTCTTTGGCTTCGCTTTCAGTACCCATTATGACCATGAAAATATTGTCTTGGTAACAAGTATACCAAATGGCCATTTTGTTATAGAGATCATGCTGAAACAAAAAATTGTGCTCCCAAAAAGCCATTACACTGTTAGCAAAGCTGCCCCCACATGGGGAGCCCATTGCTACACCATTTTTTTGCAAATACATTTGTTTTTTAAACATAAAAAAGTTATTGTTTAGGACAATCTCTAATAAGCTAATAATCAGGTCAATATCACTGCCTATTAGACGTTTACTTATTAGGAAGTCTCTGACCCATTCTAAGCCCAAAATCTGAGGTATTGAGGTATAGAGATCTTTGACATCTGCAGTTAAAAATCTCAAATCAGAATCAAATTCAATATTATTCAGATGTTTAAGCATGTGCCAAGAATCACGGCATATTTGCTGTTCACTTAATAATACATCTTTTAGTTTATTGTCAACCCATTTGGCACATGCATATGCAATAGACTGTCTGCCGTCTATTATCGGCCTAAAGGGCGGGTTATTCATATCCTTATGTAATTTCGGTATACCGAAAATCACAGGTACTAAAGGCGATGGCATAGTCAAGTAATGGTAAGTCTCCAAGGTAATACTACCTTCTATAAACATGTCACTTAGTATATTTCTAATCCTCTGGTATGATTGATTTAACTCATTAATAGACACTTTGATATAATCAGCTGAATCCAACATTTGAGACATTCTGTAATCATATTCATCATTACTCATAAGAATAGCACCCCCACCCTTATCGGGTTTCATGACACGTATATTACGAGATTTAACTGATGTTATAAAATCCCTTTCTTGCTCATTATAACTAAATTTACCAATTTCCTCCTTATACAATGCCCTAATATGCATATCAGTAATTTTTTCAAAAAGTGCTATATTAACATCCAAAGGCGGATTATACAAACTAGAAACATATCCAGAGCTAGAAAGGCTGAGACAATTATTGAACATAATCTGGAAGTTTAGTTTACATGTATACAATCTCAGATCGCAAAGCACACGAGCTAAGTCTGGTTTAGGCATCGGCACAAAGTTAAAACCTTTAGCTAAAAAGTCAATGAAATCCTGAGATGCTTCAAAGGAGGAAAAGTTATACAAATTAAAATCTCCAGATGTACTAGGAAAAATGTCAACAGCGCAAGGCAAATAATTGAAATTTACCTCTTGCGCTTGTGGTATTTCCGTTTCGGTTGAGAACGTTTGTTCCAGTTCAAATTCTTCTTCGCTGCATTGGCATAAGTCGCTTGAAAACCCTGCTGGGTATCTAGCGTTTGTCCCTGCCCGTCGTTGACTTGATTATTAATGTGTTGATTTTTATTGAAAATCCTTTCACTGCGCCTAACCTCCTCGTTAACATGGGTAGGTGTTGAATCAGCTAAAGGAAAATTGACGTCATCATGTTGTTCAATAAAGCCTCTATTGTTATTAGAAACTATAGCCCGTGCATTGCCATTTATCAGTGGATCCGGATAAGCAATGCCTTGTGCATAAGCAGCCTTGTCCCTATTAATTTTAAACATTTTAGTGTCCATAATTTTAAGTACCAATATGTCTATACTGGAGAAAATTCTCCTGTAATCGTATTCGTACCGTACAAAATCTGGATCAGCATGGATATCCTTATCAAGAGTATCCAATTGTTGCTTCAAATCATTAATCTGATTGTTATACTCACTGATAAGCAGCTCAAGAAAATCCAGCCCTTGTTTGTTAAATAGCTGGATCAATTTAACATACATGTCAGAATCTTTTTGTACACCAGAGGGATACTTCCATTGACGCAAACCTTTTGGAGCTATCTTCAATTTGATACATTCTTGAAAATAAAGTATTTCAAGCTGTAATTTTTTATATTTAAACAGATTCACATCAAATACTTTCAGTTTTTCTGCTATATTGTTAACATTAACATGAGCTGCATGCCGAAGCTGATCTACTTGATTTGGACAATTAGAAAAAAAGTTCAAAGGCGTATTTAAAAAAATCACTCGACCCAGGTACCAGATTATCCTGATTTTCTGGGTTACCTTGGTCATTGTTATTGTTTATACCATTATTCCCAGATAATTCAGTGGAGGTTGAGTTAGATAGATTAATAGCTGGAACACCAATAGAGCCAAGGTTATCAAAACTTCCATTAAAATGTTGCCTGGAAGAATTATTGGAACATCCAGGTACAGGGTGATGAACAGCACCTGTACACGGTCTAACAACCTTGCTAGTACCTTTAGTGTTCTGACTCGAAACTCGCTTAGCTAGATTGTCAACCCTATGGGTTAACTGCTGAATAAGAGTTGTAAGGTTGCCGATAGGATCCATCTCTCGGCTAGAAGCCCTAAAAGATCCAGATATTCCATTGGATCCAGGGCTAGTTGAAAAAAGCGACTGCGATTGTTGAGTGTCACTAGGCTCAGCCATCCAAACAGAAAAACAAGGAAAAAACTCAGACTTAGAAAAAACACAAAGCAGTGAAACTCCAAACAAATCACGCCAATCACTGGAAAGGTATATTTAATCCGTTAGCGCTTTCATGCATTAACAATAGATGCACTTCTTCAGACGGCCATTGTAAAAATACATTATACATATATACCCCCACCCCACAGCTCATTCTCAATTATACAATTAAATATTTAAGGGACTATCAAAAACTATTCATTTGCTCATTTCCATTCAGTTCTATACTGCTAGGTGGTTTTGGTTATTAACTACTCACTGAAGAAACACGTCTAAACATCTGCAGATCATATCTTAACTTTATTTGAGTAACAATTGAGTTTTTGAAAGGCTGTTTACACAAGAATGAGAAAGAATACTCTTTACGTGAACCTGCAAAAGCAGATGAAGTGTAGACTCCCTAGGATGTGTCTGGCATGTCTCCATATCTAATTCAGACACGGTTTTCTGATGCCTGCCACTTGATGAAGGCAGTCCGGTTTCTTCACTAACATGTTTAAGTACGACTTAAAAATAACATCCCTTTTAAAAAGCCTAAGCTGCATGTATAAAGCAGATCATCATACAAAGGCAGCAATCAGAAAGTCTGAAATATATGCTTGATTTTACTGCTAAATCTTGTAATATGCACAAAGCTTTTGTCAAGTAAGAAAATGCCATCAAGGAATTAACCTATTAGACAGTATGGGATACATCTAAGCCAAATTACTCTGTTTCCTGAAAGCTGGCTTCCACTCCAACTAGACCCCAGCTGACACTGTTTGTGCAGGTCTCAAGTCTGTAGTAAATGTCTTCCTGTAACTGAGAAGGTACCATATGGGAATTTTTAGAATGAAGCTGTCATCCTAGTAGCTCCCAGCACTTCCTGCTGAAAAGATATAGCAACTTCCCATCATGAATACTTCTGGTCTCAGGTAACAGAAAGAACGAATTAGAAGAAAAGCATTTCCCAAAGACATCTTAAATCAACCTTAAGAAAGATTAAAGAGATAGCCACTTTATTATTTTTGTAATAGAATGTTTCTCTAAAGAACAGCAACTCTTAATTTCATATATACACTTTGGCTAATAATTAGGTTAGGTAGCTTACCATCCCTTATCATAATTAACAGGATACATTAAAACAATTTTTCTCAGCATCTTAATGCATTGTCTTATATGTATATATTTCACATGTACATAAAGAGTTTATTCATTAAATGTATTATCACACTGCATTTTATGCATCTCTTAGCATTTTGTGTTTGTGTATGTATGTGTGTATATATATATATATATATATATATATATATATATATATATATATATATATATATGTGTGTGTGTGTGTGTGTGTGTGTTTCATTTTCTCTGAATGCACTCTGACTGGATCTGTCAATCTTCTCTTATCTGCGCTGAATCTTACCATTATATTCTGAAGTTTGCTGTATGTTAATTCTCTATATAATATGTTTTGATCAGAAAGACCATGATGTATTTCTTGCTGTTTGAGCTCTGGTTGTGGCTAAAAAGGATCAGTAAACCAGTCTAGTTACCCCATGAGCAAACAGTAAATAAATAAATACTAATTTTAAATATCATAGCTGCTCTTCAGTCATTTATGGTTGCAAGCATGCATTCACAGATCCTTTTGGTTACTTAACTTCAGAACAAGGATAATTAATGAAGAAACATATGAAAGCTTAGAAAACATGACAAAAAGATGCACAAACAACCACAGAGATATGTTTTACACTGTATACCAATGGTAGTAAAGTCTTGTCTAGAATAATAACTCGTGCACAACTTAGAAATTAAATTCCAGATTATCAGTATGCCATACTCTGAAATGTATGCCACCATGTGAAGAAATGTAGTCAAATACTCCTTCAATAAGGCAGCCATGATGGTGCAGCGGTTAGCATTGTCATCTCACAGCAAAAGATCTCCAGTTTGAATCTTGGCTGGGGTGCCTTCTGTGCGGAGTCTGCATGTCCTTCAGGTGGTCATGTGGGTTTCCTCTTGGTGCTCCGGCTTCCTCCCACATTCCAAAGACATGCAGTAAGTGGAATGGATACTCTAAATTGACCATAGGTATGAGTGTGTGTGTGTGTGTGTGTGTGTGTGTGTGTGTGTGTGTGTGTGTGTGTGTGTGAGTAAGTGGTACAGATGAACAACAGTGGCAGGGTTAGACACCCAGTGGTGTAAACCTTGGCTCAAGATGATTGTCGCTGTTGAAGTGACACACCGACCCCACGTGCAAAATGGGAAAATGGGTTGTGGACGGATGAACAAATGGCTCCTTCAGTAGTGGAATGAACTACGCATGAAGAGTACATGTCACATGTGTGGGGGAATGAGCTGTGTATGAACAGTACATGTCACATGTGTGGGGGAATGAGCTATGCATGAAGAGTACATGTCACATGTGTGGGGGAATGAGCTATGCATGAACAGTACATGTCACATGTGTGGGGGAATGAGCTATGCATGAAGAGTACATGTCATATGGGGCAGGGGCTTTGAAGTAGGTAGGGTACACTCCAAGACAACCATACAGTACTGAATAATGTTGAGGGTCTTCCTGGAAGGAAGTCATTAAATGCAAATTATGCATCATAATGCATGCAACATCTCATATATTGGACTGAGCTGATACTGTTTGGAGAAGTGTTACTGTATTTAAGAATGCAAACAGCACAGCACAGTGAGTATCCATCATAAAAATAGTTCATAACTTGCAGTGGAAGGAGGAGTTAAAGTTTGAGGGTGCAGAACAGAGTGTGTACCCTCTTCATGACTAGCAAAACAGACAATGATGGTGCGTTGGATTTTAGAATTATGAAGGCTGTGAAGAATAGGCTTTGGGAGATAAGGGCACCTACAATCCAAGAAAATTAGTTATGTAAGTAACACATATGTGCTCTATTGAAACATGGCCAGGGAGTAAGGGAGGATTTTGAGGTCTGTAAGAATTACATGGAGAAAGACAATATGTACCAAATAAGGGGAAAACTGAATGGAGCTATTTAGGTGTTTAATCAATAGCAATGCATGTCAGGTAAGATTTGCCCATAAGTAAACAGAATACCTGGCTTAAAGTTTAGAAAGTAGCTTAAAGGAAGTAAATTAGACTTGCATGTTTCACGACAGAAAAAGCTTAGTGTAAGGATGAGTCAACAAAAAAGAAGTGCACCCTTCCAGTCATCTTTTTGTGTATACATGCAAACACACATGCACACCGCCCAACCCCCACACACACACGCACACACACATATTACCTGTCTCTAAGTTGACAGAATGCCACTTTGCATGTTTTTGTTCCTGCCTTCAAAAATCATGGATCTTTGCAATCAGTTAATAATGCCACATGTTAGAGACACATTCATCATAGTATCTGTAAGTACATCATGATGATAGAGCTGTTACTCTATTAATTTTTTAAGTGAATGCACCAACTAGTTTAAAAGTTCTCCTAAATAATGTTTACTGTTCCTCCCTCCTTTATCCCAAAGCCTCCCCCTACACTGACACTCCCCCATCCCTCCCAGCTGTCCCTGATTTTAAAGGACACATCTGGTATTGACACTCTCCCATCCCTCCCAGCTGTCCCTGATTTTAAAGGACACATCTGGTATTGCCTTTTAAACTGCTGTACCCCTCGCAATACAGTAACTGTTGCAAGCACTTTATACGGCCAGACATTAGAAGTTCAAACTTCTTACTAAAAAAATGTTCCACTAATTCCCCAGTTAGAGTAGAGGGGTAATGCTCCTTCTTTGTCTGATGCTTGTTGTGTAAAAGGGGAAGGATTTAAAGCTTTTCCCCACCTTTTACTTAAAATATATATTTTCTATTTGGAAGACTTTACATAAAATATATCGGGTTATCCCTGCTGTTTACTGTTGGTGCAGTGCATTAAGGATACTCCCCTTAGACCTATGGGCACGTGGCATAATTCTTTTTAAGTGCCTTAACAGCTTGATATAAGAGTAATCCCTAGTGTCTAGTGTTCTTCTGACCCTCTTTTATACTACAAACTAAGTATCCCTGATGTCATGCTGGAAATGTTTTTGTAATCCCCCTTAAGGCATGATAGGAAAAGTAGCTAGCTAATCAGAGGTGCAAACCTTGGCTCTAGTTGATTGTCACTGCTGAAGTGACACCCTAACTCCATGTGCAAAAAATGGGAAAAAGGGAATGTGGATGGATGGTTGGATTAAGTGTAACCTATTACTGTAGGGATGTATAGGTTTGTAAGTGTTTTAGTAGGCTAATGACCACAAGGGCCTTTTTAAGCCTAGCCATGCATCCCAAATTTCTGACAAGTTCGGATACCCTTGATAAGTGTAAGCATGGGCCTGGGAGATGAACTATTTACAGGTTACCTGTGTCCATTAGAGACACAGGTGCCAAACCAGGGATGAATTTCTGATCCAATTGTCCAAGTTGCACTTGAATTGGGTTAGGGAGGAACTCTGCTTTACATGGATGGGTAGCCTGTTCCACAGACAGGGTATTCTCTGGGATACATACCTATCTCTCCAGCAGGTCCTATTTATACCACAGGCAAGGTTTAAGTCTTTAGAATGGGAAATTCTGGTGCTGTTTGTTTTGCGGATATACAGGAGGTCCATCAGAGTAGGGTCTGACAATGCCTTGCATGCCAGGCACAGATCTCTCCTCAAAAGCCTGTAGGAGACAGAATACAGGGATAGAGCCTTGAGGTGGTCTGCATAGGACATATTATGTATGCCCTGTATTATTTTAGTAAGAAACCTCTGTAGACATTCCAATTGTTGGATATGCCTGGTTAGGCACATACCATAGGGGACATTGTACTCAATGATAGGTCTGATGAATGCCAAACACAGTGGAACAATGACTTCCTTGGACTTAGATGCCATGCCTTTGTTTATAAGTTGTGCAACACAGAATGATTTATTCACCACCGTAGACAAATAATAATCAAAAGCTAAATTATTATGTATGTGTGTCCCTATGTCCCTTACTACTGGGTAAACTCTAAGCAGTGTGTTGCCAATATAATAGTTACTAGGGATGGATGACTTCTTTGTTAATGTTAGAAAGTTTAGATGTGACAAACACATACACACACATACACACCCACAGGTACTTTACCTATCCCCTACCTAACCCAACTCTGACTTCCAAGGCAGACACACACACACATATATATATATATATATATATATATATATATATATAGATATACATATATATATATATATATATATATATATACATATATATAGATATACATATATATATATATATATATATACATATATATATGCAATATATATATAGATATACATATATATATATATATATATATATATATATATATATATACATATATATATAAAACACACATTTATATATAGCAGCTTGAAATCAGACAGCTAATATCACCAATATATAAAACAACAAATAGTGGTACAATACAAAATCTTAGTTTGGGGCCAGTGAAGCCAAAATAAACTGGCCATACCAACTATTGACAAAAGTTTAATCTGAAAATGTCACTACTCATCCACAGTCTAGAACATTTCTTTAATTGATCCTCAATTGATCTCTTTTTATTTTCTCCCTTTCTGCCTTAATCTCCAGTAACTAAGCTGTGTTTGTACTTTTATTTCTCCTACCAGTTCAACTTCTTATTTCTTTCCAGTTCACTGTCCATTCTCTATGTCATTTCATAATCCCTTTCAAATATATTCTTTGCTTATACACCTAAACTACATATGTCTTTTGTCTTAAACTATAACCTATTAAGTTCATAACCAGCCATCAGCTACTGTAATAAATGGTGCACACACTATAAATTTATTTTATGACACATCAAAGGAAATATTATAAGTACCGTAACACTGAATGCTTAAATTATGAGATTTTGACACTATGCTACATCCAATTCTCATACAATTGTTCTAAATGAAATATCTGTAACTAACTTACATGTATAAAGATGCTACGTCAACTACACTTTATTGTATTATATATAGAAAGTACTAGAAATTGTACAAACTTTGACTACAACTGCATGCTACCATCATACAATGCAAACTATTTATATTGTATAAACAACAAAATGTACAGTCACACTGTGCTGTAGTTTGAGATGAAATGGCTCTTTGGGTCCTTGGACCAGCCAACTGACCATGTCATCAAATCAAGTAAAATAAAATAAAATAAAATAAAATAAAATAAAAATATCCCATGTGATACATATACAGCAGTCAAGCATGGAAGTGTCTCAATTATTTTATACCATGCCTAGAGAATAGCAAACAAATATGGGTAGTGTCTTCTGACAGCAAGCTCCTTGGAAGCAGGACCCACTCAAGTGGCTAGGAATACTGAGTTATCTAACACTGTAATGAACAAAATAATGATATTTGCAAGTATGACCTAGCAGGAGTTGTATTGCCATTGATTGAAGGACCAGTAACAATGTCTGATTTGCACCACTAATGCACAGGTAATTTATTCTTGCAGCATAACAACAGCTAACAGTCTGCTACTGTACTCATCATGGTCTTTGGGATGTGCACTGCAGTCTTGCCTTTTCTTGCCAGCATTGATGTGCATTTGTCACTGCTACAACTACACAGAATCAGTCAAGCTGTATGTTACTGCACTCATACAGTTTCATCTTTTTTTTAAAGATGAAATATGCATTAAGCATAACACATATTGATACCTGCACTGGTATTTTTCAATTTCCACAAAACGTAAAAGCTGCCATTGCTTAAATGAAACATTTTTGTACAGCAGAATTGTATGTCAATAGTGGGATGTGGAACAAAGATTTGACACCCTACTTCCACTCACCCCCTTTAATTTGATAACTCAACAGGTAGAGGTAAACATCCACAGAGTAACTCTAGGAGTCAGATATGACTTGTACGACGGGGACAGAGAAAGACAACAAGAGAAAGAGCAAGTAAATGTGCATACTGGGAGAAACTGCACTTCTGCAAAAAGACAGTACTTCTGAAAAATGGTGCTGTTGTCCATCTTGTCACTAATTCTGTGGAAAAAGGTCATAATAGCGCAACAGGTTGGTCAGCGTTTCTAAGAAACATGTAGGATTATAAGATACACTTTCCCCAAGTTAAGTAAAAATAGAAATGGGCACTGGTTGGGGGGATACATATTATCAATATGTTTTAATGCCTTAGCTTTGCTGAAACTTGTCTAGTTAAGAACCATTAACCAAATTCATAACTCAAAGGTGACAATCTTCCAAAGTTAGTCTCAAATTATTGCCATCTTCTTCTGGACATGTTTGGAATATCATTTTAAAGTACATTCATTTAAATGGCAAATGATAAGCACTATAATTTATAAGGAAAAATTACTACAGTCTACGAAACACGTTTAGGAAATTGTATAAATACTTAAAGTGGGACAAAAAAAATCAGACAAAACATTATTGGACAGCAAAGATCAAGAAGTGGAAGTTTGGAACTTGACAGGAAGAAAAAGATAGAAGACCTGGAAGGTTTTGCTTAACAGTATTTTAATTGGAGGAGAAGCACTAACAAACTGGAAGAAACCTGTGGTGGCTGTAATACCTAAAGATTGCAAATACATATCAGATCCAGCTTCATATATGCCAGTTTTGATTCTAAACCATGATTATTAAGTGTTATGTCCTTATTGGCTAAAAGAATGGCAAGAGAATGCCAAAATTAATAGTTATGGATTAATTTGGTTTTCTGGAGAGGAGACAAACTTTTGACAATGTTAATAGACCAATGACGATCCCAAGGGAAGTAACATGTAAGAAAATGCCACTGTTGTTGGTGGGTCTTGATGCATAGAAAGCATTCTTCAGAGTAAGCTGGGATTTTATTAGTAGGGCAACGAAAGCACTCACATTTCCTGACATAATAATAAGGTTAATTAGGAGGATATGTGAGGGATTGGAGGTGAAAATTGAAGCCGGGGGGGGTTCTCTCTGATCAGTTCTATTTGAAATAGAGAATCAGGCAGAGGTTTCCGCTTTCTCTTTCTCTTTTTCTTTTGTGTTATATTTAGAACCACTGGCAACAAAAATAAGGGACTCAGAAATTCACAGATATAATTTGATTGGCAATCAGAAAAAGTTGCCTTTATTTGCAGATGATATTATTTTCGACAGTTCAGTGTTGTGGAACATTTTGAGACAGTTTCAAGTCTTTTCAGGATCCAAAATTAATGAAGATAAAACAAAGATAATAGCTGTAAACTATGTACCCACACACAAATTGGTTCAGCAATATTCATATTTACTGGGACATGATAAAATTAAGTACTTAGGACTATGGTTCAAAAAGGATTTTGTTATGACAGCTAAAGATATGTGGGAATCGATTAACAAAAGATAATACAAAAATGGAGAAACTAGAAGCTCTGTTTTATGGGTATGGATAGCAAAAAACAAGCACTGAAAATGTTTTAGTCCTTTTCAGTTTTACATGGGTCAGGCAAATTTTTTATCAACCACAGGAGTAGTTGTGGATAGAATTAATAAAGAGTTGAAGGATTTTAGCTGGGAGGACAAGAGGGCAAGAGCCAAGAGGGATAAGTTGATCCTAACCATAGTACAAGGTGGTTTGGGATTACCTAATCTGATGGGGTATTTCAGACCTACACAGATAAGGCTCCTATACATAGCACAAGCAGAAAGCTATAATTCAAAATGGTAAGGGATGATAATGAAACAAGGGGGAAGCTCAAGAAACAAAGAGACTGGGATTTTGGATGCAGAACCTTAAGCGGAATAATAATAACCATGCAGAATATTAGATTTATAAACAGCAGAAAGTATTCTAAAGACTAAGCCAACATGGGAATGGAGGAAAGAGACTCTGCTGATAAGGGTGACTGCAATTTGGGGTGCAGAGAATAGGCAAGAGGGGGTTGGGATTTGCTGGAGAAAACTGGAAAAGGAACTAAGGTATAAGAAGCAAATAATTACAGAGGGTAAGGTAATAGAATGAGAAAAAGGCCAACGATACATTTAGAGTTCAGGTTAGAGATTGCCTTCTATATCAAGGATTGATATTACAGTATAGGCAAAGAGAAAGGAATGGGGATCCTAAGTGAAAGACCAGCACTGGTAGAGTTTAGTAAAACCTAGAACAGAAACTGCTGTTCAAAAATGATAATTAGTAGGGCATATAAAATATTGCATGACAACAATAGGAATCAAACAGAGGAGGTTAGAAAGGACTGGAAAGAGGGATTTGATAAGCAATTCACAAAGAAACAATGGGAGGATATATGTATAGCTACCAAATATGCAACACAGTCTAGAAGATTTAGCATTTTTGCTTGGAAATGTTTGCATATATATTTTTATACCCCAAGTAGACTCCAAAGAATTTTTCCTCAGGTAGATTGCAAATGTTAGAGGTGACATAGGGAAGAAAGGTATAATTGGGAACATATTTTTAGGAGTATTATGAGTTGACTTTAAAAAAAATTCCGACAGACTACTCTGTCAGAAATATTATGTGAGCAAATTGGTGAAACTAAGGAAATAATTTTTTGTGGTGCTATACAGAATCAGATTTGTCTAGACACAGTAAGGCCTTCCTGAATTTAGTTATGGCGGCTGGCAAAAAAGCAGTTTCTAGAGAAGGGAAATCAAAGTCTAAACTGTCAGTACTAGAAGTAGTGAATATAGTAACAACAATAAAAGAACTGGAAGTGGGATCTTTAGAAAAGGGTAAGAGTAAATTAGGTAGAAAAACATGGGAATTGTGGGAACAATACATGCAGAATAATGTTATGGAGGAGGAATGAGGTTTAAGGAAAGGCAGGAATTGAATGAGCTATGTAATGTGCTGTACAGAAGATTATATGTGATGTCTAACATTTGCAATGAAAATATGTCAATATGTTTTTTTTTTCATTTATATAAATATATGATTGCCTATGTCATAAGTGATAATCCAGTAAAGACATTTTGTGTTAAAAAAAAGAAAAGAAATTTACACATATGAAACAGGTTAAACGCAAATGATCCTGGAGTAAACACTACAAGACTATTACTGAAACATTACTGATGCCCAGCTGTACTACTGCACACTACAAGACTATTACTGAAACATTACTGATGCCCAGCTGTACTACTGCACACTACAAGACTATTACTGAAACATTACTGATGCCCAGCTGTACTACTGCACACTACAAGACTATTACTGAAACATTACTGATGCCCAGCTGTACTACTGCACACTACAAGACTATTACTGAAACATTACTGATGCCCAGCTGTACTACTGCACACTACAAGACTATTACTGAAACATTACTGATGCCCAGCTGTACTACTGCACACTACAAGACTATTACTGAAACATTACTGATGCCCAGCTGTACTACTGCACACTACAAGACTATTACTGAAACATTACTGATGCCCAGCTGTACTACTGCACACTACAAGACTATTACTGAAACATTACTGATGCCCAGCTGTACTACTGCACACTACAAGACTATTACTGAAACATTACTGATGCCCAGCTGTACTACTGCACACTACAAGACTATTACTGAAACATTACTGATGCCCAGCTGTACTACTGCACACTACAAGACTATTACTGAAACATTACTGATGCCCAGCTGTACTACTGCACACTACAAGACTATTACTGAAACATTACTGATGCCCAGCTGTACTACTGCACACTACAAGACTATTACTGAAACATTACTGATGCCCAGCTGTACTACTGCACACTACAAGACTATTACTGAAACATTACTGATGCCCAGCTGTACTACTGCACACTACAAGACTATTACTGAAACATTACTGATGCCCAGCTGTACTACTGCACACTACAAGACTATTACTGAAACATTACTGATGCCCAGCTGTACTACTGCACACTACAAGACTATTACTGAAACATTACTGATGCCCAGCTGTACTACTGCACACTACAAGACTATTACTGAAACATTACTGATGCCCAGCTGTACTACTGCACACTACAAGACTATTACTGAAACATTACTGATGCCCAGCTGTACTACTGCACACTACAAGACTATTACTGAAACATTACTGATGCCCAGCTGTACTACTGCACACTACAAGACTATTACTGAAACATTACTGATGCCCAGCTGTACTACTGCACACTACAAGACTATTACTGAAACATTACTGATGCCCAGCTGTACTACTGCACACTACAAGACTATTACTGAAACATTACTGATGCCCAGCTGTACTACTGCACACTACAAGACTATTACTGAAACATTACTGATGCCCAGCTGTACTACTGCACACTACAAGACTATTACTGAAACATTACTGATGCCCAGCTGTACTACTGCACACTACAAGACTATTACTGAAACATTACTGATGCCCAGCTGTACTACTGCACACTACAAGACTATTACTGAAACATTACTGATGCCCAGCTGTACTACTGCACACTACAAGACTATTACTGAAACATTACTGATGCCCAGCTGTACTACTGCACACTACAAGACTATTACTGAAACATTACTGATGCCCAGCTGTACTACTGCACACTACAAGACTATTACTGAAACATTACTGATGCCCAGCTGTACTACTGCACACTACAAGACTATTACTGAAACATTACTGATGCCCAGCTGTACTACTGCACACTACAAGACTATTACTGAAACATTACTGATGCCCAGCTGTACTACTGCACACTACAAGACTATTACTGAAACATTACTGATGCCCAGCTGTACTACTGCACACTACAAGACTATTACTGAAACATTACTGATGCCCAGCTGTACTACTGCACACTACAAGACTATTACTGAAACATTACTGATGCCCAGCTGTACTACTGCACACTACAAGACTATTACTGAAACATTACTGATGCCCAGCTGTACTACTGCACACTACAAGACTATTACTGAAACATTACTGATGCCCAGCTGTACTACTGCACACTACAAGACTATTACTGAAACATTACTGATGCCCAGCTGTACTACTGCACACTACAAGACTATTACTGAAACATTACTGATGCCCAGCTGTACTACTGCACACTACAAGACTATTACTGAAACATTACTGATGCCCAGCTGTACTACTGCACACTACAAGACTATTACTGAAACATTACTGATGCCCAGCTGTACTACTGCACACTACAAGACTATTACTGAAACATTACTGATGCCCAGCTGTACTACTGCACACTACAAGACTATTACTGAAACATTACTGATGCCCAGCTGTACTACTGCACACTACAAGACTATTACTGAAACATTACTGATGCCCAGCTGTACTACTGCACACTACAAGACTATTACTGAAACATTACTGATGCCCAGCTGTACTACTGCACACTACAAGACTATTACTGAAACATTACTGATGCCCAGCTGTACTACTGCACACTACAAGACTATTACTGAAACATTACTGATGCCCAGCTGTACTACTGCACACTACAAGACTATTACTGAAACATTACTGATGCCCAGCTGTACTACTGCACACTACAAGACTATTACTGAAACATTACTGATGCCCAGCTGTACTACTGCACACTACAAGACTATTACTGAAACATTACTGATGCCCAGCTGTACTACTGCACACTACAAGACTATTACTGAAACATTACTGATGCCCAGCTGTACTACTGCACACTACAAGACTATTACTGAAACATTACTGATGCCCAGCTGTACTACTGCACACTACAAGACTATTACTGAAACATTACTGATGCCCAGCTGTACTACTGCACACTACAAGACTATTACTGAAACATTACTGATGCCCAGCTGTACTACTGCACACTACAAGACTATTACTGAAACATTACTGATGCCCAGCTGTACTACTGCACACTACAAGACTATTACTGAAACATTACTGATGCCCAGCTGTACTACTGCACACTACAAGACTATTACTGAAACATTACTGATGCCCAGCTGTACTACTGCACACTACAAGACTATTACTGAAACATTACTGATGCCCAGCTGTACTACTGCACACTACAAGACTATTACTGAAACATTACTGATGCCCAGCTGTACTACTGCACACTACAAGACTATTACTGAAACATTACTGATGCCCAGCTGTACTACTGCACACTACAAGACTATTACTGAAACATTACTGATGCCCAGCTGTACTACTGCACACTACAAGACTATTACTGAAACATTACTGATGCCCAGCTGTACTACTGCACACTACAAGACTATTACTGAAACATTACTGATGCCCAGCTGTACTACTGCACACTACAAGACTATTACTGAAACATTACTGATGCCCAGCTGTACTACTGCACACTACAAGACTATTACTGAAACATTACTGATGCCCAGCTGTACTACTGCACACTACAAGACTATTACTGAAACATTACTGATGCCCAGCTGTACTACTGCACACTACAAGACTATTACTGAAACATTACTGATGCCCAGCTGTACTACTGCACACTACAAGACTATTACTGAAACATTACTGATGCCCAGCTGTACTACTGCACACTACAAGACTATTACTGAAACATTACTGATGCCCAGCTGTACTACTGCACACTACAAGACTATTACTGAAACATTACTGATGCCCAGCTGTACTACTGCACACTACAAGACTATTACTGAAACATTACTGATGCCCAGCTGTACTACTGCACACTACAAGACTATTACTGAAACATTACTGATGCCCAGCTGTACTACTGCACACTACAAGACTATTACTGAAACATTACTGATGCCCAGCTGTACTACTGCACACTACAAGACTATTACTGAAACATTACTGATGCCCAGCTGTACTACTGCACACTACAAGACTATTACTGAAACATTACTGATGCCCAGCTGTACTACTGCACACTACAAGACTATTACTGAAACATTACTGATGCCCAGCTGTACTACTGCACACTACAAGACTATTACTGAAACATTACTGATGCCCAGCTGTACTACTGCACACTACAAGACTATTACTGAAACATTACTGATGCCCAGCTGTACTACTGCACACTACAAGACTATTACTGAAACATTACTGATGCCCAGCTGTACTACTGCACACTACAAGACTATTACTGAAACATTACTGATGCCCAGCTGTACTACTGCACACTACAAGACTATTACTGAAACATTACTGATGCCCAGCTGTACTACTGCACACTACAAGACTATTACTGAAACATTACTGATGCCCAGCTGTACTACTGCACACTACAAGACTATTACTGAAACATTACTGATGCCCAGCTGTACTACTGCACACTACAAGACTATTACTGAAACATTACTGATGCCCAGCTGTACTACTGCACACTACAAGACTATTACTGAAACATTACTGATGCCCAGCTGTACTACTGCACACTACAAGACTATTACTGAAACATTACTGATGCCCAGCTGTACTACTGCACACTACAAGACTATTACTGAAACATTACTGATGCCCAGCTGTACTACTGCACACTACAAGACTATTACTGAAACATTACTGATGCCCAGCTGTACTACTGCACACTACAAGACTATTACTGAAACATTACTGATGCCCAGCTGTACTACTGCACACTACAAGACTATTACTGAAACATTACTGATGCCCAGCTGTACTACTGCACACTACAAGACTATTACTGAAACATTACTGATGCCCAGCTGTACTACTGCACACTACAAGACTATTACTGAAACATTACTGATGCCCAGCTGTACTACTACATATTCATGGAATCAGTAACCGCTGATTTCGCTACAGTAACTGTGCTGCATTTGATTGACATGCAATTATTCTAACCTAAAATGTTTAAATCTTTTGGAGGATATAAGCTGAATAATATACAAAACACAAAAAGCCTTTTTTTTTTCAAGAAGTAAGCCACCTGCGCCCCTACAAGGGAGTGAGCTTTAACACCTGTAATTGTTATAAATATCTGTATTTATATACTGTTATCCAGACCTCTTAACTATACCTATTTGGGAAGTCTGTACCTATTTCCAGGCTTTATTTACCCCTGCATGTGATGTACCAAGTTTTTGGAGAGATGTCCCTATATTCAGGCTTAATTTACTCCTTTGCCAAATTTTCTGAATCAGCAAACTCAACGTAATTGTAGAAACAAATACCAAAAAATGTAAAAGAAATCCAGGCCACCTTATGAGGTAAATAATATCCCCATCAGACAAGATTTGTTAAGTTGAAGCTGTTAAGTTTACAAAAAAAAGAAATATATGTATATATATACAATATAACCAATACACTAGTGTCACCAAATATTTAAAGAAAGAAGACCCACATCTTACATCTCCCTTTTTCAGAAGCAAAACTAAATGACTTTGTTAAGGTAGATTTTTGAAATATCAGTCATTATTGCTACAGGTTTTAGTCTGTGTCTTTGATAATTTGCATATATTTATGCATCATTTTTGTCACTCCATTTCTCACTCCATTGTTTTAAAAACGTATGTCTCTAAACAGTATCTCACATTCTCACTGCAGCTGGGGAGAGTTGTGTGCTCTTTGGTATTCAGAATTCAAGCTAATTAGACATCTAGATTTGTGGCTGGATGTACTTACTTTTCAAGAATCTTTGTACCTACTTTCAGTATCTGCAGGTTGAGAAGTATGCAATGTGCTTTGATTGACAGAAAACATGTTGAAAAAGTTCAGTGATTATTTTTATTTAAACTAATATTTTTATTTAAACAAATATGTTAGCTTTGCAACAACCGAAAACTCCCCCAGAAATTAAATACACTAACTCCATGGACAACTGCAGAGAAAGAGGAAAATCCCTGAATTACATTACAAACTACAACAGACACTTTTACCACCATTGTACATTATCAACTAATGCATACTGTTGCCAAACCAATAGCACCCATTATATTTATATATATATATATATATATATATATATATATATTTATATATATATATATATATATATATATTTATATATATATATATATATATATATATATATATATATATATATATATATATATATATATATATATATAAATATACAAACACAGACACACACACACACACACACACATATATATATATATATATATATATATATATATATACATACACATGCACATACATATACATACACACACACACAATGTATATATATATATATATATATATATATATATATATATATATATATATATATACACACACACACACACACACACACACACACACACACACACACACACACACACACACAGGTCCACTTCTAAATCCTGAAAGCTCATAATCTTGAAATTCAAAATACTAAGTCCAAAATCTTGAAAGTCTAAAATACTGAAAACACAAAATACAGAATTTCATAATATTGAAAAAACAGAGTACACCAACACTTAAAATATTTCAGCACAACTACATAACAAAACATATTACTCTTCTCCAACTATAAGCAGGGGGGAAAGCCTCCTGCACCCATTATGTGGGGGGCTGTGCCCCCCACTCCCCCCACTACTTAAATATATCAATTCCAAGATCGCACTCCACAGAGGAAAATGGCAAACATACCATTACGTGCTTCACAACTGTCTGTTGTAACCTTAGTCATGTTCCATTTTAATTTGCTATACAACATAACCCATCTTAGTGTAGTAAAGTGCAATCTCGGAGTTGATATATTTAAGTAGCAGGAGGTGTCAGGGGGGTGCTGCCCCCCCCCATTAAAAGTTGGAGTAAACTAATATGCTTTGTCTTTTATTTGTTTGTCTGTCTACTTCTGCTGGAGTATAGTAAGTGTTAGTATCCTGTAGTTGTTTTCAATATTATGAAATAGAGTATTTTGAGTTTTCAGTATTTTGAACTTTCAAGATTTTGGACTCAGTATTTTGAATTTCAAGATTATGAGCTTTCAAGATTTAGAAGTAGACCCATATACACATATATACATATACATATACACATATATACATATACACATATACACATATACATATATACATATATACACATATACATATATACATATATACATATATACACATATACCCATATACACATATACACATATACATATACTACCTCTGAGGTCACACAAGCTTGGAGACAGGAGAACGGGGAAAACAAGCATGCAGCAGGACATGAAAAGTATACCTTTCACATGACAATCTTAAAACATGCTTGCAAAGCTAAATGGAAATGTGTACGTTTACTTGTATTAAGTTATATGTTGTATTCGTTTCTCCATTGCTGTAAGATTAACTTGTCACAAACCCTTCTGCACTTGATATATAAGTAAATTCACTTTGTCTTTAGCAACAGCAATGCTAATAATAATCTGGCAGAAAAAGAAAGAGGTTTTCTCTAGCAAACACATTAACCCGAACATAAGAAGAATGAAATCATCTATTTTCACAAACTTAAATGCATGCTAAGCATGTCTTTGCCCTCATTCCAGAGTATGTTCCTAACAATTTAAAATCATGATTTAGCAGTTCTTCCCTTTTTTAAACATTTATGTGCTCTTTATCAACTTCATTGTTTGCCACTCTAAATTGTTTTCTTCAGAGTTTATCCTCCTGGCTGTTAACAACTTACTGAGTGGTATAGTTCGGACTTTTTCCCAGAAAACGTTGTCGTAGCAATGTGCTTGCATTCCTTACTTCTTTCCCTCCAGTGCGAAATGTAAAATCCATTTGCTGGTTCACAGCAGCTACTAAACCAGCACAAATATCAAGCAAGTTCAATCACAATGGAGTTGGCAACAGGGGCGCTTAGAAAGCAAACTTATTATCTTTTACTGGCAAAGTGTGTTACTGGGAAGGTGTACCTCCAGCTAAGAACTGATGCTTCTTACAAAAACAAGCTGTTTCTAAAACAAGGATACATAGAAGCACACAAAATCTTATATACGAACAAATGTGGTACCCAATTATGAATCCTGTGATAAATTCAGGTCTGAAACTAAGTCAAAAAATGTCATCCCGCTTTTATTTTTCAAATGATAAAAATTAAAAAACACAGAGATGCTGTTTGTGAATCTTACTGTAAAATCAGTGGAAGAAGATGTGTATAATATATATTTTACCAGTTATAGCACAAAAAAATGAAAGATAACAGTGCCACAATCCAACTAAAGAAGCAAACCATTTAACAGATAGTACATAAATGTGTTTACACTTAAAACAGCACATAACTGGTGAATCTCATAAAGAATTAATGACTGCAACAGAAAGCTCCACAAAGAGCTGATGTAGCAGGTACAAGACACAAAGTGCTGCCAACTGCAAATGGTTCACAATAATTACCAGTTTTTATGTTACAAAGAAATGGAGGACAACAGGAAGATCTATTGGGGACACAAACAAAAACATTAAAGGTTTTTTTTAATCTGCAAATGAGAAAGGCCATAACACTTCAAAATCTTCCTGTTGGTTTAGCATAAATTATTAAATACAGCTGTAATACAAAAAAGCAGTTAAAAATTCAGCTTGTATTACTGAAGTACCTTACAAGACAACCAAAACCTTGATCCCTAAGCAAACAGTAGAATTAATACATTCTAAAGTCAACTGTGAGATAAAAGTGGCATTAACACATTTATCAATCACTATTTAAGTTGTTGTTGTTGTTTGTCTTTCAGCTTTTCCCAGTAAGGGGTTGCCACAGTGGAACTCCGGTCCGCTAATGATTGGCAGTAGATTATTATGAAATGCCGGGGTGCCAGCTCAACGCCCAACCTTCAACGAAGGCACGCCCATTTACACACGCATGTCTTTCGAACGCTACCCAATCGCGGGGAGGACATGCAGACTCCACACAGAACGCACTCCCAAGCCAAGCCGAGAATCGAACGGGAGAACCTCTTGCTGTGAGGTAACAATGTTATCGCCTTACCACCGCGGAACCATCAGTTACTATTTAAGTATACCTCTGAAAATATACTATTGCAAATTTAAACAAGTGTAATTTTCTGCCTACAATGTGAGAAGGAGAAAATAATTGCATTCGCTATTCACAGTAGTAATAGCAATCTCCACAAACTTAAACAAATGGTCAAGTGACAGCAGATGTAAAATCATACCTCTGTCCATCCTACATGTATTTCCTTTGCATGCATATTTTAGAATCACAACAGAGAAGGTAATGAGTGGGACTTTGGTTTTAACTAGCTTATTATTTGTTCGAGTCACAGTTGCCAAGAAATTCACCTAAACAGCAAAGTTTGAAAGGTGACTCCATGTTAATTGTGATTCCAAAATATACCTAGAATATAAGTGAAGAGTGGAATAATAAGCTGAAGGAAATCCTTGGAAGACTAAACCTAGCCCAGCTGCAGCTTATCAGGTTTATTCAAGGTAAGCAAGGCGTGACTGATAACACTGTAAGTAAGTCAATGTTCATGGAAAAGTACAGTTTTGTACCTACCATAAATGTAGATGTCCGATAGATATGCAACTGCAGTCCTGACATATGGGTTGTTCTGCCTCAGGCAGCCCTTCAGTCGGCTGGATTCCAAAGTCTGGGTCCAGCGTCGGCCGATGTCGCCTACTCCCCGACGTCAGAGCGGCTGGGGTATAAAGGCATCCGCCGACACTATCTTCTTCAGTGTTTCTTGCCCCAGATGCCAGGTACCCTCCAAAGAAGGCTAAATTTGGTGAATGGATGAAAAATTCCAGACATGCACAACAGTAATAAACAGATACACCATAACAGATATCCCCAGCTAATAGAGGAGAGGGGGAATGGATCCAAAAGGAAAAATGCAGAGAGGTAGGAGGGAGGGAAAACCTGACTGCAGTTGCATATCTATCGGACATCTACATTTATGGTAGGTACAAAACTGTACTATGTCCTTCAAGAATGCAACTGCAGTCCTGACATATGGGTTGAATACCATAGCCAAGCTGGGGGTGGTAGGATCTAAGAAAGGGATGGTGTAGCTAAAATGCCCTGCAGGACTGCCGAAGCAAAGCCTGCTCGTGATCTGGAGTATAAAGGCAGGTTGTAATGTTTGGTAAATGTATGCACGGAGCTCCATGTAGCAGCCTCTAGAATGTCCTTTGTAGCCACTTCTCTTAGAAAGGCTGTGGATGTGGCTATAGCTCTGGTGGAGTGTGGCCTAATATTGGCTGGCACCCCTTTTCCATGGAAAGAGTAACAGAATCTGATGCAGTTTCCAATCCATTTTGAAATTGTTTGTTTGGAGATTGCCTTTCCTTGTACACCAGCACCATAGGCTACAAAAAGTTGATCAGACTTTCTGGTGGTCTTTGTTCTGTCCAAGTAGTAGCGTAATTGTCTGTGTATGTCCAAAGTGTGCAGCAGATTTTCCCCCTATTTTGAGGATTGGGAAAGAAGGTAGGCAGGTGAATTGCTTGATTTAGAAACACCCTGGATATCACTTTTGGCATGAATGAAGGATTGGTTCTTAGAGAAACTCTGTCCTGATTTAAAATGAGAAAGGGAGGTACTGCCATGAGGGCCTGTATCTCCGAGACTCTTCTTGCTGAGGTAACTGCCAACAGGAAAAACATTTTCCAGGAGAGAAATTGCATTTCTGAAGATGCTGCTGGTTCAAAAGGAGGAAGAGTTAATTTTTCCAAGACGAAATTGAGGTCCCATGCAGGTACTGTTGGTTTTCTGGGAGGTTTGATATTCTTTATCCCTCTTAGAAACTGTCTTAGCAAGGGATGTGAAAACACAGGTGGATCACAGTTGTATTTTGCTGAGATTGCTGAAGCGTGAATTTTTATGGAAGAATATGAGAGACCACTATGAAACATTTCTGCCAAGTATTCTAATATCTGTGGTATGCTCATTACTGATGCATCCTGACCCTTGTTGGCATTCCAGATGATGAATCTCTTCCACTTGGCTAAATAGGTTTTTCTGGTGGAAGGTCTGCGCGCTTCCAGTAAGATTTCTTGCACTTTTTCGGAAAGAGAGATATGGGTGAAAGTCATGGAACCATTCAAGCTGTCAGCTGCAATGTTTGCAGGTTTTGATGAACAGTCCTGTAATTGTGCTGAGTTAGAAGCAGAGGCCATTGAGGCAAGGGCCACGGTTTGGTGTGAGTTATGCTCAGTAGCAATGGATACCAGTGCTGCCTTGGCCAGTCTGGAGCTATCAAAATTCCTTTTGGTTGCTCTGCTTTGATCTTCAGTAACACCTTGGTCAGTAATGGTAGAGGAGGGAATGCATAAATTGTCAGGGAATTCCAGCTGAAGGAGAGAGCATCCGTTCTCCTGGCTAGGGTGAACAGAACTTCTCCAGATGATGATTGAGGTGAGAAGCAAAGAGATCTATGTCCGGTCTTCCCCATGCACTTGTTATTTGTGAGAAAATGTGTGGATGCAGCATCCATTCGTGCAGATTCCAAGAAATTTCTGCTCAGCCTGTCCGCCAGAACATTGTCCTTGCCTGGAACAAACTGGGATTGCAAGTGGATGTTCAGATTCAGGGACTTTTCCCAAAGAGTCATTGTTAGTCTGCAGCGGGGGTAAGAGTGAGTGCCTCCCTGCTTGTTTATATACCACATGACAGTGGTGTTGTCTGTCCTTATTAGCAGATGACCTTGTTGAAGGGATTTCCCGAAGGCCTCGATTGCATGTATCACTGCCAACATCTCTTTTTGATTTATGCGCAGATGCATTTCCCTGGGAGTCCATTGCCCTTGAATGCATCTGCCCTCCACCATCCATGATCTGAGGCATCTGTTGTAATGGTTTGACTTGCTAGAGGTTTGTTGAAAGACATGCCTTTGTTTAAATGACGTGCTTGAGTCCACCACAAAAATTCCCTTTGCAGGCATGGAATGAGTGGTATTACGCTTCTAGATTGTGGCTGTGTTGAGACCATAAGTTTTTAGGTACCATTGTAGCTTTCTCATGTGTAGTCTTGCCAGAGGTACCAGAAGAATGCAAGATGCCATGAACCCCAGGGCCTGCAGGATTTTCCTTGTGGTCAGCTGGGTGAGCTTTGCTAGGCTTTTGAAGTAATCCGGTAAATGTTCTTGTTTCTCCTCTGTGAGGAAAGCCATTTGTGATTGTGTGTCCAATTTGGCTCCTAGAAAAATAATCTGTTGGGATGGCAGTAGTCTTGATTTTTGAGTGTTGACTGTGTATCCCAAAGCCTGTAGTAATTGAATGACATAGTCCAAGTTTCTTATCAAGGTTTGTTTGCTGTCTGCTTGTATAAGGCAGTCGTCCAGGTAAGGGTATATTTGAATCCCTGAGCCTGCAATGTGCAACTACTGATGCCAGGCATTTCGTGAATATTCTGGGCTAGTAGATAAGCCAAATGGCAATGCTGAGAATTGATAATGCTCTGACCCTGCAAGAAATCTGAGGTATCTTCTGCAACTGTGTCTGATTGGGACATGTAGGTATGCCTCCTTGAGGTCCAGAGTAACCAGCCAAGACCCCTTGCCCAGCATGGGAAGGAGTTGCTGTAAAGTCAGCATTTTGAATTTTGGCACAATGAGAAAAGTGTTTAGAGCGGACAAGTCCAGTATAGGTCTCCATTGCTTTTCTTTTCTTGGAACAAGGAACAGTCTTCAATAGAATCCCTGGCCTTGTTCCTGAGGAGGAACCTTTTCTATTGCTTTTATTTGTAACAGCTTTGAAACTTGTATGAGTGCCTCTGCCCTTTGATTTTGTGGCAAATTTGGCATGCCTTGTCTCGTTGGTAAGGTATGGAAGTGGAACCTGTAACCTTTGTCTACTATGTCCAGAATCCATTTGTCCTTGGTTAAAATGTGCCAGTTCTTTGAGAATAAGGATAATTTTCCGCCTAGAGGTGCTTCTCTTTGAGCCTTGGTCAGGAGGAAAGTCAAGTCATTGTGATTGTCCCTGTGGTGCAGCTGAACTCCTGTGCCACTTCTCTGATTTGGTGGTTGCCATTGGCGCCCCTGTAGGAGCCCGGTATTGCCCTCTACCTCGAGCACGCCTGTTTTTTCCCCTTTGAAACTTGTCAGTGTCTGGAAAGGACCAATTCTTTGAAGGCCATTTCCTGCTGAATCTGGGTGGCTGAACCTGGAGGAAATCCTTGACTGACTGTACTGATTTAGCCTTTTCCTCAATAGACTTCAACACATCCTGTGCATTAGCACCAAAAAGCTTCTGTTTTTCCAGAGGTGCATCTACGAGCTTTACTTTAACATGGTCTGGCAGTGGCTGTTCTTTCAGCCAAGCATGTCTACGTATAACGGCCCCTGTCATAGCTGCCCTACATGAAGCTTCCAATGCATCATAACCACACTGAAGAAAATGATTGCTAACCTGCTGAGTGTTATGAACCAAATCCTGCAATGCCTTTCTATCTATAGGCTCAGGAGAGGCTAACTTTTTCTGCAAATCATCCATTAAGTAATCCTGGTACTGAAACATATGAAAAAGACAGTTAAGTGACCTCATGGCAAGGGTGGAAGAGGTATAAACTTTTTTTGCCCCATCTCTCCAGGGACCTTGATTCCCTGTCTGCGGGCAAAGGGTTTTTGGCCGAGGAAGTAGCCACTCCTTTGGGCCCCTGAGAAATAGTTTCTAGATCCACAGAGTTGGCCTTAAAGAGATGCTTATGCATTTCAGGAACCCTGTAATATCTGTCTGGCTTGACAGAATCAGGAGGGAGAGAATCAGGGGAAGCACTGGAGTCTGAGTATACATCATCCAAGACATCCAACACTGGAGGAATAGCTAATGGTCTGTGCTGGGGTAACTTAAGGAAGGTATGTAGCCTTTTCCTGGAGTCAGAAAATTCCTGACCCTGCCACTGAAAATGTTCTCTCATAGAGTGGAGAACTTCTCCGAAAGAAATATCCTCTGGAGGAGAGGCAGAAGGAATTGATTCCTCAGCATCAGAGTCCTTGTAGGCCTGGAAGGATTCTTCCTGGGTATCTGAGTGCTCTGAATCCCTAGAGGCTTCATCCGAAGAGAGGGTATCTGTCTGCTCAGTCCTAGACCTTTTATCTGCAGGAGGCTGAGAACCTCAGTCTGGATGCGACTGAGAATCTCTGATTAGAGAGATTAGATCTGCAGCTAGGGTCATGATCTGTTTATCAGAAGAGGGGCCCTGGGAAAAAGATTTAGGAGGATGGGCCTTAGCCTGGCTGGCGGCCCTAGCACGTGTGAAGGCCTTGATGGACATGGAGACCGGAGGCCTAGCTGCCCCACGTGCAAGAGTAACTTTATCCACTGGTATGGTGTCAGGTAAATCCTGAGCTTCGGTTTTGGGAGGAAAATCAACAACTGGCACCGGGGAAACCTCCGGGCCCGGCCGCGGGGTGATTACCGCCTCCGAAGAGACCGATGCACGGAAGGCTTAGGCGTGGTATCGGTGGACAGGAGATGTCGGGTCCGGTCCTGCGTTTTGGAAATATGTGCTGTCAGTTGTTCATGATATAAGCATAATTTTCACCAAAAGTCTCGGCAAATTCTGCCCGGTGCCTGAGTGTGCGCTTATTAAAGCAAGCACAGGCAAAGGCCGAGACGTCGTGGTCCGGGCCCAGGCAGGAAGGCAGTAAGAATGGAAGTCCTTATGAGGTATTTGTTTACCACAAGACAAACAATTATTAACTTTCAATTTTTTCTGACATCGGCTGAGAAAAATGTTCCAACGGGTACTTAGCTTTTGCTGACTTCGTAACTGAAAACACAGGAGCCCCCGACCGACCGGTACGAACTGGCTTCTGCCTGGCACCACCGCGGCAAGAAAGACTGAAGAAGATGGTGTCGGCGGATGCCTTTATACCCCAGCCGCTGGACCCAGACTTTGGAATCCAGCCGACCGAAGGGCTGCCTAAGGCAGGACAACCCATATGTCAGGACTGCAGTTGCATTCTTGAAGGACATCCTACCACTAAATCTATCTCCACATAAACTTCAGCAGTGCAACGCAGGGATGCAGGTGAGTCATACACATCCACGGACTGCCCACACTGGAACACTGCTCCTGTTTATTGTACACACAGATATGAATCACACGCGTATAAGGCACAACACTGACAAAGGCTACTGATCTCACTCCTACATCATTCAAGCTGTAATACAACATTTCTGCATACAACATCCTTCAGCTGCAAGCCAATAGTTCCACATTAAAAGTCTGTTCCTACTACTCGGTATGTTCTAGTCTGCCCTACTACTCAGTATGTTCTAGTCTGCCCTACTACTCGGTATGTTCTAGACTGCCTAAAATGCTACATTGAGAATGATGCTCTATTGTAGTTAACACATTTAAGAAAAAAGAAAATTCTCATATCAAATTTTGATCTTTGCAATCTCACAGTAGTTGGACACAGACTTTCCATCTTTGGACAGAAAGACTGTAAGATATGCTAGCCTGTAAGTAAATACAGTTGCTCCAGTGCTGAACAAGAGGGTTAAAACAATATAGAGGAACTTACAATTTTTTTTGCTCAAGCTATAGTCGTAAAAGCAGACAAGATTAACAAAAATCACCATCAAAGACAAGACATAATGTCAATCATATCTGGTTGTTTTTTAATGGCTTGTTATATCAAAACTTTTTGCTCAGGAAAGGCAACCAAACAATCAAAAGGCAATGAATGATCTAACTTGGCGGGATGTTTGATAATCTAATAATTAGTTGTAGTAAATGAAGGAGAGAAGGGGGTCTTCCCTTCTTCGCCACAGCAAAAAAATGTATTGTAAAGTTAAACATTTCATAACCCACTCAACTCAAAAATTTTCAGTTACCCAAAGCACATTCTATTATCATTTATATAAGAAATCAGGCTAAATATATGAAACCTCATAGTTAATAATAACATACAAATGTATGTCACTAACTAAAATAGCAGCTATACTGCAGTTATCATTGATGAAGGAAAGAGTTGACCATTCAAGAAAAAAATGAGGTTAGAATTATCCTTTCACTTCTGAAAACTTTCAAGAATCCTTTCTAAAACTATTAACTCTTTGACTAAGTTTGTTAGCTGTGATATAAAGAGTTGTATCTCCATAATAATTTGACATATTCTCATGAAATTTTCAGAGGAATGATATTGAGACAGTTACCCAACACATTTCCTTAGAATATTCTCCTCCCTTTACAGAACACTGCCAAATGGAACCTTGAATTAAAATATAATATATTTTTTACTTTAATTTTTTTTTATTTTCCTTAAATTAACATCCATGTCAGGCACTCAGGGGAGTGGGAGACTCTACCAGAAATCGTCGGGTACAAAGAGAGGAAATAATCATGGAAAAAGCACAAATCCAACACATAATGCAGAGGCATAAAATATGGCATGTACAACAATGGGCAATTTAGCCTACTCCAGTAGTATATCGGGTGAAGCCGTGAATATGAGCCAAATAAGCCAAGTCTTGTTAATGACTGGATAACTGCTGAAGCTTGCATGAGAACGTGTGAGGACTAAAAAGGCTTTAATTGCTTGCCTGCTTCTTTCCACGAGGAGGAGTAAATTTATATGATGGTGACAGCAAGGTCATTCTTGCAGTCACAGTGGTGATTACGCTCTAAACAGACTTTGTAGTCAGCTTTGGGAGGTGTTGCCACTTTGATAAGTAGATGGTGATGATTAATCCTATGACTAATAGCAGGAAGTAGGATACTAAACGAAGCAACAGTGAGTAGGGGGGTAGGACCTCAACTACCATCAAGTTAATACATCTATGAGCAGTAGGGGGTAGGACCTCAACTACCATCAGGTTAATACATCTATGAGCTGTAGGGGGTAGGACCTCATCTACCATCAGGTTAATACATCTATGAGCAGTAGGGGGTAGGACCTCAACTACCATCAGGTTAATACATCTATGAGCAGTAGGGGGTAGGACCTCAACTACCATCAGGTTAATACATCTATGAGCAGTAGGGGGTAGGACCTCAATTACCATCAGGTTAATACATCTATGAGCAGTAGGGGGTAGGACCTCAACTACCATCAGGTTAATACATCTATGAGCAGTAGGGGTAGGACCTCAACTACCATCAGGTTAATACATCTATGAGCAGTAGGGGGTAGGACCTCAATTACCATCAAGTTAATACATCTATGAGCAGTAGGGGGTAGGACCTCAACTACCATCAGGTTAATACATCTATGAGCAGTAGGGGGTAGGACCTCAACAACCATCAGGTTAATACATTTATGAGCAGTAGGTGGTAGGACCTCAACTACCATCAGGTTAATACATCTATGAGCAGTAGGGGGTAGGACCGCAACTACCATCAGGTTAATACATCTATGAGCAGTAGGGGGTAGGACCGCAACTACCATCAGGTTAATATATCTATGAGCAGCTTTATAGAGTTCCCTAATCTTCCATGGTACTCACTTCACCATCTAGCAAGGGAACTAGTGGCCCTGGGGGGGGGGGGGGGAGTTAGGATTACCAGTCAATCAACATGAAATATGTGGTCACATTGATATATGGAGCCAAGCCACTGTAGATTAACAACTCCAACTCACCAAGGTTAATGGATAAAAAAAATGAGCAATTTTTAGATCTGCCAATTCAAGAGTACTCAGCACAAACCTACATGATCATGGCAAGGATGACATGCAGACTCCACAGAGAACGCACCCCAGCTGAGAATCAAACTCCCAAGTCAGGCACTGTAAGACAGCAATGCTAAGCACTCTAGTATTATCCCAGTTTGTAAGTTTCTAATGGGTATTTTGACTTTACTTTGATCCCACTTAAACATGCCAATATCGCTATATAATTTTTATAAAATTATCAGGACAAGGCACATGACTTCTCCTCCATGTACAGCACATTGCATGAGCTATCAGAACTAAATGTTAGAAAAGTATTCAAAAATATATGACTGTCTGTCGGCTCACTGAAATTATTTATTTCCACTATGACATGTTTAAAATGACATAAAAGACTTTTGTTTGAGAATTAAGTACTGTCTTTCAGTTTTGGTTATACGCATATATTAGGTTCATAGGTTCATAGGTTCATACTAGGCTATCTGCCCGAGGGCATTTACAAGCCTAGCCCATAGTTTTGTGGCTTACACCACCCCTTTAGTATGGGGAACTATACCCATTATTTTGCTGTGCCTCTGTCGAGCAGTGGCACTGAGGTAATCCCTGGGGTACATCTGCGATCTCCCATCCATTGGTCAAGATTTCTCTTGAACAAGGCCAGCGAGGTGCTCTGCCTCACATATACCGGGATTTTGT